>NW_019268517.1:6662094-6671958 GCF_002738365.1 Cucurbita moschata
AAAAAAAAAAAAAAAAAAAAAAAAAAAAAAAAAAAAAAAAAAAAAAAAAAAAAAAAAAAAAAAAAAAAAAAAAAAAACTCATACGTTGGGCGAAATTGAAACAAGGAAAACAAAAGCGCCCACCGTGGGGTTCGAACCCACGACCACAAGGTTAAGAGCCTTGCGCTCTACCAACTGAGCTAGACGGGCTTATTGATAAAGTTTAAGAAACAAAATATATATTTAATAAAAACAAGCTTCATTTATGGTTACAAAATTTGAGTGGGTGATATTTTAGAATTATGGTATTTTATTAATGTTTTAAAGACTTTTATTTATTTAAGGTTACATTTCCGTAATGAAATTATGGTAAGTATGAGTATTGGCTAATTATAGTCATAAAATAAGAAATTGTACGTAGTAGTTTAAGTTGCATGTTTAAAATCATTTCACATAATCAATCTTATGTGGCCTTTTTGACCTTTAATCTTGTATTAATTAATTTTAATTAATTAATTGATGTTTTGACGATAACAAACCTACTCTTAATTATTAACCATTTTCAGTATTTTGAATTGTCCAAATATAAGGTTGGGAATAACTATTTTAACCACTTCTCAATCACTGAAATCAGAGTTAAATCGAAGAAATTACAGTCAAGACAACATACCCGACGTGATGATGTGATAGCTAAATCAAATCGATGTACAAATCAAAGTATGACATTTATAATTTTGGAAGGGTAGCTAGAGTTTTTCTTGTTGTTATATTTTTAAATAAATTTATTTATACATAATATAAATTTAAATTTAACCCTTACTCACATTAGTTTTTATTATTATTATATTATTATATTTATAATAAATTTGGAATCTGTCACAGTACTCACATAAGTTTTTATTATTTTTATTTTATATTATTACATTAAAATAATAATAATAAAAATAAATTTGAATTTTTTTTATTATTTATTTTTAATCTCCACCTTTCATTTCACTTTGAATGCAATCTCAATATTAATTCCGACTTTTTGGCATGTTTCAGGTCTATTTAAATCCATCAACTTCCTCATATTTCAAACACACAACTCTATAATTTTTCAATCCTTTCACACCCTCCATTGTTGGTTACTCTCTAAGCCTCCAATTTTATTTCTCTATCAGGAATTTTTATTGTATTAAGAAGAAATAGTTGTGAGTGCTCCAAATTGTAAATCTACTCTTTTAAAGAGTTATGGTGTGTTTCAAATACTTGTACCAGTTTGATCCTGCGCTGTGAAAATGATTGAGTTTGCTCTTGAACTCATAAAAAGAGCAATGTAGCGGTTGGACTCTGATCAGTGGAAAGAGTCGAGAAAGTTCTTTATTCAAATTCCCAAGAGGCACTTTGGGAGTGGAGTAGGTTGAGTTTGACTGAACCACTTTAAAACTGTAGTGTCATATTTTCTAACTCTTTCCTATTTAATTTTAAAATTATTACGGTGATTTATGGTAGGTTCTAGTTGATTATTGTTTTGACTTGAACTATTTTGTTTTAGTAATTATCATCTTCTACTTATTTGTAAAACGTTTCATAATTAGAAAAATTAATCACGTTTAAATACTTTTATCATCCTTAAAATCCTATTCACGCCTCTATTATTGCCTCAGATATTTAATAATATAAATATTATTTTTCCTTACAGTGATTTCTTATCAGTACCACGGCTTCGCTAATAAATAATTTGTTTATGATCTACCTATAAAACTAAGTTTCTCTCGAGCCAACGAGAGAGTGGGGCCTATTGTTCAATTCGAAATCAACCCTTAAAGGGAAAGAATGAGAATGTCACATGTTTTATTGTACTTATGTATTGTTTAATTTATTTACTTTAAATGGGTACCACATGCAAAACTTAGTTGACTTAAAGTTAAACAAACAAAATAAAATCGCCCACCGTGGGGTTCGAACCCACGACCACAAGGTTAAGAGCCTTGCGCTCTACCAACTGAGCTAGACGGGCATTTTGAAAAATTTCAACAAATTAATATTAAAGTTATGACACAAACTTGTTCCTTCTATTATTAAACCCCAAGTAGGCATTTCATTTCTTCTACCATGATTTGCCTAGTCTTGGTATATTTTCTTCTTTATTCTTTTAAACAAATTATAGTTCAATATTTTCCTCGGGCATAGGTTTAAATATCAAAAGATTACGAACAATAAGAGTTTAGCTCCTTGATTAAAATGATTCGAAGCATTTTGGAGTTTGTAAGAGTGAGAGAGTCCGTTTTGTAGTAGATGATCAATACCACTTCCTTCTATGAGCTATTGCGATGAGATTGTCTATTTAGAACGGTTGGTTACAAAGGTTTAAAGAGAGGTTGAAATGATTTGTTACTAGAAGATGATTGATATAATCATTACAAGCAATTCGATCATTCATAAGATGTTTGTAGTTACAATTGGTTTAAAAGTCTATTTTAATGTATAATTACATTTTACACCTCAGGTATCACTAATTCTCTAATAAACAATTTTTTTAATGATCCAATTATAAAACTAAGTTCATCTTGAGTTAAGCATTGTTCGAATCTCAAAATCATCACTTACCATATATGCGAAAGACTGAATCCTATCTCATGAAATTATGTTTCCAGCTCTATATTTAGGCTAAGTCATCAAAATGGTAGGCATATTGATTGATACAAAGGTCATTCTCACCCACGTAAATCAAATAACAATTCCCCACAAGTAAGAATTCATAACTTAGTAAACACTATATAATCATCTTGCAAAATATTTATCTTAATTAATAAATTTATAAAGAGAGATTAAAAAATTTGTAATACTCATGGTATAAGATATCCTCAATCCACGTGCTTTCAGGTGAATAATTTGTTGTGATACTTAAGAATAATTGGAAATGATATTTTGAAATATTATGAAATCTTTTTGCATATGAAACTTAGGATAGTTTTCTATTTGTGTGCATGAAAATTATATTGGTACGTAAAACTCCATATATGTGTTCATAGGAATTATAGTAATTAAATATCGGTGTACATGAGAAATATATTAGATTATATAATATGGCTTTGTTGGCAAATTATATGTCTGTGTGCATGAGAACTGTATCACCTCTTCGTAATATGACTGTGATAATTATTTATTCGTGTGCATGCAATTGCATTACTGTTCTGTGATTTTGACTTGTGGCAACTAGTATGTATGAGTATGAGAATTGACCAGTTTTAAACGATTTTTTGGGTTTATGCATATCTAACTTCAAGAGAGGGTTTGATATGAACCAAAACAGCTTAATCATACAGTATGAACTTGAAGATAGTTGTGAAGAATGTTGTTCAAATTACCATGAGATAACGTGAAGTTCTATTTAAGTTGAACTCAGGTTGCAATCAATTTCACGTTAAGAAGAACCAATTAAGGGATTTAGAACATGTAAAAAGAGTATTTGTGCTTTCCTTTAGGTAATGACTACGTTTCTTTGCAATTCGATGTAGTTTAGATTGCATGCTTAGAATCATTCAAACTTGACATGATCATATTGCTTGAGGAGTGATTCGAATCTCAAACAATTATTTATTTTTTGAGATATTTAATTAACAAGCTAATTCGAATCTTACTTTCTCTCAGAATGATTGTTTATCATTAGGGCAAAGTGTTCCTATCTTTTCTTTAAGCCAAATGCTAAGTTTCTTTGCCGTTCTATTTAGTTTAGGTTGCATGTTTAGAATAATTCAAACTTGATATGATCGATCTTGCTTAGGGAGTGACTCGAATCTCAAACGCCTCGAGATATCCAATAAAAAAAGCTAATCCAAATCTTCTTCGAGATATTCAATAAAAAAGGTAATCCGAATCTTACTCTCCTCATAGTGATTCCTCATTAGAGTTACTTAATGAGTATTGAATCGAGTATTTTCAATACTCGTATCCAAAATATTTTTCAAGAAAGAGCAAATACGTGCAAGGGTCACGACAAAGAGGGATTGTTAGTTGACATGGAAGACTGTCAGTCACATATTTTTCCAAAATATTTTTTTAAGAAAGAGCAAATACGTGCTCGACCATTAGTCGATACGAAAGAATGTCACATGTTTTTATTTGTGCATTATTTAATTTATTTACTCTCAACTCTCTCATATCATTTCTTTTATTTAGTTTGCAAACTTAAAGACACTATTTATAGAGCTTTTTTGTTTTTATTAAACTTGTATAAATAAAAACGATTTGAAAATAAACAAAATGAGATCGCCCACCGTGGGGTTCGAACCCACGACCACAAGGTTAAGAGCCTTGCGCTCTACCAACTGAGCTAGACGGGCTTATTGCTAAAATTTAAGAAACAAAATATAATTCATTAAATGGATTTATCATTTTTTTTATTCTAAATTTAATATCATGAAAATAATGAATTATAATTTGTTTAAAAAATTAAAAGTAAAAAGGAACAAGTTGTCATTGTTATCGAAAAATGGTGCAACTTATGCTAAAAAGAAATGTAAATACTTACGGCCCGTGTACGTAAATCTAAACCTTATAACTTCTTCGACCTATGTACGTAAATCTAAACCTTATAAATTCTTCGAAGGGAGCCATCTATTACAGTCATATTACATTCAACAATAGCATTTACAAAAGAACGAAAAAAAAAAAACTACCCAAATCGCCCCTTATAGATGCAAGTTTATAAGGGTGATTCGAGGGTAAAGACGAGAAATCAACCATAACCCATATCGAGACGGTTCTCATTTCCAGCTTCATCAAGCAAGAAAAGAAATACGCTTTTTTAAGTTATAAAACTTTAGTATTCAACGATGCATAAGTCGTAGATTTATCGAACTACTACTATTGCTTGCTTGTTCACCACCAAAACTCAGGAGTTCCGCTTGTGGGAACGAGCTGTTCGACCTCACATCGAGCAAGAGATCCTGGTCAAAACTATCCTCATCAAAATGTAGAGATTCCAATGTGAAGGAACTTCCATCAGATGGCAAAGCAAATAAACTTCTTGGACTAAAGCAAAAACTGTCGTCAACGAGTTCCTTGCTTTCTACGCTAGTCTTCGTCGTCACCCTTCTCGGACTCGTCATTGTAATCCTTGTTTCTGAAGATAAAGATGTAGCTTAGTTACGCTAACGATTCTCGAGAGATGTAGAAAAGATGCAAGACTCTATTCCGCTATCAGAAGCACACACGTGCGTATACTAAATGCAAGATATTCACCAACCTGAAAACTTTTTGTTTTGACCATCAAGCAATCTCTTGTCATCCACAAAGCTAGTAGAACATTTCTGCAGCCCATAAAAAAGTTGTCAATCACAAGCTCACCATGATTCCCCATAAGATAAGATCGTACCTTAAGTCGATCGTATTGTTCCACCCATTTTGATTTAGACAAATCCCACAACACAAGTCGACTCAACGTCTTGCAGTCTTCTCGTTTAGCACCCGGAAAGGAGAAATCGAAGACTCCTTCAGTGAGCAGCTGCTTAAATGAATTCAAATTCTCCTTGAATTGGGGGCTTTCAAACATGCTATTCAAGCTGCATTATGAATATATCGGGTATAACCACAATATGAGTGCTCACATGGATATAGTATTTTTCCTGATCAACAAGGAGGAAGATCCTAAAAGTATGTATAAAGATTAACCTGTCTGGAAGCTCTTCAGTATCAACAGAAGGCAAATACTTCATTAATTCTCGTTGATCTTCACACGTCAATTGCTTCGTAAACTCTCTGAAGTTTAGAATGACCTATATCAGACATGGAGCGGAATTATGACAATGGAGATGCTCCATATTTCAACAAATACATGTACCAAAAAATATATATATATCTGCGTGTACGTGTGCGTGTGCGTGTCATGTGCGTGTGCGTGTGCAGTGTGAGTGTGAGTGTGAGTGTGCAGTGTGTGTGTGCGTGTGCGTGTGCGTGTGCGTGTGCGTGTGCGTGTGCGTGTGCGTGTGCGTGTGCAGAGTGCGTGTGCAGTGTGAGTGTGAGTGTGAGTGTGAGTGTGAGTGTGAGTGTGAGTGTGAGTGTGCGTGTGCGTGTGCGTGTGCGTGTGCGTGTGCGTGTGAGTGTGAGTGTGAGTGTGAGTGTGCGTGTGCGTGTGCGTGTGCGTGTGCGTGTGCGTGCGCGTGCGTGTGAGCGTGAGCGTGCGGGTGAGGGTGAGGGTGAGGGTGAGGGTGCGCGTGAGAAAGGGAGTTTTAATTGAGAAAGTTGAAAGAATGTACAAGGGCATACAAAAAACAAGTTGAACAAAAGGGAGTCCCACAAGCAACCTACAAAAAGGGGCTCCAATCCAACAAAACCAAACCGATATCATAACTACAAAATGGCCGAGTCACCGACGCCCACAAGGAGGGCATCGAACATGACCACCTTCCGAAACTACATCACATAGCCTCTCCGCCCCTCTAAAAATATGCATGTACCAAATATTAAGGTTCGTTATCCATGCATATATTTCATAATAAACAAGGGATTCTTCAATGATCATTTCGACCATAATTCAGAATAACTTTCCAATTTCACATTAAAAAGATATATATTCGGCCACTTGTCTTTCGATCAAACGTCGAGATAAAACCATAAGAAAGCAACTTACAGTTAGATCGATATTACAGAGAGGCGAGTTATGATTCCCAAGCGCTTGCACTTTCTCCGATTGAGGCCTGTCCCTGATATTACAAACACGAAAAATATTAGTTCTTGTGCTCATAGCTACATACTTGAAAATATTTGAATTCAGTTTGGTCCTAAGCTTACTTTTTGATTTGCTCCTGCAAGAACGCCTGTCCGTTAGAGTGCTTTCTCCCGATTCCAAGAGTAGAAGGAACGATGGACGACTCTGAATAAGCCTCGTTTACAGAGAAATGTTTATGATCAATTGAGATTGAGCTTGCTTCCGACTCCTCTTCTCGAGCAATGGAACTTGGATGCCTCATGAGAATGCTCCCATGACCTATCTCTACAGAGACCATTGGAGTTTCACTCTCGAAAAGCAAATCCTCCTCAGAAGATCCAGAGAAATACGACTTCTGTTCACGTAAAATGGTGTATAGATCTTTAGTGAGTTTCTCGACTGCAGTAGACTTCGGACGATCAACACAGGTCCTCTTTCTCGAAGGCACCATTGACTCCCAAGCTGTCGACTGTGAGGGACCTGGCGAAAAGATAGAAATAAACTACAGCTGAGATATCCCATACATACGACAATGCTAGGTTAGTTCGTCGACGAAGTAGTTGTATTCGTAAGAAAGGCAAGCATAAGATCCAAAAAGCTGACATACAAACACTGCTCACATATACGTCCAATTGGGGCGAGAATTTGAACTTCCAACTTCAAAAAACGAACTCGATACCTAAATCATTAAGCTATGCTCATGATCGTAAGATTACTAGACTTATTCACGATCATCGAATACACAAGTACGCCATTTGATCTTTCGTGCAGTTCTATTCTAACTTCAGCAAACCCACAAACTAGTTGTGCATGAACAAATTTTAATTTTCATATATCAATTGTATAGCGGACCAACCTGTCAGATCACTTCCATCGGCGCCACCGAATTGTGCACAGCTCTCGGAATTCGATATGGCTGATCCAGAACTTGATCGATTACTTGTATCTTCATCCACTGCCTTGTGGAAGCTCTGAGCATGATCAGGGATAACCCCAACCACAACTCCATGATCTTGATAGTGCTTTCTTTTAAGCAGTTTCACTTCTTTGTTCTTATACACGGACGAGTTCTTCAACCTAGAGAGCCTTTTATCATCGTACTCATCAGGATCTGCTCGAGCATGAAGAGGGGTATAGTTTGCAAGACTTCCCTTCGTCCTCCATCGAGATCCACATGCGTTGCACAATACTGGCTTATCGGGAGGCCCATTGCGCCAGAGTGGTGTGCCTGTTTCAATTTTGTTCTTTTAGGATCTATTATTAAAGAAATAACTAATGCAACAAAGGCAACATCGATACAAACTAAACTCGAGGAGACAGTTACAGATACCCAATCACTAATAAGTTCTATGTCAGCTAGAACGGCCGACGTGCAGCTCTCAAACAATGGAAATGGCTTGTGGCCATTACAATGACATAATTCAAACCCCTCTCAAATAAATCACAGCTCAATTGAGTTACTGAAACTAAACTTGGAAGGCTTGGTTATAGAAATGAAGGACGAAGAACCCGAAAGCTAATAACTCTAATGAAGATGACGCAACGCTTGACTGAAACTCTAATTGGAATAGACAGAATCAGAACTTGTCATTCATGTCCGAGTCAATGACCTCGTGTACATATTTCGATAGTCAATAACAACATGATCAAAGAAGCATCTCACACCAATCAGTCCTTATTGTCTTCTTCATGCCATTTCACTCTCTAACCTCGAAAAGTCAAGCAGGCCTGATAAAAACCAGCAACTATAAAATCGAAACAAGCTCTTGCAGCAACTTGATTAAGTAAGATATCAATCAATGTGTTCAAACATTCACAAGAACAGCCATAGATATCAATCAATGCTGCAATCCAGGAGGGTGGGTGTGCATATTTAACAACTTGATAGCCAACCAGTGATACAAAGGCATAGAAGTCCATTCATGTTTTCAAGTTAATACTTAAAATTGAAGTTTATTTGATCATGAATCAAGAGGGATAGCTTAAAAGTAATTCAGAACCCAACATACCAGCATTACAAGGAGATACAATGTGGGATTCATTAAAACATAGTTTTCTTTGATGTAACTCAGAAATTAATTCAAACATAACATAACGCTAAACTTCATCTTTAGGTTCATTGGGGATTGAAATTGACTCAATATGATCTTCGAATTACTAAGAACTTGCAGCTATGACAGAGTTTAGAAGGAGCAAATGAGTATCAAGGGAAGGGAAGGGCAGGAGAAAAGACATCCATTATAAACTCTTTGGAGAGGGGAAAATCATCAAATCTCACTGGGTTTCTAAGATTGGAGCTGTTTTAGATATCAAAATCAGAAACAATTCTAATGAATTTCATAACTGATTCAAGGAGTTTCTTATGTTCTTATTCATGATTAAGATCATTTCATAACCAAATTACATATAAACATCACGTAAAAACAATTTTCAAAACCGTCTAATGGACAAACAATATAATTAGAATCAAGTTTCAAACCCTTGTTTACAAAGAGAGCAGGGCAAAAAGGAAAACCAAAACTGGAGAAACAAGAACTCACTTGTAACTCCACAGTGATAGCAAGGCCCTTGCTTGCCCATCCCCTTCTCTTCCTTTTACAAATTTCTCCACAAGATAAAGCAAATTACAGAAGAAAAATTGGGTAAAAAACAAAAATATTCACAAAAATTACACAAAAATGATTGGTTTGTTCTTCAAGCTTTAATATGAACGCAAGGCTACAGGGCACAAAACCCTTTTCTGCAAAGAACCCAGAAAGGGGAATTTGCAGAAACAAGCAATAGCTCAAAGACCCAGAAGAGTTTTGCCTAAAAAAGTATGAAAAACCCCAACAAAGATGAATGAAAACAGGAGAAGAAGAAGAAGAAGAGCAAAATCAAAGCAGAAAAAGCCCAAAATCAATCAAAAGTGAAGAGATTAAAAGGGTTATTAATTGGGAATCTGTACAATCCAGTGGAAGAGAAAGGAGCAGTGCAAGAATCTCACAAATGGGTGTAGAAAAAAGAGAGAAAAAAAACAAAAACAAAAAAAAAAGAAAGGCAAAGGAAGGTGAAATGGTGGGAGAGGTGTGGGTGTCTGTGTGTGTGACTCTTCCTTGTTGTATTGTATATCAAGTAAATGTTCAACTTTCCTTTCCTTTATTTAATTTTGGTGGGTTATTGATTTTTTTTTTTTTTTTTTTTTTATTTTT
>NW_019268517.1:6673204-6759433 GCF_002738365.1 Cucurbita moschata
TTTTTTTTTTTTTTTTTTTTTTAATTTTCACCAAAAATTTATTTTACAAACAATATATAATCTCAATTTAAAAAATAAAAAAAATAAAAAAAATAATATTTTAACTTATAATGGCAAGTGAGGTGTAGAGGAATATAATAATTATAAAAAATTAATATTATTATTGTGTATGTACTTGTTGACTATGAATTTCTCTACCTCACGTTTTTTCTTTATTTTCCAAGCACACCACACAAATTTCCGTTTAAATAAATATATTTTTTATTTATTTTATTTTTTTAATAATTGAGAATTAAAAATAGAGGAAATTAAATAAATTGCAACTAATTGGGATATCCCATAAGATTTGGATGCTAATTGACATCACGTATTTTATTTTCTGAGATTTAGGTTTTTCCTAGTGTGAACTTTTGAATATCTAAACTTTCGATTTTGTTTTTAATAGATTTTTTTAATTATTTTTTTAGTATAAAATTACGGTGGGGAGATCGAATGATCACATTTTAAGATGGTAAATTGGTGTTTTATCTACTGAAATATGCTCGATTCATAGTTATATGTTCGTTGAACTGATAAAGGGTTATTAGTTGGGCAGGCTAATGGCGTGAGTTTAAGCTCGAATTGGAAACTCGAGTTCTCTAAGTTCTAAATACGTCTCACTAGTCTATTTCAGTCTTAAAGTTTAAATGTTAATTAGTTTTTTTTTAGAGGTCAGTAGAGTTGAGAAATGAATTTTGATGAGTTGAATATGTTATGATTTTGAAACTCGATGAATCAGGTAAAAAGTGAGCCAGAGTTAATGATTTATTGTAACGATTCTACTTTTCTTCTTAAATATAAAACGGGTGCTACATGTATGTCAGATGTTTCATGCTAATTCAAACAAAAATTTGCTTAGAATCTTAGAGACTAAGAAAACATTTCAATCGTATACTAAATTCAGTGAACCTAAATAAGCATAATAAAAGGCATGTCGTAAATAAGTATTCAATGACTCTTTAACGTGGAATTTAAGATTGGAATACTAATATACTATTCTATCAATAAAAATATGACTAAATGCGAATGAACTTCCTAAAGATCTTCGTTCACCGTGCATCAGACTCTTGCTTTTATTTCAAAACATGTTAATGAAAGGATGAGTATTTAAAAATACTCGGTACGTGACTCCACCATTGAGGTCGAAAAATTCACTCACATACAACATGTATAATGACTATTGAGACATAAATTTGCGACTTTTCTTTGAGCTCTACTTTCTTTTCTAGATAAGGTTGGATGCATACTACTTCTCTACACACAGTCCACGCATATGCACATGAGCCCACTAGGCAGACTTGTTAGTGTACCCATTGGCCTAACTATAGACAGGTGTACGCTCATGCCGTTGAAAATGAGAGGAAGACAAAAAAGCCTATACAATAACGTGAGTATATGCGTTGAAATTTACATAACTTAAAGAGGTATTCTGTGATCATATGAGCATATAACATGCATGAGGTCTCGCCTATAAAATCATGGTTCAACGAGATAATGCACTTATTACTTTCATGCTTAACATAAATAATTCCTTGATTCTAACAATTCATTCTACATCATGGTTTCTTGTAAGGTATAAACAAGGTCATAACATCATATCCATATACTCAAAGGTGGACGTTTGCGCTAACATGCTTCGGTCGCGAGGCTTCGTGGGTTCATCTGTTAAGCCTTGTTGTTGGATTTTTGTGTGGATATGGGTTGAACGACCAGCGGTTGGGTTTGACTTGGAATTGGATTATGAGATGGCATGGAGTTCGTGCGTCTAGTTTGTTAGGTTGACCTTAACCCGACGTAACCAGTGGATCTCTTCTTCTTTGCCTGATTTTCTATGATTTTTACATACATACTTTGGCAAGCATTTTTTCATGGTGTTGCAAGCATTTTCAATGGTTGTCTACAACTGTAATGTAACGCTCGAGCTCAATTAGCACGAATTTTCCAACTTTTTCTTTTAAATTTCAACTTGGAAGATTGTATTGAGGGTCTAAATTTTTATTTTTCGTTTTCCTTTAAATTCGTAGATTTTCTTGAGTTTTAGGTTATGAAAATTATTCAAGATGTGTTAGAAGGTTATTTTGAACAAGTTTCGTGAAGGAGATCATAAGAGCAATTCACCAGAAGTTAGAGTTCTGATCGAGGTGTAAGAATAGTAAGTTTATAGGTTTTGAAAGAGGGATTGGGCGCACATGAGAGAACAAATGTCGCAACGAAGTTAATCGAGATGAGTATGCTACACACGAAATGGGCCACATGTCAAACTAAGGAAAATTGTTGCATTCTCCAAACGCTGAGGTTCAAAACTTGGACGAATGGAAGTGCAAGTACACGAGAACCCTAGAGCATGTTAGCCTCTTTGCTCGTGCATGAGGCGTAAGAGGGTGCATAAGGACGTGAGTTTTTGCCCGATTTGACCTTCATTTGATTGTTTTCATTTCAATTCAATACTAAGCTTAATGTAACTTGAGTTAGGTTTAACTAGAGAAATTTCTAGAAATTCAAAGCACCTAACAAGCAAAAAATGAGCTCGAAAAAGGCACACATGCCCAATAAAGTAGCCATTCGGACTTGCCTTCAGCAATACTTGTATGGATCACTAGAACACGCCAGGTGCTGACATAACCTACCATAGGTGGTTAGATTATACATAATTAGGATATTAGGTGAGGAGTTTAATTGAGTATGTAATGTATGTTATGAAAAATGACTAAAATGCCTTTAGTATAAGCTTTCTAGAAAGAATGCATGTAGGATGGGATGTTATGATTTGTGCTTTAGATAATTAATGGATGTTATCTCCCTATTGAGTAGGTATGAATATTTGAGTATGATTTATATGTTACACAGATTGATGGTGGATCTTCCCGTTTGAGAATGCATGCTTGTACTGAGTTAAGCTAGGATTATTCTATGTTGACCTAAGTCAAAATGCCTTTAGACATCGAGCACTTAGGAGCATGAAAGGTGATCAGGAGTCTAGACCTTAGTGCTTATAGACCAAGTGAACCCTAAAGAACTAGTTCAACTACTATTGGGATGAGAGTTCGAGTTTCGAGACACCTTAAGAACCTAGTTAACCTCCACGACACCTAGGCATGATTAAGGTAGCTCATCAGGCCTACTAGCAATGTGAACGGTATCACCAGAATCTCTGCTCTCTATCTTCTTTAGTACTTCGTCAGTGTTACCAGTAACCTAAGTTGGATCCAATAACGCCCCTTCCAAGTGGTAGGTTTATAAGGAGAGATATCATCGAGCTTGTGCATAGGTCAAATAGGGTAGTGTGTTGAGGCGACTAGGTGATATCACCTTGTAAAAATGGTCAGTAGTTTCCTGAAAAGGGCTTTTGCGATGTAAATTCATCCTAAGAGAGGGAGTGTGGGACCACACAGGTTGACATAGTAGCTACCTAGTGTCACAATCGCACTCTTTTAGCAGTGGAGTGAAAATCAAACGTGCAAGCAGATAATATCAATGTAGTTTTTAGCCTCAAGTCATGTTTTGAGAGAAAAATATTTTTATAAAACGTGAGCGAGGAAATGAATTGAAAACAAGCATGGTAAATGTCAATTACATTGAAAGCATGTGGACATGAGAGCCACTTGGTCGGGGAGGTTTAATTACTATTTGATCCCCCTATAATTCATATTGAGGTATTTCATATCTGGCAGCAATAGATATGATTTTACTATGACACAAATACAAAACTTATAATAATAAAATAATACAACCTAAAAGTAGATAAAAGTTTTACGATGACACAAACACAAAACTTAAAATAATACAACCTAAAAGTAGATAAAAGTTTTTGGCATGACATAGATACGCGACCATAGGCAACACACTCTAGACAAGTATGATCGTGATATCATCTCCAACCTAATTGGCTGACTTCTGGTCTAGTGTAAATAGTTGTCGATTCCTAGTCTTGTGTGCACTCTCATCTTGTCCTTCTATACGGAGGTCCTTCTATTTGACAAGGAATTCGAGACCTCTCTTACATACCTTTCCACTTTTCTGATCTATTGACTAGAATCTCTTCGATCTCTTTGACATCTTTTTATTTTTGGTCAATTTCAAATCTGACAATGTGATTGTGACCATCATTTTCATCATGTGAGTAATTCCACCTTATAAGAAGTAAACCAGACATTTTTGAAGACTTCTATGGGCCCTTTATACTTCCTAACAATTTTTTATCTTTTGGGCTACGAAATCAGATCTATTTTAGCCTGATTTTGATGATAACTTCATCTCCAGCTTGAAAGTCGAGAGGACAACGCCTCCTATACTCCCATTTCTTCATGTATTTGGAAGCTTTTCTCAATAAGCTCAATTTATATTTGTTGTCTGCTTCCACTTCTTCATGAAGTTTTGAGCTCAGGTGATTCTTCCCTGCCTATGGTGGGTAATAATGTGGGGCCGTAAGGAGCTCTTTTACATAGACGAACTAATTTAACAATTGAAACAAAATTGAGCCACATCTAGCAACTAGACCTAATTCATTTCATGAACATCAATAAAATGGTGCAAGTATTCATTGAGCAAACAATCCATCAGAAAGGTGAACATGTTATCCGTCTTCATCGAATCATTGTTATCCGTGTTCACCTTTCCATCAAGCTTGCTTTGACATCAACTTTAGTTGATAAAAGAAGTAGTAGGCAATAATGTTATCCGTCTTCATCGCGAACTGGGATCTCAACAGATATTGTCCATAGATTCTAAGACAATAGATAATAACTAAAATTTCTTTTTTAAAGAGAAAGTAGCTCACATTTCACAGCAAATGCCCTTAATAGCAAAAACGGATACATCCATTTCTACTCTAAAATGGTTCTGTAACATCAACCAAGCCAAGGAAAGAGCCTCACTCTAGCATTCCTCTCGTCATGGTCTTTCTTCAGTATGAGCTCTACTTGGACGAACCATTTCTTTAGTTGTAAAGCGAAAATCATTCTTATGCTATCCAATTACTTGATGCTTGTACAGATTACGATGAGAATGCAGCCGGTAATCACTAGACATTTTGCTAGTGGCGTTGGGATGACTTTGTGTTTCAGAAGAAAATCCATCTCAAGTATCATGTCAAAGTCATCCATATGAACCATAATGATGGGTAGGGCCTCTAATGTTTTCATTTTTCAAGTGCCTCTTTCTATTTTTAATTCCAATCTACAGGCTTGTTGATCGGAGATGAAGTTGTGAGTTGCACCCAAGTCCACTAAGGTGCTCTTACACAATCGAGAATTGATTATTACATTAACAAACATTCCCCCTTCTCAAACAATTCCTTCAGATCAATGAAGCTTGAAGGGCATACGGACAGCTCGATGAGGGCACGCATAAAATCTATATGCAACTTTACATAAAAGATCGTTGTTTGATAGTTTCTTGGGTAGTAAGCCCTTTAAGATGGGCCAACGATTGTATCCCGAGGAGGTCTATCTGTTACTCCTTTTGGTCTACCGTTCCCTTTCATTTTGTTTCTATGTGCCTTCATTCCTTTGACCCGTAGGCTTGAAAGGTCTACTCCTAGTATTTTGTGATGGTTTATGTTTTCTTTGAAAGTCCACTTCATCACCAAAATCTAGAGATCTCTCTACTGCGGTAAATGTAGCGGCAAGATCTTGAACCTTTTGTTTGTATAGCTTTGTTCTCGCCCATGGTTACAGTCCCTCGACAAAGCAGAATACTTTATCATTCTTAGACATAATCTTAATGTCTAGCATCGAGCTGAGAACTGCTTGACAAAGCCTCTTATACCTGTTAGTGAAAGAGGGATTTATTGAATGGTAGATGAGATGATTTTCTCCTTAATTAGTCGGTATAAGACTCAAACGCTCTCCAACAATCCTCCCCAAAGTATACCACGTAGAGCTTCCTTTGAGATCCTGTTCTCTAGAGCCCTCAAACAAATTATGCCATTTGTTCGACATTTGAGTCACTATGACTATATCTTCGAGGCACACAACTTTTTGTTCGATATAACTCGTAACGGAGATTTAATTAGATACTAACTGACAGCAATCTAAACAAATACGTGATCTTTAACACTCCTCCTTGTTTAGATGCTGTGAACTCCAAGCTTTTTTCTGAACACCCATCTTGCTCCAATTATTTTTCTGTTTAGAGGTAGATCAACCAACTCCCAGATTTTGTTTTTCTCGATCACCGAGAGCTCCTCCTCTGACAGGTGCATCATCAACCAAAGCATCTTGTCGTTCATCTTTAGACCCTTCTAGTCGTTTATCTTCAGACTCTTCTAACATGCAAACTTCAAATGGTGTGAGGACCTTCACATCTTTTGTTGAAATTCGACTTTGCAAGCACACAACAGTGTTTGCTGCTTTTCCCCAAAAACGTTTTGGAAGATCCTTCTTATGAAGCTTGCGTCTCGTCATCTCCATTATGAATCTATTCCTCCTTTTACTAACGTCATTTTGTTGAGGAGTGTATGGTGGTGTCAATTGATGTTCAATTCCAGCCTTTAAACAAAACCTGTTAAAAGTTTCTAAAGTGTACTCTTTGCTATTATCTGACTTTATAGTCTGAATCAAGCATGCACCTTCATTCTCAACTTCGGTTTTGAATTTCCAAAATCCACTTGCAACTTCTGACTTTTGCTTTAGCAAGAATATCCAACACATTCTTGTTAGTTCATTAATAAAAGCAATGTAATAAAGATTACCATTTAATGATGGTGTTCGCTGAGGACCACAAAGATCAGTATGAACCAGTTGCAGTTTTTTCGAGGCTCTCCATGCCCGTTTAGGAAAGGGTTGCCTATGTTGCTTCCCAAGATTACAAGCACGGTAAGGAGGCATGTCATCATCAATGTTAGTGAGTCCTTCTATCAGCTTCTTTGACTGCATCTGAAGCAAACCTCGATAATGAATGTGTCTAAGTCTTTTGTGCCAAATCTCAGTGGCACTAATTCTGGATATAAAGGCCGTCGGATTTAGAGCAAAGCTTTTTCCTTTCATTTTGACATTGAACAAGTCTTTGTCACTAGCATCTTTGATCAAGCACTGCTTATTCTCTAACAATACTTTATAGCCTTTATTAAGTAATTGACCGACGCTCAAGAGATTTTGATCAATTTTAGGCACAAATAAAACATCTGGAATAAATTTTGTACCTTCATAGCTTGTTATAGCTACTATGCCTTTTCCCTTGACTTCCAAGTGTTCACCATTGTCAATCCTCACTCTCTTATCTTCGGTGTCTCTTAATTCCTCAAAATACTCCTTGTCATATGTCATGTGATTTGTGCACCCACTGTCAATCAACCAGCTCGCGCTTGATTCTTTGCTTGAGGAAGAAGTGACCATAAACAATTGATCTTCTTCTTCTTCTTCCTCTTGATCAACGACCTGTGCATCTACTTCTTTCACCAGATCTTTGGCTTTGCAGATCACAGCTTCATGTCCAAGTTGATTGCATTTGGAGCAGAAGGCGTCAGGTCTTCTCCAACACTTGTACGGTGGATGACCTTTCTTCTCACAATGGCGGCAAGGTGGATAGGATTTTTTGAAACCTCCTCCTTTTGTCTTTTGATAATTGGCAGATGAATCTCCATACGTCAATTGATTTTTGAAATTTTTGTTGTTTTTATACCTGCGGCTGTCTTGATGCTTAACAAGTAAGGCACCTTCAATCACCACTTCTTGTCTCATAGACCTCCTTTGCTCTTGTGCTTGTAAAGCATTCAAGAGCTCTGTAAGAGAAATCTTTGACAAGTCTTTGGTGTTCTCCAGAGTAGTAATGGTGGCTTCAAACTTCTCTGGAAGAGTGACTAGCAGCTTTTCAACGATCCTGGAATCATTTAATACAGAACCAAGCAATCTCACCTTGTTGGCGATGCTGAGAAGTCTGTCAGAGTACTCTTTTACCGACTCTGACTTCTTCATCTTCTGCAACTCGAAATCCCTGATCAAATTCAGGACTTTCATTCCACGAATCCTCTCATCTCCTTCATATTCAGCCTTGAGATAATCCCAGATTTCTTTTGCTGTTTTGAGGGACATTATTCGCATGAAGATCATTTCAGATACAGCGGCAAATAGGCAAGCTTTTGCCTTTGATTTCCTTGTCTTCTTTTCCTTCTGTAATTTGATTTGTGCTACAGTAGGATTTGCTGGAAGCGGAGGGACCTCGTAATCCTCTTCTATTGCTTCCCAAAGATCCAAGGCCTCCAAATAAGTCTCCATACAAACTGCCCACATTTGATAATTGTCTTCATCGAAGACTGGTGGTGCAATAGCTGAAAAACTTGATTCTCCCATTTTTGATCTCATAGATCCCTTAAGAAGATTGCTCTGATACCAATTGTTAGTGAAAGAGGGATTTATTGAATGGTAGATGAGATGATTTTCTCCTTAATTAGTCGGTATAAGACTCAAACGCTCTCCAACAATCCTCCCCAAAGTATACCACGTAGAGCTTCCTTTGAGATCCTGTTCTCTAGAGCCCTCAAACAAATTATGCCATTTATTCGACATTTGAGTCACTATGACTATATCTTCGAGGCACACAACTTTTTGTTCGATCTAACTCCTAACGGAGATTTAATTAGATACTAACTGACAGCAATCTAAACAAATACGTGATCTTTAACAATACCTCTAGTGTGTTTCATTTCTCGTAACTTTTGCCTCCCCGTGAATTTGATATTTTTAAGGGAATAACTGAGTCCTCAAATCTTTCTTAAGGTCTTCTCATCTATTGAAGCATGACCCATTTTGAATATCGTTCACCTTTGAATGGTCACCACAGTTTTTGCATTGTCTACTAGATGCATTGTGGCTATAACAACTTTCAACTCTTGTAAATAAGTTCTTGTGGCCTTGAAATATTGTTCAACATCAAATATTATTTTTTTGAGTTCTTTTGAATCATGATTCCCTTTGAAGACTTTGGGTTTCGAGATCTCCAGCTTATTGAACCCAACATGATCTTGACTCAAGGTTTTGTTCTCTACAGCCCACATGACCAAATTACTTGGGGTATTTATCTCGAACATCTCTAACTTGATAGCATCTATTGGTGCTCTGAATTCTTCAGTCAACTCATTGACCCGTTTCAACATGGTCTTGTGTAAGTACAAAAATGTAAGTATTAAAATAAAATTACAAATTATAAATAATATTATAATTTTATTTTATTTCTTTCTTGGAAAAATAATGATATACCTACAAAATAAGAGAAAGAAAATAAAAGAAAAGGAAGAGAATGATTGGCTTCTTCCTTATATCTTTCCAACTTTTAATTTTCCCTTTGTCATAGTTATGTTTTTTTTTTATTATTATTAATAAAAAATGTGGGATCAAATTATTTTTACCGAGCAGTTACGGGATCCAAGTTACCGCTTCATTATCACGGTTTATATACACGGAAAAATCTATTGGATAAGTCCAAAATTTCAAGTTGGTGACGTAAACCATCCGAATGGAGATCACAAACCAACCCAACTCAACTCTCTATTTTCGAGTTTTTTTTTAATTATTTAAAAAATTATTTTATCTACACTAACTAAAATTTAAAATGTCAAATATTCACATGTCAGAATATATCATTAACATTGATTTTAAGCGTAAAATATTTTAATTTTTATAATAATTTAAAAGTAGGATAGGGAAAGCTGAGTAGTAACCTATTATTAAGATTGATGAGTTGGTTAAGTTTATGGGACAAAAAAAAATATCAACTTGTGAACGGACTCGAATTTTCGATCTTTTAAAAATTTAATTTAACCCAATACAATATTTATGGTTTGGATTGAGTAGTTCGAGTTGGTCGAGTTCTCGAGTAATTTAAACACCTCTAATAGTCCTAAATAAGTTAGGATAAATTTATTAAGAATCATTTTAATTTTTCTATTAATTTTTTTTATTAGATATTTATTAACAACTAATAGATATACTAAAAAATGTCATTAAATCTCTCTTATAAATAAATTTTTTTTAACAATAATTTGATAAAAACAACAAAATATTTTGTCTTGAATACAAAGTGGGAATCCCACGAATTTGACGTGACTTTGGGTTTTTTTCCTTTTTCATTTTAATTTCTTTAATTAATTTCTCTCTCTTCCAAATTTTCATATCTAAAGAGAGACTCTCAGCCGTTGGATTAGGTAGCTCATCACAGACAAACCTTCCATCATGTTCAAATCAGATGGCTGAAATAAATCCTTAATTTATTTGTTAATTTCCTTTTTTCTTTTTTATATTTTTCTAATATTAAATTGGGTCCTACAAAAACTCATTATTCACGCCGAGCAACATTATTTTTACATAGTCCTACATGTGTTTATCTTCTATCCATATTTTTTTAGACTTTCTTTTGGTCTGATCTTTCAATCTCAACCGTCCATTCAATACTATTATTATTATTATTATTTTCTTTTTTTTTTTTTTGTTGAATTTTGTTATTATCTCTACTTTTTAATTTTATATCTAATAATTTTTTAATTTTATTTTTAATATGTCTTTAAAGAAAAACGTTATTATTTTTTAAAACAAAAATAATCAAATGATTTTTGATAGGTGGAATAAGAAAAGAAATAAGGAGAAAGAAAGAAGGAATGAATGAAAAAAAGGAACACTATATTGCTTTTTATCTCTCTGTCCTTTCTCTCCTTCTGGGTTGGGCTCTCGCGTGTCCTAGATCCGATCAGATCAATCAGGGATCGGTTTACAAAACAAAGAGTTAAACAAGGGCCAGGAGATTGATAGAAGAACCCAGCCGAAGCTTGACTAAAAAAGGCTTGTGATCAACTCTGCGGGAACTTACAATTCAAATGGAAACAATTAACTAACTCTCAACTTCAAAACTAGACTTCGATCACATTGTACATGGGTGCCTTAACTTTTCTTGAAGAAAAAAAAGTACGAAACTTAGATATTTTAAAATATTTAGTAAGTAACCCCGCTGTTTGAGTCGAAATATGCAATCACATGTAATCATAGTGTGACCTATCTTTCCATAAAATTTTTCTTTGGTCTTTACTTTCCAATCTGAATAAGGTTGGATGTGTAGTACTTCTCTACGCACGATCCATGCACGCACATTGGCCTCACTAGACAAGCTCATATACGTACCCCTTGGAGCATGACTACCGGCTAACACATGCTCATGCTGTTGGAAGCCACAGAGGAAAGGAGCGCGTATAACATCATGGTGTCCACGACCGTACTAATCATAACGAAAAAGTATCCTTATGCACGTGACATATAAAATGCATGAGATTCTATAGTATCAAATTATAGGTTTACATGTCATATCTTTCATGGTTAACCTACATGAATTTTAAATATCTCATAAGCATAGTGTGAACATGCTAACATAAAATATATGGTGTGACATGTGAAAGTACATTCGTCATATAACACTCAGTTTGGTGCGCCTATGTATATGAGATATTTTAAGAAGTGAACATCTTTCTTAGTCGCAGCGTTCAGGGAAATAATAGGAAAGTTGATTTCACTATATTTCTGACCAAGAACGGGCCCTATCACAAGAATATTTTTTTAGTGGGACATTCTCTGTCACTTTAGTTTATTGCAAAATTTCATTTCAATGTAAGGTTCTGACACTTCATTTAAGTGCAAGGTTTCGGTTGGATGCAATGCTTCATTTCAACGCAAGGCTTCCGTTCAACACAACTCGGTTTAGACGATTTGATATTTTTTCGATTTCGATTCTGTCCAACAGGTTCTATGTAATGATTGTTGGGAGTTCAACCTAAATGATCAGCACCTGAAGGAAGATCATAACTGGTTGAAACTTTCTTATCCAGAAAAGTGATCTTATTATTGGAACAACTTAAGACTTGGTTAGATGAATTATTAGTGGTTTGATTAGTATATACCATTACAATAAAAGTCACAAATTACTGAAAAATTGAATGTCGTATGACATGATTAACACATGTTATTACAATCATTAGTTATAATTTTTTTTAGACCGACATGTACAAATAAGTGATAGATGATATGGATGATTACACGTTATGTTGCACCATATATCGATAAAATGTTGATTTTGATGAATAAAAAAAATTATAAAAAAATATTTTAATTAAGATATAAACATTTCAGCCTAAAAAAAATGTTGAAATTTATTAGGATTAATAATAGTTCCATATTAGGTATTTAAATTTTATTTTATCAAAATTATTAGACAGGTAGAAATGCCAAAATGTGTGATTTTTGCCACTTTTAAAAACTAAGGTATACACGGTTTTCATTTAAGGAAATTTCATCGCATTATTAATTTGATTTATATTTTGCTAATCTATTATATCTCCATTTATATTACATTTTATTTCTATTTTAATTGATAATTTTTTGAAACATGTTTTAATTATTACACCTAATATTTTTAATTATGACCTCATATTATTAAATATATCATTTCATTTAAGGAAATATATGCATAGAGAGATGTTCACGAGGTGGGACGAAGATAAGAAACATTCTCCTTTCTCAGTCCACGCTTTCTATTTCAATCTCATCGACTACGAGACAAGAAAATCTAAAATCGTCGAAGAGACGAGATTTTATGGCAAGTTTGAAAGAAATGCAACATTCCAATTTGGGGAGAAGATTTTGATAGAATCCCATTTTAGAAGCAATTAAACGTAAGCAAGCAATTATGGGAGCCCGTGGGTCCTCTATTGCTTCTCAAATTGGAGATTTTGTGTGTGCACGAGACGTATGTATGTAAGTCGGGATGTCTTTTCCTTCTTGTTTATCTTTTTGGTTTCATCTTTTTCTCGTCGAGAATATTTGCTAAAATCATTCTATCTGAAGGGTGATAGAGTTTTCTATTTATAATCAATCGAATAAGACCAGATAGATTACGAAGGAAATGAAAAGAGTAATAAACGGATGCAAGATATTAGACTATAATCAAGAGTCATATATGATGCATATGGTAAAACGTACTGGAATGCTAAATATCCTGAACACCCTGCAAGTGAGTATCGGATTTGAATAAACGTGAAGCTTGGATCTGAAAAATTCAAAGAGAGGTCGAGTTGGTAAAGATGTCAGAAACTTGGAGGTGGGAGGGTTAGTTTGTCAACAACAAGAAGTTCTCGAAGGAAATGATAATCTAATTCAACATGCTTGGCCCGATTGGGAGAAATGAGATTGGAGTTCAAAAAACTACACTTTTGTTGTCATATAAGAGCACGGACTGCTGCGGAATGGGGACCTTGAGGTCATGCAGGAGTTCAAAAAAAGATGTGTAAGCCAAAGAAGTTCAGCAATAATCGTGGCAAGACGATCTCATATTCATAGATGGAGCATGAGACAACAGGTTGCTTTTTGGCACTCCATGAAATAATATTGTTACAAAGATAAATAGAATAGTCAGATATAGAACGACGAGTATCAAGACAGCCAACCCAGTCAGCATTCGAATAAGCCACTATCGCACTAGGAACAGTAGATGTACGAAAGGTAAAACTAAAGTGCAGTGTGCACTTAACATAGTGAAGAATACGCTTAACAGCAAGAAAGTAATATGTAGTAGGGGCATGCAAGAATTGAGTAACAGAATTAACAACATGGGCAATATCTAGGCGCGTAACATGAGCAATATCTAGACGCGTAATAGTCAAGCAATGAAGGGCGCCAACAAGAGTTCGATAGAGACCATAGGAGTGGGTGAAATTTCAAGACTAAGAAAGTAACTAAAAGAGCCCAAATCCATGGTAGCAAATTCAAAATGAAGTTTGTGGATAAAGCCACCAAGAGATGAGTTGTTTTCAGTAACAACACACTGTCCTAAACATAAAGAAGCATATAAATAAGGTTAGATTGCTCATGAAAGATAAAAATAGACGTATCAGCGCGACTACAAAAAATAAAGAGAAGTGTGAGAAAAGATGAGCTGAAACACTCGGGAAGCTTGCTTTAAGCCATAGAGGGCTTTCTTTAATAGACAAACATGGGTGGGAAAATGAGAATTAATATATCCAAGAGGTTGTTCCATATGAACATGTCTAATAAGAGTGCCATTGAGAAAAGCATTTTTGACATCAAGTTGTTAAAGAGACAATTTATTTGTGACAGCAAGAGAAAACACAATACGGAAAGTAGTAGCTTTGACAACCAAACTGAAAGTATTAGTGTAGTCAAGACGAGAAACCTCAATATAACCTTTGAAAACAAGACGAGGCTTGAAACGTTAGATAGATCCATCAGAAAAATATTGAGTGTGAAACACCCATTTAGAGCCCACGATGTTAGTGTTGGTAGGGCGAGGATGTTAGGAGTCCCTGGTCTAGTTTTCTGTTCTAATGATCGAACACTAAGAGAATGAGTGACGACAAAACATTAACGAAAATTCTTCACTACGATGGTCATGGTCACTATGATCATTGGAGTGTATTGATGGAGAACTTGCTTAAAGCAAGAGGCTTATGGAGCTTGGTGGAGAATGGTTTTTCGGAACCAGTAGAAGAGACAAAATTGACAACTGCACAACAAGAACATCTTGACGATGTTAAAGTCTTGGATCATCAGGTAAAGCATTACCTGTACCAAGCGATTGATCGAACTGTCTTTGAACAAATCTTGGACCGTCGCACATCCAAGATTGTTTGGGACTCAATGAAGAGAATGTTAGTGGAAACCAAAGAGGAAAGAAATCCCTTCTTAATGCATTACGAAGAGAGTTTGAGGTTCTGGAGATGAGAAAGGATGAAACCATCATTGAGTATTTTGCAAAAGTGATGCAGGTTGCTAATAAGATGAGAAGCAATGGAGAGTAAATGCCAGAAAAGAAAACAGTAGAAAAAAATCCTACACACCCTAACTAACAAATTTACATACATTGTAGTTGTTGGATGATGGAAGTCCCACATCGACTAATTTAGGGTGTGATCATGGGTTTATAAGTGAGGAATACTAACTCCATTGGTATGAGGCCTTTTGGGGAAGCTCAAAGCAAAGCCATGAGAGCTTATGCTCAAAGTGGACAATATCATACCATTGTGGAGAGTCGTGTTCATCTAACATGGTATCAGAGCCATGCCCTAAACTTAGTTGTGCCAATAGATGGGTAAATCCTCGAATCCTCAAATATCGAATAAAGAACTCTTAAAGAAAAAGGAGCCAAGCCCCTCCTCGAAGGCAGTAAAAAATGACTAAGACTCCAAAGGAGTCGAGCCTCGATTAAGGGGAGGCGCACTTTGTTCGAGGGGAGGTGTTGGATGATGGAAGTCCCACATCGACTAATTTAGGGTGTGATCATGGGTTTATAAGTGAGGAATACTAACTCCATTGGTATAAGGCCTTTTGGGGAAGCCCAAAGCAAAGCCATGAGAGCTTATGCTCAAAGTGGACAATATCATACCATTGTGGAGAGTCGTGTTTGTCTAACAGTAGTATCCATTGAAGAATCAAAAGATATTGATACTATGTTCATTGATGAGTTACAAAGTTCGTTAGTGGTGCATGAACATAAATTTTGACACCCCAGCAACAATGATGAAGAACAGGTGTTGAATGGATGAGATGCTGCTGATGGCCTATGTAGAACTTCATGGATCAAAGAGAAGTGACGTCTGGTTCTTAGACTCGGTTGCGTAAATCACGTGTGGTAATGAAAACACGTTTTCAAGCCTAGATAAAACTTGTACTCACAGTGTCAAGCTTGGAAATAATACCAAAATGAGCCACAATCCACTGTGTGCTGTTTCCGCCGAGCTCGTGGTTATGCTAGCGGATAAAAGACCCACCCAATTAATTACTGGGTGAATAGGCTAGGCGAGTGGGAAAAAGGTACTGTACAATTGTTTTTACAAGAAAATGGTTATACCATTGGAGAAGAATATTGGGCACCTAAACTCAAGAACAATCTTTTGAGTGTTGGACAACTTCAAGAAAAGGGAGTAGATGTACTGTTCAAAAATGGAGTATGCAGTATTTAACATCCACAAAAGGGGAAAATAGCATAATCAATTATGAGTGCAAACTGAATGTTCATTTTGCTTGCAGAGTCATCAATCACAACAACTGAAGTGAGGTGTCTCCAAGTCTTTAATACAGATCAATCAACGTTTTAGCATTATCGTTATGGTCATTTTAGCTACAAAGGCCTTCGTATTTTGAAACATAAAAACATGGTGGAAGGTTTGCCGCAAATTGTTGATCCAAGCATCATTTGTGAAGCATGTATAAATGGCAAACAACATCGGACTCCGATTCCAAAATGCAGTCAGTGGAGAGAACCTGAAAAATTGGGACTTGTTCATGCTGATTTGTATGGTCTGATTACTCCACCTTCAAGGAGCGGAAAAAGGTATGTGTTGTGTTTTATAGATGATTTTTCTAGGAAGGCATGGATGTACTTTCTTCCAGAAAAAATCAGAAACATTTTACCATTTTAAATGTTTCAAAATTCGGGTGGAAAAAGAAGTTGGAATGCCAATAAAATGCCTGAGAAGATAGAGGTGGAGAATTCAATTCGACAGAATTTAATGACTTTTGCGAGCAGCATGGAGTGAAGAGACAACTGACCACAACTTATACTCCACAACAAAATGGAGTAGCTAAACGCAAAAATCGTATAGTGATGAACCTGGTAAGAGCTGTGTTAACAGAAAAGAAAGTACCAAAGAGAATCTGGCCTGAAGCTGTTACGTGAGTGAATCATGTCTTAAATCGATCACCAACTCTTGTGGTAAAAGATGTGACACAAGAGAAGGCTTGGAGTGGAGTAAAACCATCCGTTGACTATTTTCGAGTTTTTAGATGTGTGGGATATGTTCATATTCCAGATGCTAAGAGGAAAAAGCTTAAAGATAAAAGTGTAAGTTATGTTTCATTTGGAATCAGTGGTGAATCCAAAGGGTACAAAATGTTTGATCCTATTGCAAACAAAATCATAGTTAGCCACGCTGTAATTTTTTATGAGGATCGTGAATGAGATTGGAAAAATTCTAAAAATGAAACTGATTTAGATGGGAGAGAAAACATTGAAATTTCAACTACAACTGAAGAAGACACATAATAACACAAGTTCAACTTCAACGATTAACTTAGATGATGAAATTGAACCTGCAGCTGAATCTACTGCTGCACCTGCTATTGAAATTGAACCGGGTTTGGCTATAAGGGAGGGTAGAAGTCGACGCCCACCTATATGGTCAACTAATTATGTTTCTGGTGAAGGTTTATTCCAAGAAAATGATGTTAACATGGCATTTTTTACAAATTCAGATCATATAAAGTATGAGGAAGCCGTCAACAACTCAAAGTGGAGGATTGCCATGGACGAAGAGATTAAATCCATTGAAAAAAAATCAGACCTTGCACTTAGTAACTCTACCTGCTGGTGCTAAGAAAATTGGGGTAAAATAGATTTATTAATAGATTTATAAAACTAAGCTAAATGAGCTTGGAGAGGTTGATAAATACAAGGCAAGATTGGTGGTAAAAGGATACACACAAGAGCACGGAATTAATTACATTGAAGTTTTTGCGCCGGTAGCTAGAATGAATATTGTGAGGATGATCATAGCTGAAGGCTGGAAACTTTGTCAATTAGATGTAAAATCAGCTTTTCTACCTGGAGAATTGAAAGAAGACATCTTTGTAGAACAATCAAGGGGCTACGAAAAAAGGGGGGAGTGAACATATGGTGTATAAGTTCAACAAAGTACTCTACGGGTTAAAACAAGCACCTAGAGCATGGTTTAGCCGAATCGAATCCTACTGATGGTGTTAATATAGCACATGCGGACGCAATTTGAATCTTAGGCACTCTTAAAACATCAATTATAGTAAATAATTAGCATGCTCATAAGTATTAAAACTCAAGGTGTTTAAGTACTTACCTTTTGTAATTCAAGTTCCTTTTTCCTCACGAACCGGTTTCGAACCACCACTAGTGTGTTCTCCACTATTCTCCGGTCTTAGAACGGGATTGTGGAATCTGGTGAGTGACTAAACTTGGAAGAGATTTAGTATATATGAAGAGAGAGTTAGTGAGAGTCATATTTGCATGTTCATGCAAATTTGAGATCACCCAGTTTTGACACTCAAAATTCCACTCAAATGTTTGGGATCATCTGGCAACATGCAAGTTTGAGTTAATCAAATTTTGACACTCAAAATTCCACTCAAATTTGTAAGGTTTATTTGGCAAGCATGCAATTTCACTAACTCAGACATGGATTTTCCGATTAAGTGAAGTCAACATTTTGACTTTTTTCGTTTTAATTCAACGATTAATTTCAATAATTAGTTTCAAATTAAAGTAATATTAAATTATTAATTAAACTATTTAATTAATATTTAATATTAATTCAAATGTCAATCTCAATCAATTCGGAAACATATTTGATTAAAATAGTTAAATCTTATTTAAATATCTCTAATTCTCTCTTTTTGTTTAATTCGTAAATAAAACAAAAATGCAGTTAAATATATCGTATATATGTAGCGCATATTCCCTAATTTGAATTCGAACACTTCGAACTCACTCGTCACACTGTTTTATGGTTTAGTTCGATATGAGCTAGCATAGGGACCTAATGGACCTATAGATCATGGACTCCAACGATCCAAGATTCCCCGGTTAAACTCATTAATCTTATTAACTGACATTCGTTAACTACTAGGACACTCCACTGTAGCCTAGTAGTTGCACTCCCCTCACCATAGATATATTTCTGTCCATTTGATATAACCATGATTAGTAAGTCGATTCTTCACAGGTTGTTCGTAACTAAAGCTGGGTCAATTGACCATTTTACTCCTAGAGTTACTTCTTGTCCCTTATATCCCACTGATCCTCTAATGAACAATTGGTTTGCGATCCAACCCGTAAACCGAATCCCTCTCAGACCAATGAGAGGGTGGGGCCCCTTGTTCAAGACCTGGAGTCAGTACTTAAGGGAACTACTTCTCTTCTATCCCTAAAAGTGGGTAGGAGTGAATTCCATCTTGCACCCCACGTCCCCAGCCATTCACCCAATCTTACCCCTGAAATGGGAGGCCTATTGAGTCGGCGAACTCGAGCCACTCTCACCCATGCAAATCTAAGGATAATTCCGAATAAACATGAGTTCATGGTTAGCTTAGGATTAAGATCGAGTTACCTAGGTCATCGAATGAAAAAAAAAAATCACTCTCAACAATAAACAACATTATAAAGTGAGAGTGATTTTCTTCATGGTCCGATCTTATGCAGTACTCATTGCATAGGATGCCCCTACTCACATGTCTCCGCATGTACAATTTAGTGATCACATTGTTTATGTCATATACAAAAGTGAGCCGCATCCATAGTGTCCCCAGGATAAAGTACTCAGCCTTATCCCTGTACTATAGATCATTTTGACTATATACTTGAACTTGATCCACTCTTATGTCTCTACGTATAGTTTAAGTAATCATACTATAGTCAGAGTGTTCTTAGTTTATTGGATTTAGATTAATAATCATAAAATTCACTTTATTCAATAACAATCTTTACTGAATAAACATCAATAATAATTTTATTGAAAATAGAATATGTTTTTGTTTACGAACTATGAGTTTTATGACATAAAACCCAACACCTACTTCATCAAAGAAGGTTCTGAAAGAAGTTCTAATGAGCATACACTCTTGGTTAAAAAGGAAAAAAAGGTAGCATTTTGATTGTAAGCATATATGTTGATAATCTTTTGTTTACGAGCAATGATGAAACATTACTGGGAGAATTTAAATGTTCTATGAAAAAAGAGTTTGATATGACTGATCTAGGACAGATGAGGTTCTTTCTAGAGATTGAAGTCACGATCAGATGGCATTTTTATATGTCAAAGGAACTATAAAGCTGAGGTTTTGAAGGGATTTGAGATAGAAAATTACAATTTTGTCTGTAATCCCATTGTTCTAGGACAAAAAATTGGTAAAGATGAAAATGACATTAAAGTGGATGCAACTTTTTTCAAACAAATAGTAGGAAGCTTGACGTATCTCACTGTCACTCATCCTGATCTTATGTTTGTTGTCAGTCTAATAAGTTGTTTTATGGCTTGTCCAATGCAACAACATTTTGCAGTAGCAAAAAGAGTTTTGAGGTACTTGAAAGGTACAGTTAACTATGGTGTATTCTACAAAAGGGGAGGAGTGAGTGAGCTGATTGGTTTTACTGATAGAAGACCGCAAAAGCACTTCAGGCTATGTGTTTATGATGAGTGAAGGAGCAGTGGCTTGATCATCTTGAAAGCAATTTATAGTCACTTTATCAATCACAGAGGTAGAGTTTGTTGCTACTACAGCATGTGCATGTGAAGCTGTTTGGATGAGAAGAATACTCAAAGAGATCGGTTCTTTACAGACAGAAGGAACCAAACTTATGTGCGATAATGCTTCAACTATTAAGCTGTCAAAGAATCCACTTCTACATGGTCGTTCTAAACACATAAGCGTGAGATTTCATTTTCTTAGAGATCTTACAAAAGAAGGCATAGTCAACTTAGTGTTATGTGATACTCGAGATCAACTTGTTGATTTGTTGACAAATCCTCTCAAGTTGGAAGAATTTTAGAAACTGCATAAAGAGCCTGTTAGGAGTCACTGGTCTAATTTTCTGTTTCAAATATAGTTCTAGTGTTTAGGGAGTCTTAATCTTTGGGACTCTTAGCATTTTTGCTCATGTTTTTATGTTCAACTATTTAAGTTTTTAGTGGTTTCTATCATTTTGTAGAGGCTATATAATGTCATGCTTAGAATTAATAAAACTGCACTTGAGATCCAATTGTTTATGTTTTCTGTTCTAACAATCTGCAGCGCAGCTGAACTTATCAGAGGAACCAGAATCCAAATGTCATTTTGTTATAAAGCTCGCATTTTCTCATCCATGACAGCAAGCTAAGCAAGATTCTTAACCGTAGATTTGAATCCTCTTGGCTCCGTGGATGCAAGAAGAGCAGGAAAAAAATTAGATGAGTCCAAAACATCAAGATTTGTTGGATGACGAGTCTTGAAAATAATAGATTTGGCTTGTGTGATCAGAAGATAAAAGCCCAAAAAGAAGAAGAATCAACAGCAGATCAATATAGGGTAGATCAGAAGCCAAGTGTGGCAAAGGAGAACTTGCAAGAGAAGTATAAACCTGCACAGACTCATCCACAAGGTCAAAACAAATATCACACAGAGAGGAGTTGGATCGAGTAATGTGTGGTAAAGAAGCGATAGGGGGAATTGATCAATATGGTAAAGACGCGATTCCAAGAAATTTGAAATATGAAAAGAGAAAATAGGTTGGGTCTGGGAGCTAGGGACAACGTGAAAGTGAGTCTCAATAAATTGAGTGTGGCGGGTGATGTATAGCCTAGAGACGGTGGGATCAAGAGAACAAAATCCTTTATGAGGGGGACTATAACCCATGAAAATGCATAGAATGTTGCGAGGAGAAAGTTTGTTATACATATAATCACGCATGCAACGATAAACATGACAACCAAATGTATGGAAGTTGTCATAACATGAAGAGTAGTCTTAGAGAAATTCAAAGGGTGACTTATCTCCAAGAAGTGGAGTAGACAATCAATTGAGGATATAAGTTGCGTTACACTTCCATTTGCTCGGTACTCTTTATGAACTCTTCGTCTCTCGCGATTACATTTTCTTCTTCTTCTTTATGCGTTTGTTCGTCTGGTTTTTGTATTGTGTCTCACTCTCGTCGATGTCAGTTTGGTTCTATGTTTTTAATTGTAAGGTCTGTGTCTCACTCTCGTCGGCGTCAGTTTGGTTCTTTGTTTTTAATTGTAAGGTTTGTGTCTCACTCTCGTCGGCGTCAGTTTGGTTCTTTATTTTCGATTGTAAGGTCTTCGACTCCTCAACTTGATGTTCAGGTTTAGATCTCTATTCTCACTCTCGACTCCTCAGCTTGTGGTTCAAGTTTGGTTCAAGTTTGTATCTCTATTCACAGTCTTGTCGGCGTCAGTTGGTTCTCGATTAAGCACTCGTCCTAATTCCCTTAAGATCTTACATACTTACCCTTAATATCATAAACAAGTCTCATATAAATTTGCATAATATTTTGAGTCTTTTAGGATCTTGAACACATCTTAGAATTTTCATAACGGTATTTTGGTCATTACCACCCAAATCTTGGTTTAAACCCTCAAAAAATTCTAATGGTCTTGTAACTTTGTACAATCCTTTTAAAACATGAAATAAGACTAAATTTCATGTCATTTAGGGGTCACTTTGGTCATAAGCCAATAATACATAATTATAGGGGCATTTTAGTCATTTTACACTTACCGTTGGTTTAGTCCTTATCATAATCTAATGATCACCAAATTTCATACCTAACCTTATCATGTCATATACAGTCTTCTCCTAAAATATCATGAGCAACATAATTCATTTAGTAAGTTCATGGCTCAGGCGCTTCGTTGAAATCAATACTCGTGTAGACACTAATGTTGAAAAACCTTAAATACTTAACTCAATCTTACAGTTTTTTTCTTTCAGATCCTTTGTAACGTTAAGAAGAAAATGTAACAAGACCCCTCTAAAAACTAGTATCACATAAGCATAATGGGTATCTTTAAACTGGTATATGAGTATTCTTAAATTGGTATCACATAAGCATAATGGGTATCCTTACATGTAAGTAAAACTTGGGATATATACTTACAAATCAAGCTTCATATCAGAATCTTGAAACCTTAACTATTATAATGTTTTTGAAGTATCTTAACATGGCTAGGAAATCCAACGTTAAAGTACCTATTACACTATTGAAATCTTCACATTTCATACAAGATAAAACATAACATAACAACATTATTTATTATCTTTCGTAAGGCATACCTAATGTCAGTGGGAGATCTGCTGAAGGGCCATAAAAAACGTCCTTAATTTCCTTGCCTAAATTAGAGACATCACCACATACATATCTTTAATAACATATGCGAATATTTAAAATAAAACATTTTAAAAATGAAACCATGGACTTACCAGTTTAATTTGAAACAAGAAAATAAAAATAACATAGTATTTGAATACGAAAATGAAAAGCCACCTATCAACTACTAAATGAAAATCAATGCATACCACTGCCTTATCGTGACTTCCATAGTCATTCCAGCATTCATCGTCATTCGTGCGGAGACACTTTACCTTTACTTGAAAAATACAAGGATAGTATGTGGCTTGAGTATTTTAAGAAATACTCGGTAAGTCATCCCACAATTGGAGTTAGTAATGCAATCACACACATAACATGATTGGGACCTATCCTTTAAAATGGTAACATGACATTAGGCTCTTTCAAGTTTCGTGTAGTGTTGGATGTGTGGTACTTTCCCACACACGACCCACGCACGCGCACGTAGACTCACCAGGCGGAATCGTATACATACTCCCTGGGCCTAACTTGGTCAGGCACAACATGCTAACATGTCACCGAAAGCCACAGGAAAGGAAAGACCCGCATAATATTATGGCGAACATAAATATTGAAGGTACGTGTCCGTACTTGCACAACATAAGGGGAAGTATTCCGATGCACATGATATACATACATGCATGAGGTCTCCATAATTTTCATTCATAGCATAACATTGACATTATTCTTTTTTTTTTTTTTTTTCCTTTCATCCATGACATAGTATATATATGCATCATGTATATATGACAATCATCAAATAATCCATCACATAGCTTACATGACAATATATAACATGACGTACATAGTGTTTCATTTCATTTACTACATAGCATAATGGATATCATATATATACATATAATAGCACCATACGTCATTACATAGAACACAATCACATAACATAAATAATATGATGCATGCAAAGTCCACAAGGCATGCACCGAGGGGAGTGTAATGCTCCGGTACCTATTACTCCCAAAGAGTAACTACGCAGTCGCAGCTTGAAAAATCGTTTCTTCCCTCAATTCCTTCATGAAACTTAAAAGATGGTGTTACGGGGAAGAGCTAAAGATTAATTTCATAGAGCTAAAGATTAATTTCATACATTCTCGTGGATTAGCGTAAGTTATTCACCTCCAAAATTTGCCAAAAATTATTTTCCTCGTGTAGCTCAACCCATAAAATTTCTATTGGACAGTCGATTCTAGAGCTATTCAAGGCTCGATTTTTTCATGAAATTTATTCTTTATTCTTCCCTCTAGCTAAAGAAATTATTTTGGAGGAACGTCTTTAAGCGTGTGGTCTTAATTTTTTATTTGTTTCCTCGGTCTACAACTCACCCAAAATACCAAATTTTTCGTTTTTCTGGATAGCTTATTCTATGACATATTAACTAAAGGAATGCTCAATTTTAAGAAAAATGGATTGCAGATAGTAATTCAATCTTTACCCCAATTTTAGCCCCTAAATGACTTTCTTCAATTGGGCACGCTCCATGACTTGTTAGTCTTTGCGGTCTTCTACGGAAATGTTCCTTGAAAGTGTAGAAACCGAATGAGATTGGCCTCTCTCGATGAATTTGCTTGTAGGCTCGAATTGAAATTTGAAGCTTAGCCTCTTCTCGTTAATGGCAGGCTGGATTGGGAATTGATATTTGAGGCTTCTTCAGCACTCGACTCCTTCATCAAACTTGTGGGTAATCTTATTTAGAAGGTGTAAGAACGAGTTTAAAGGGAAATGGTGGACTATGACTCTCAAATTTGAAAGAAGTAGAGGAAACTCAAAATCTCAAAGGCTATAACTTGAAATTGGAGGCTGGAGTTAGCTCAATTCTTGTTCCAAATGAAAGCCCCTACTTCATACTTTATAGAGGGAGCTTAAACCGACATTAAAACCTCTAGAATCGTCATGAATTGAAGTTTGAGTTTTCTAAATTTTTCATCGAAAATATCCTCTTCGGTCATCAAGCAATTTATCTCCAATTTAAATTTTAGTTGTTGGACACTCAAATTTGGTGAAAATCCAATGAAAGCTAAGATAGTGTGGATTTTCTAAAAACGGCTCACCGCCACCGATTTGATTTCCTAATCCATGGCGTTTTGGTAAATTTGTTGAAGTTCAAGGGTATTTTGGTTATTTTCCATTTTCAAATATTTTATTATTTATTTTTCTTTAAAATCCAAATTTTTTCTAAACATTATGTACAATTTGTTGGTCATTTTTAGGTTCTTGAGTACCTTAAAATTCTTTCACGATAAGAGATTAAAAATTCAGGAAAGTATTGAAATGACTTGGTTAGAGTCTTGTTCCGGCTTGAATCTCTTTAATTCATTTTCCTTAATCCTTTAGAACTTAAATGGGTGGCTTAACCTCACTTAACTTACTTTATCCTTACTTCAGATATTATACCGTCAACTCGATCAACTCTAAAATCTATCAATTCTTGAGCTTCCACTACTCCGTGGTCATAGAATTCGGTTTCACCCTGAACAAGGGCTCGTGAATATCTTTCTAGTATAGATAATCTTCAACATACACCTTCCAAAAATCAATATCAAAGCTATCAAGCTTCTCGATCCTAATTTTCAAACTTGTCATATTCACAGATCATGGTGAATCTCTTTTAACTCTAATACTAGTTGTTAAGGATCACAAAACTTACACACTCGATCTGGATAAAGAATATGAAGAACAAAATAGAGAAGACACAGGAAGAAATATACATCGTAACACCAAGATGTAACCTAATCTAAAAAAAAATTGTATTAAATTTTAAATTTTGATTAAAGAAATTAAATCTGAAATATTTAATATAATATAATAGTAGAACCTGTTTTTTCTAGCTCATCCTTAACTTAAATTTTGTTCGGAAGAAGTTCTTGTTAAATGAGATGAATTGACGTTAAGAATCATTACCCCTATTAGTAACGGACCAAAAATAAATCACTGATCCGTTACAACGTTTCGTGTATCATGTATAATTACATAAATGCCCTTGCATAATAATTTTTCCAAAAAAGAAATGTAGTTTTTTTGAGGAAAGAAAGAGAAAAAGAGATGAGAGGTGAGTAGGAAAGGGACAACGTAGGATCCCCAAGTCAAGAGGTAAGTGGAAATGTTACTTCAACTCCAAGGAGCCACCACTCTCAAGTGATTGTCAAAAGAGAGAGAAAGAGCACAAAGAAAACTCAACATCTAATCTACCAAATTTTCCATTAACATTTACATAGTCAAATCATGACTCCAAACAAAACACTATTCATGACCCGACGACCCGATAAATGGTTCATATCGAGTAAGAGTGTACACGAGTTAGGTTTAGTTGAGTTGAAAAAATCTTTTTGACCTACTTGAAATTATGGGTTGGTTGAGTGGGTGACTCGAGCAACTTGAATAGAGTTTACAATCCAACCTACACTCTATTTTTGCGTTGGGTTGATTGGGTTGTCGGGTTTTTTTAATTATTTTTAAAAATTATATTTATTCACCATACATGTATATTAATAACTAAAATATCATAAAGTTCAAATATCAAACATTTACAAGTTACAACGCATCACTAACATTAGTTATAAACTTTAAATATTTTTAAGCCTTTTAAAAGTAAATAGGGCTACCTTAAATTTTTAACCCTATTTTTGTCAAATATATGGACTCCTAAACTTAACCGAATTTTCGATTTTTTAAAAAATGTTATTTTAACATGTTTTATGTTCACGGAAGAAGTGTTCGATTTTTAAACTATGATTCCTTTTTTTTTTTATAAAAAATGGACGTTTACTATTTTCGATTTTTCACCAACAACTCTTTATCCCATGTAGAAATCGAATTCTTTTTGCTCTTTGGATGGATCATAATTCAATTAAAAAAATTCTAGAATTACCGCGATCTCTAAGATAAATAAAATTCTTTTTTTTTTCTTCAACTTTGCTGAAATCAGAATAGTTCTCTTCATTGTGATCCTACTGTATTTGGATGAAATTTCACCGAATCAAAAAGAAACAATTTGAATATCGAATGGGATTTTTTAATGAATCCGTTTTTATGTTATTTCATACTATGCAATTCCTTTGTGTATTTTGTGAATGATAGTTTTCACTCTTAAAAGTTGTTCGGATGAAATGTTTTTGCTATCTGTTACAATAACGAATCATTGGTTTAACTGAATAACTAAATAAAATAGATAGACCCTTCTCTTCGTCTTAGGTCGACGGATCTTCTCCATTGAAAGATCCCCTATATGGATAATACACAACCCTTCTCTTCGTCTTAGGTCGACGGATCTTCTCCATTGAAAGATCCCCTATATGGATAATACACATTCCAGTTCAACGAGCCTAATTCTAATTGTTTTGTTCCGAAGCAAACCACTATATGGATAATACACATTCCAGTTCAACGAGCCTAATTCTAATTGTTTTGTTCCGAAGCAAACCACGGGGCGGTTCGTACACATTCCAGTTCAACGAGCCTAATTCTAATTGTTTTGTTCCGAAGCAAACCACGGGGCGGTTCGTCCTATTTCCAGTTCAACGAGCCTAATTCTAATTGTTTTGTTCCGAAGCAAACCACGGGGCGGTTCGTCCTATTTAGATATTCACGACCAAGAAACACTGGATTCTCTTTCGGGTAGGCCCTGGAAGGAGAAGGAAGGCTAGAATGCCAACAGGCGTCTATTATTGAATTCACCCAACCCGATAGTACCCCATTTTTGGAACGTCCAGTGCCAAAGTCACTTAATGGGTAATGAATAGCGGGATCATGTCGTAGAGGATGTAAGAGAATGTCGGACTGTCAAATGTAAAATCCAAATTCAAAATCTTAATATGAATACGACGCTAGGACTTTTAAATATATTTTTCAAACCTTATAATATCAATAATGAAACTGTTATGTTGTATACATGTTTTTGTATATGAATTATTCTTATATAATTATCATTATTTTTTTTTTTTGGTATAATTAAATTTAAATATGTTATCTTATTAAGATAATAATTGAATGAAGCAATGAAAAACATTAAAATAAAAGAGAGGTCTGAATCATTATGTATAGAATACAATTTTAAAAAAAGCAATGAAAAACATTAAAATAAAAGAGAGGTCTGAATCATTATGTATAGAATACAATTTTAAAAAAGAAAATAAATAGACAAAGAAATTCCTTAATTTTTTTTTTTTTTTTTAATTGTTGGAGAAGATCTCATACTAGTCGGTGAATATAAAATAACATTTTATATTAGATGTGTTTGTTTAATAAATAATTTGGTTTCTTAATGAACTAAATTAATTGCGAGAGTCGGACAATGAAAAAAACTTTATAAACGTGTGAAAACTTTCCTCTAGGTTTTAAAGCCTTGAGGAAAAGTCCGAAAGAGGACAATATCTATAAACAGTGAGCTTAAGATGTTACAAATGACATTAGAGCAAGACGCCAGGCGGTGTGTCCGCGAGGAGGCTGTTCCTCGAAGGGGTAGACACGAGATGGTGTGCAAGTAAGGACGTTAGGCTCCAAAGAAGGATGAATTATGAGAGTCGGAGAACAAACACCCTTTTATAAAGGTGTGGAAACCTTTAAAGCCTTGACGGAAAGTCCGAAAGACAAATTACATCAAAAAAAGAATTAGTATAAAAGAACTAAAACTTAATACGCATTCATTCATATTCAATAGGCACAAAAATGAACAATTTGTTTGAAAAATGAAGGTATGATATGAAGACCACAAATTTGCAGCGTTTCCTAATATACAAAACTTGGGAAGTAGAGAAATTATACAATGAAATTGACCACAAAAATTGTCTGCTCAGCATCTGAAACACATGCCCGCCCCAAACTCATTCTGTACCTGGTGAAGATAATGTGAGATTCAACAGGAAACCTGCCATGATCCCGATGATCCCCACGAAGATCGCGAACGTAAACGAGAACCCAGGATCCCCCTTTCGATATTTTCGTCTCTTCAGCATCCCCTATTCCACACTTATTCGTATCAGTATACATTATTCTATCACCTACTAACTAACACCTCAATGCTAACTTCAATCAAAGTTGGTGGTGTTCTTTAACTCACCAGTTCTTGTTGTAATTGATGAGTTTGCCTTATAGCCATGTCTCTTTCATCCTTCAGACGTTGTACAGCCTGCTGATTTTGGCACAAGATGGTAAATGAGACAACAATCTATACTCGTTTTAATTTTCTTCGCCTATTCTCACAAGACAATCATCTCACGCTTCTACGTTATCAAAATAACTCATAGCATATGAATAACTAAATAGGTGATTACCAGGGTTTGACTTCATTTCCTCGACCCTTATTGACCACTAGCTAACCTATGGTGGCTTATTATAAGGGTGTGGAAACCTCTCCCTCCCTAGCAGACACGTTTTAAAAACTTTAAGGGGAAGCCCCGAAACGAAAAGCTCAAAGAGGACAATATCTGCTAGCGATGGACTTGAGCCGTTACAAATGGTATCAAAGCCAGACACCGGTCAATGTGCAAAGAGGAGGCTAAGCCCCAAAGGGGTAGACATGAGGCAATGCGCCAGCGAGAACGCTGGGCCCCAAAGGGAGTGGATTTGGTGGGGGTCTCACATGGATTGGAGAAAGGAACGAGTGTTAGCGTCCTCACTGGGTCCTAAAGGGGGGTGGATCGTGAGATCTCACATCGGTTGAAGAGGAGAACGAAACACCCTTAGCAAACGCGCTTTAAAAACTCTGAGGGGAAGCCCAAAAGGGAAAGCCCAGAGAGGACAATATTGGCTGTTGGTGGGCTTGAGCGGTTTCATTTATACTAGTTTAAAATTTACGAGCCATAAAGGCTTTATGTCTACAAATAATCAGTAGGGCAAACAACTTATGAATATGCAGACAACCATGGACAAAGGGCATTTCAAAACAAGCATTATTTATATATGAAAGGGACAAAAAGGAGAATTTGAGCACTCACAGTGGAGTTTTGAGAATTCTTTTCATCTTCTGGGTTCCCCATAGCTGAATTAGGAAACATATAGATAACCTTAAGCTTGCATTCCTCGATTGTCCTTCCACTCTCCTTATTGAACTGAAAATAAGATCATAACACTTAAATGGAGCTTATTATAATGAAATGCTATGTTCATTCAAACGAACAAACACCGAGTCAAAATTCTTACAGCATCAGACGGAAGCTCATCGACATCAGTATTTGGAGGGACGATTGTACTTTGTAAGAGAAACTTATCTTTGCAATGCATATCTGCAGGATACTCTCGCTGGGCTTGGAGAGTCACTGTCGATCCACGAGCAACTTCGACGTTATTTTAACAGATAAAGATAAAGCTCGACAAATCAAAAGAAAACTTGAGGCCAAATAATGGTAAGGTTAGCAGAAAACTCCTTTATCATTGCAATTGATAAGAATAAAATGGTTATAACAATTAAGACCTCTTATGATGCAAGAATCCCAAGGCTGTACAACACCCGTGTTGGGACGCACAAAGTACTTCTTGGGCGAGGTCGTTTTGACCTATAGCACGAGTGATAGAGAAATATACATTTAAAGTTAACCAAATACAAAATATGCAAAATTCGTTCGGTAATCGATAGTCGAGGTCGATTATAACAATCAAACTATTTATTACCTTAAAGGCAACATGATGTTCTGTGTTGTTTGCAACTTTAAGATCACAAAAGCTCTGCTTTTCCAACTCAACTGATGATATTGGCCCGACGTTCATAAGTTCAAAACACAAAAAATGTTAACCAGGAAACCAGTCATATGAATACACTCATGAACAAACAAAACCACTGAATGAACATCCTTTATCGTTTCTTCGATACGATATGTTGGTGTCATAACACATTGGATATCATAGAGTGATATTTCAAAAGATAATAGAACTACACGATAACTCCCCTAGTATTCGAGTTACTTGGAACTTGCCCTTTTGTGATACACTCGAGCCTAAACCGCTAAACAATTGCCTAGCCTTCTTCTTTCAAACTTCATCTATTTATTAACCAAACACTACAACAACATCCTTAACAACAAAGTAAGCATTCAGTCAATGATCAAACACAAAACATTGGACCATGATAACTGCATCCAGTCTTCTTTAAGATCCATTCAACCATCTCCAAAATGTTCATCACAAATATGATGATGCCACCAAACAATCTATCGTAACCGGTCGTCTCAAGACGACACACAAATTTTAGATCAGGGCTTAGCCCTTCTTTTCATTCACAAGAGGCATATGTCTCTCTTAGAAAACGCCTCCACCTCCATGAAAATGGTTTGAAGCTAGGAGGCTTTGTCCCCTATATCATACTACAACACTCAAATCTCAACACTCAATGCAAGGAAATTGGAAATGCTACATGATTATTGAGTATTTTGGCAGATTCCAGAAAAGTTTCCTCGGAATGATAACAATAAGGACCTGAAAAACGCTCACAATCACAGAATTTCCCCACATAAATCCATACCCTAATCCTCATATAACAACGTTTTCCTCCTCCCATGACAAGAATGAGCAAAATCAATCAATTCCAAGCAAAAACAACACAAAAATTAAACGAACAACCACTGAAGATTCAAGAACATACATAAGAACAAGAAGATATAAGAAACTAAAACGAAAAAAATGGGAAACATCGAAACAAAATTACATACTCTGAAACTTCAACTCATCCGGTTGAACGGAGATTAAGCGATTTCCACCTCCAGCACTCATGACGGCACAAACCGAGATCAAAAACAAAACGAAAAACAGAGTTCAACCCAGTTACCGAGTTCCACTCCAGCGGCCAATCATTAAAGAACAACAAACAAACAAAAACAAAATCCAAAAATCCAGAAATCCAAGAACCCCGGAATGGGTGTACCCGAAAACAGAGAGAAGGAAATAGAAGGATGAGGGAGATTTTGCGATATGAATGAGATAGAGCGATAAAAGTTGTGGTGGAATGAATGGAGAAGAAAGGGTACGGATTGCTCGGTCCAAATTGAATCGAAAAAAACACAGAGGAAGTTTCGAAAATTAAGGCACGGAAGAAGGATCGAGTTGGAAGATGGCCAAAATAGAGAGCGAAAAAGGAGGTTTAGCGAAAGATTATTGGGCAACCTCTGCGATGGCTACCGAAGAACTTCACTGAAACTAGAGAGAGAGAAGAGAGAGAAAAGTGACACGTGTCAAGAGACAATGGGAAGGAAGGGGGTTTTCGTCTACCAGACTGTAAAATGGCCCACTGACGTGCCACCTCATTCAATATGAATGTTGACGTGTCATCTCTATTTTTTTCTTTTTTTTTAATATTGATAAATTATATTTTTATTTCTTAATATTTGAATTTTGTTTTTAATTCACTTTATTTTTTTTATTTTTTTTTTGAGAATTAATATTTATCAACCCTCTATGACCGTGCAGCTCGATTTCCATCCTTTCGAACTCTCTCGTTGCCTATTTTTCATCCATCTCGATGACACCACCGCTCACCAATTTTAAGCGTCTCTTCTTCATTTAACTAAGGTTTTTTTTTTTATCTTTCCATCCCCATTTTATCTTCGTTGATTCCGTCGTTTCAAGCTTTCAAATTAAATTCCTTCCAAACCCTTCTCAAATCATTCAAGTTGGCTAATCCGTGTTTACTCAATCATAAAGACCAACTAGAAAAATCAAGAACGAAATAAGGTTAAAAATAAAAAAATAATAAAAAAAAAAAGTCTAATACGAAGTGAAACATAAAGGAAACTCGACCACAAAGCAGGAGAGAGAATGAAAACTTATAGACTAAAACCTAGGTTTCATGTTCGGTCTCGTAACCGGCACACACCCAATGAAGCCACGATGAGGTTGACCTACACTTTCAAGTGACCCGAACCAACGCATAAAGATCCTAAATCAACTAGCCCGTACTTCAGTGATCAGTTCCCAAACACCATTAAGTCTAAGGCAACATCCATCAGTAAGAAAAGTCAACCTCAACTTAGCAACTAAGGTTTATTTTTGCTCCTTTTTTCGTTTTGACGTTACGGGTTATGTGTATGTATATTTCAGTATGGAAAACTTTATTCGCTTATATTATTAAAGCTTTAGAAAAAAGTTATACACATAAAATTGTGACCATCGTGCAAAAACCATTATAGTTATAAAAAAAGAATATATAAATAATATAAAATTAGAAAGCTAACGAGTCATATCCACGAATCAACCACCTAACTTTTTTAAATGAAAAAAAAATCAATTTGCAACAACGAGATTAAGTGGATAAATAATTTAATTTATTTTATATATAAATATATAATATAGATGTGAGGCATATGGGGTCATAATGACTCAAAGATCTAACCCATTTACTTTAATGATTAATGTAGTTATTGAAGGGAGCAAAATTTGCTGGTTTCCCTCTCCAAAGGGATTTTTTTTTTTTTCTTTTTAATGTCTTTTTTATATTATCATAAAATATATACAAATAAATAATAGTCTCTATAATTTTAAAAATAATATTTTATTATTTATGAAACTTTATCCATAATTTCTTTTTATAATTAAATAGTTTCTTTTCAAAACCAAAATTTTATTATTATAAAACTATTAAAAGTAATGATGACTTGACTTTTAAGAAGATTCTTTTCAAAAGTCGTCAATATATAATAATATTTTTAATTAATTATTTTTTTATGATAAAATTAAAATAGAGAATGTTTCCAATAATTTCATCATTTTTATTAAATAATAAATTTAATCCAATTTATACATAAATTTAATTTTTGCTTTTTAACGATTAATTCTTAAAATATTTATTTATTTATTTTAATAAGGAAAAAGAGATGCGAGAAAATGGAGAATTTGGTGGCATGGCAACAATTGGGTCTAGTCTTTGTGAGTGTTCGCCTTCTTTGCTAAGTTTCAGCGTTCAACGTTTGCCTACCACTTTGAAAGTTTTTTTTTTTTTTTTTTTACCTTCCATTATATATATTTTGAAAAATTATCTTTCACATGATTTATTTCTTCGTAATTAATTATTTAATTTTGATAATTTGTTAATGGAGAAGATTAGTATTTCATAAGATGATCATATGTGACTCGAACATAATCCTAAGTGAGTTATAAACTCTTATCTGTCAGGGTTTATCCTTTGATTTGAATGGGTGAGAATAACCTTTGTAGCCGATTCAATATGTCTACCATTATGGAGACTTGACCGAATAAGAAATAAGAAACATAGTTTTACCAGATAGAATTCGCTTTTTACTATAAGAAAAGTAAAAGAGTAGTTATTTTTTATGCTGATTTTGGGATTTGAACAATGAGCCTCACCCTCTTACTTAATAACCCGAGAGAGACTTGGTTTATACTTTGTAACAATTGTGGTACAATGGAGTTGTAATTCACTACTTATTCTAGATGTTCGCCACATCTAAAAAAATCTAGAAGTTATTTATATTCTTTGAACACCCCAGTTTACATCACCATTCAATAATTCTTGTTCCGCTATTAACCAAACTACTTGGGCATTTGAGTTAGCCCAGCCATGCTTCTTAGTTCGAAAAACGAGCACAGTAGAATATATTCTACTCGGTCAAAGAAAGATAATTGCCAAAGTAAATCGAAAGTGTTCACTCGGACTTTAACTAAGAACAAAGATAAACAAGAACTGACCTTTGATGGCGTCAAATGAGATCTAGATCATGTCAATCGCCCCCAATTCTCCTCGAAACCAAAGCAAAAAAAAAAAAAAAAAAAAAAACAGACTTTNCCATAATTCATCAAAAGATGCAGATAGTATATACTACGAGCATAGAAAGTAACTAAAAAGGAGGGTCTAGAAGTAAAGACATCATAAGGATGCAAAGCCCAAACCTTCCTGTCTTCCAAGATTTATAGCGTAGAGCCATTGCTAATTTGTGACAAAGCAGAAAGAACTCGAGATGCCCCACAGAATCTTTATAAATTTAGAGTTCAAGAGGAGATATAACAACTGAGAAGAAGCCAAGATAATGGCATCAGCATGGCAAAGAAGCTTGGGAATCCAAGACAATATCTTTCATTACACCCCTGCTGCTCATAATATCATTAGACTACTAAATGTTAATGCAGGAGGGGAATAGCGTCAATACACAAAAATGAATTATAACAACATACAACACATCCACGTTCAATGAAAAACCGGGAAGGGAAAAGTGTAAGGAGATGCCATTGGGGTGTTTCACTTGAAAGTAGAGAGTCTTGGTAGTTTGTCTCTCAAATAATATAACCTTGCCCTCCTCACCTTCCTGTGGCTTACCACTTTAAGTTCTTTGATGTTTGGTGAGTACCTGCAGAAGAAGTTCATCATGAGCTCAAATCCATACTTGCAAATCCAATCACACAGAAGTAATCAAGCAGGTTATAATATATCAATCAGGCATCCAACTGTCATATTCTTTGCATAGCGACCGACGAGAGCTTCAAGCACAAGTTTTGAGTTGCTCGGGATATAATTTTGGATGTTTATCATTTCATAAGTTACGCGAACAACCACAGCCCGCTTTTCAGCAAGCCAAGAGGGAGCTGTCAAATCTTTGGCAGGTGTTCTGATTTCATCTAACTTTGATGGATGTGGTGATTCTTCTTCTTCTTCTTCTTCTTCCTATTTTTAGTTTGTTTGGTGGGGGGCTTTACTATTATGGAAACAGGAATTTGAGTGCAACATATGTAACAAGGTTTGAGTTTCCTCAAGTCATTCAAACCAAAGCTAGTCTTGCTTGATTACTAAACCAGCACGCACACTCAATTTTATGTTGAAAAAGAACAAAAGATTCTGGGAATAAGTCAAGTTCTAGAAATATGAGATCAAAACTGTGAGATCCCACATCAGTTGGGGAGGAGAACAAAACATTATTTATAAGGGTGTGGAAACCTCTCCCTAGCAAACGCATTTTAAAAACCTTGAGGAGAAGCTCGAAAGGGAAAGCCCAAAGAGACAATATATGCTAGCAGTGGACTTGGGCGAAATTCAGATAGTTCCAACACGACTATTTAAAAGAAATGGGAATAGAAAGATAGAGAAGCAAAATTTTGTGTAGTGCATAATGACTATATCAGCAAGTTAGAATGAAATGAAGCACATTCATATTCTATTGACTTTAAATATTAGATTGTAGAAAGAAATCAACATGAACTCAATACTTACAGTGGAAATACAATCTCCACACCTACACCAGCAATAATTCTTCGAATTCTAATCGTTGTGTGGATGCCAGCATTTTGCTTTGATATCACAATTCCTCTATAAACAGAAAGCCTACGCCTATTTTCTGGAACTTCCTGTGGTGGAAATAACATTTTTATTCAAAAGAAAGTTAAGATAAACCTTAAATCTTCACAGGAGTTTAAATTATAAAGATTAACAATGAGATTTACCAGTTTAATTTCCACAATATCACCAGTTCTAACGTCTGGAATGGGCCTTTCCTTCTCTGATGCCTCAACTGCCCGCTTATTAAGTATCTACAGAAGAGAAACAATGAACAAAACTAAAACCAAATTCAAACTATCCCATCACATGTTCGACTGTCACCTGCAATCTAAAATTTCACCATTGATAGCTGAAATCTTATACTAAATTGAACTGTAATGAGCTTCTACAAAGCACAGAATTCAAGAGAACCAGTAACAAAACTACAGTTCCAGTTGCAAGAATGGATAGAACAATTACCCCCATTACATCCCCAAGCTTAACTCGAGGTTTCCTCGGCGGTTTCACCTCCTCAGGCTGAGCATCAGATTCCACTACTCCTTCTACTTCAGCCTCGGGAGCTTCTTCCGCCGCTTCCGCTTCAGAATTTGCCTCAGCTCTCACAACAAAAGTCCGTTTCACCGGCCCCGCAACGGCATGGTGAAAATGGCAGCCGATTGAACTCGAGGAAAGAGTAGAAAACGAAAGCCGGTTACCATAAATTGCGGAACAAAACCCTAATTTCCTCGGGGCGCATTGGTTGGGGGTTCTCGGAATGGAAAACACGGCCTAGAAACAAGAAGAAAATTGAAAAGGAAAATGAAGTAGAGAAGGGGAGTATTGAGAGAAAGGAAAAGGCGAAAGGAGGAAGTGTACCTGAGGGAGAATCTTGGAGGCCATTGATGAAGGAGTTGGAACTTCTGAAGCGGAGAAATGGAACAGAATTAGAGATGAAGGGAGAGAACCATGGCAGGAAGAGTGTGTTCTGTTGTGTTCTTCATCCAAGAAGAATTTGAAGCTGATCCCTTATCCACAATGATACCCCATCACCATCTCTCGGGTTGAAATGATGCGGGTCGGTACTGGGTCGGGTCAGGCCGGGTTGTCCACCTTAAAATGTTTTTTACCATGTCTATAATAGTTGTGAATGATATCTACTATAGCCAAATTGCTTCCTATTTTCTCTACTACTTTATTAACACTATTTAGTGGTTTAGGTCGGACCTAATAGTATCCCTACCGAGTGATAGGTATTCAAGAACCTGTACGTCAAACTTAACCTAGATCGGTCAAATGGGATAGCTCGTCGTTATAACATAGGTGCCCTTATCGCACCTGAAAATGTGTCGATGGTCTCCTTAATAGGGTTGCGGGTCCGTAAATCTATCCTGAGAGGGGTTGAGGGCCACACAAGTAAATTTAGTAGTTGGTCGACACATAGGGTCGCTCCCTTAGACTATTTGACTTTATGGTTCTTGTGGAAGGGTCGCTAGTTAACCTTACTCAAGGATGTTCAAATGGATGATGTCATATTGTTCTATAATATGATTAAGATGAGGTCGCACCTACAGATCCACATAACGATGATTCACTTATGTGGCAAAGCAAGGTAGTTAAAGTTTAAGGAATAGAAAAGTTGGTTCACGTCAGAGATTAGTTACGTCGTTTAGTAGATTTATAGTGCCAGAAAAGGTGCACAATCCCAAAACCCCAATTGAGCACGAGTGAAATGAGTTTGACTCTATCCAATTTTTGGGCCAATTCTTTAAAATCGAAATAGGTGAACTCATAAAAAAGGGTAAAAAAGTAAATGTAGCTCATAAAAAAAAATGTGTATACGTGGAAGTGTACAAGAACGGTAGCATGGAAAAATCAATGCACTCGTACGTAACATTTTACCCTCAAAGCGTCTCTCTTCTTCCCCTTTATATGTAATCATCTTCTTCCACCTTTTCCCACGCTTCAATCTCTCTTTCTCTTTATTCTTGGAGCTATGGCGACCGCACGTGCCATGCTCGTGCTCGCCCTCTCTTTTTTTGCCCTTTCCTCCGCCATTGCACAAGGTCCCTCCCCTGCCGCTGCCGCCGCGCCGCGTCCATCAACCCCATCTCCGGTTGCATCCCCCGCCATATCCCCACCGGCTGGCTCACCTCCACCAATCATCTAATCTCCCCCGATGGCGGCTTCTCCGCCGTCCATGGATATGAGACCAGTCTCAGTCCCAATGCCCGACAGCCCACCATCACTTCCAAGCCAGGCCCAGGCCCAGGCCCAAGCGCGGGATTTTCCATACACCACGGCGGCTACAAGGCGGGTGTTGCGGCGGTGTTGGGTGGCATGGCCGTCTTCCTTACTCATTTGTGCATTCTTTTTTCTTTTCTTTACTTTCATTAGCACCATGAGTAATTTGTAGGATATGTAACAATTTATTTGTTACCATTTTAGTTTTTTTTGTATTTAATAAAAAGATTTGTCAAATCCAACTCGAAATTGTTCATGTAGTCATGTATCGAAATTTTCAACTAATACAGAGATAGATATCGAAAGTTCAACTTTACATAAAAAGGTATAAATGTTTCGACCATTTTAAAATTACTCTCAAACTACCTAACCTATGTATGTATATATATATGTATGTATGTATATGTATATGTATGTATGTATGTATGAATGTATATATATGTATGTATATATATATATGTATATATATGTGGGATAAAGAACAGTAAAAAGAATAGAAAGGGCTTATCTACAACTACAACTGCTGCACGACAACCTTCCCGTGAATGCCTTTATGTGGGGGTAATTAATACACCCAAACTACACAAAAGCTTGAAATCTATCAGAAGATTGAATTTAATACCTGGGGTTGCCCTGGAGCTGGAAGACACCCAGTTTTCAGAACAAACAATCCAATCTAGTCCAGTAAAAGAAAGATCAAGGATCCAAGGAAGAAGACATGAGAGTTCAAGTGAGATTCTACATCCACAATGCAACCACAACCAATATCCTTGATCAAAGAACAGAGGTCAAGAATATACACTTGAAATCACTCCTCTCTCTATCTCAATGAACACATGCTAACATCAGTTTCATAGCTGTATAAGTATCGAGTAAACTACGGTTTTAATGGTTAGTCACACGAGGATAACCAACCGACACGATGAGATGTTCGTTTTAACATAAGTAATCGAAGCAAAGTAAGCCTATCATTCAAAGGAAAGACTATTATAAAGTGACATCTTATGCCTGCATACTTACTGAGCATAGGCTTTATTGTCCTCTTGTTCAGTACACCATTCATCAAGATCACATGCTTTGCTTCAAGTAGCTGACCATTCCAGTAAGGTCTCTGAAGAAACAGCTCTGTCTATATTTGTTGTCCTACACAGAAGATAAATTCATTGAACATAAACAATCCTGAAAGTAACAAACACTGCTATTGACTTTGATGCTTCATATTGAACACCCAAATTCATGGTTTTTCAACGGTTCATGAACATATCCATGTAAGCTTACTATGGCATTCCCACTTATTTTCCTTGTAATAGAACCACCACTCAAGTCGGAGAAGAAAACGAGCGTGCTCTTCAAGTGTCCTCTTTGTTCTTACTATGCCACATAAAGACTTACTAAATCCTAAGACATCTCATAGAAGAGTGACTTTACTTGCTGGCATGCTAGTCAAGGAGGAAAACAATTCTAAAATAGAATGATATCAGACAACAACTCACACACTCGATCTAAATGAATATAAAGAACAGGACAGAGAATAATATTGGCTAAAGATTTATGTTCATGAATTCAATAAACACAAATAACACCAGGAGAAATATTGGCTAAAAGAGGAATATAACCCTCTAGTATTATAACTATCTACATAGCTTTTTACTATAAATAATCATTTACTATATATGATCATTTTGCATATATAGTTTTAGTAAGTATATATATGATCATTTGGCATATATAGTTTTACAAGTATAACAATTGAATAAACTATAAATAAGTACCAGGCTCCATAACCCAATATGATGCTATCTAAAGTAGGGCCGGTCTATTCAAGTTCTAAGACCCTTTAAGCATTTTTAATTAGCTAAGTCTCGAACTGCTGTTCCTACCCAATATGATGCTATCTAAAGTAGTGCCTACTCGAGTTCTAAGACCCTTAAAGCATTTGTAATTAGCTAAGACTCGAACTGCTGTTCCTAGATGAATACAGGAGGTTTAGATTTTTACATTCACTAATTTGATAACGAAAAGTGAGACCAGTACAAGGCTTCTTAATTATACTATCACTAAGGTCACAAATAGTAGAATATATAGAATCTACACAAACAGAACATGCACGCATCTACCATCTTGATGGAGTAAAACATTATGAATATTTGAATAAACTCAACAAGCGGATCATTGACTGCATTGAGCAAGCTCAGAAACCCCAACAAATAAATGGCAGAAGCTAAACAGTTTACAGTCCCGATAATCACATTACCCTTATCATTTAGCTTTAAATTATACAATGAAATTCTACTTGAACAACAGAAGAATAGTAACTGTTAACCAGGGAATACTTAATTCATGTATCCTTTTACTTGCATCATACAATATCCGAACATTTAAGAGATACCAAGTTAATGACATGATATTAGAGAGCAATGCATTCAAAGTTTATATACACACACTATCATTCGAAAATTTCTTAGCTACATAGAGACAACATGCGCAATTGATTCCAACTCCAAACTTCATAAGTACTACGCTAGGACGGTGAGAAATCTTTAATTTATGCTAATAAATCCTTATTCTAAAGTCCTTCGGCGGTTTTCCATAAGCTATCACAACAACTTCCCCACCAATCCCCCTTCCTTCTGTTCAACAACCAATCATTTCCAATATCAAAACAACAAGCCGCATAAATGGAGACAAGGACGACAATAAGGCCATTGATTTTAAGCACTCTGATTGCTCGTGTTAATCGATAATCCATTGCAATCCCTAACGATATATTACAGGACGGGCAGCAATAACTTTGGGGGAAATATTATATTTCGTAATTCCTCGCCGTCTTTAATATCAAATAGTCGATCTCGATCTACGAGCATCTTTCACTCTAGTAATTTCAGTACCTGGATCGGAGAAGAACCAGAGAACGACGGCGCAGAAGACGACGACGACGGGAATGAAGTGGATGAAGATCTTGGCAAGCTTAAGACGGCGACGTTCTTTTTCAGCCGCGTGAGAGAACGGATTGTACGTCGGTAGGTAAAGCTCTGAGTCCAAGCCGGAACTCACACTAGAAGATCTAAAGACTGCGGATTGCAACGACGACGACAACGACGGCGAACTCAACAACACCTTATCGGAGACTCTGGAAGCGCTCACCGATCTCTTCATCTTCTTCGTTTTCCAATTGCCGGAAAAATCAAGGCGAAGGGAGGACAGAAACCTCAAATATTTGAGCTACGAGAGAGAATGCGAACCGATGACCGAATCCCGAGTCGCAGGCCACGAGAAAATGCTTTACGTTTAAACTTCAATTAAAATTAAATTTTACTGTTAAACTTAAATTTGTTAATTTTAAAAATAAAAAAAATTATATATATATTTATATTTATTTTTTTTTTTACTATACAATTATATTTACTTTATTTTTATATAATTTCATATTTTTTTTTTATTTGTTCTCTAATCACTTATTAAAATAATTTTAACAAAATATTTATTGAAATTGATGTTTAAATTTAATTAATAAATAAATATTTTTACCAATTAACATTTCATTTTATTAAATTTGAATCCATCCACCTTAAAAATATAGATTTAGATTAAATTAATTATTTAATAAGGATGTCTCTTTCGCACGTACTTTAAACTTAATACTTTTACTTTTAATTTCACTTAAAATATTTTAAACCGGTGAAGGTACATGGAGCAAGCTATTTAAGTTGTTGGGATCGAGGTTAAATATCTCTTCAAGCTACCATCCTTAGATGGAAAAACTGAAAGGTTTAATAGCATGCTTGAGGAGTTCTTGTGTCATTCCATCGATGCGCGACAAAAGAATTGGGTCCAAATGCTCGACGTTGCTTAATTTAGCTTCAACTGTCAGCAAAGTTTGTTAACAAGGAAAGGCCCCCTTCGAGATAGTATGTGGCAGACAGTCACTCATGTCCCATGTCATTGACTACCCTTACGTCGGGAAAAGCCCACAAGCTTATAACTTTATCAAGGAGTGGAAGCAAAACTCCGAAGTGACACGTGCGTACTTAGAGAAAGTTTCGCGACGGATGAAGAATTTGGCAGACCTAAAACGCAGACCATTAGAATTTCAAGTCGGTGACCAAGTTCTGATCAAGCTGAGATCATAACAATTTCGATTACGTGGGAATAGGAATCAAAGACTAGTGTGGGAGGACCTCATACCGTCTTCAACTACCAACATGGATGAAGATTCATCTTGTCATCCACGTCAGTAACTTGAAACCATACCATCCAGACGATGACGATCATCAACATAATGAAGTGATACCCTACTTGGTTAAGTCCCCAAAATGGTAGGCATATTGAATCGACTAAAAAGAGTCATTCTCACAAATGTAAATTAAAGGACAAGCCCTCATAGGCAGGAGTTCATAACTCACTCAAGATTAAGATCGAATCGCATATGATCATCATATGAAATACTAATCTTCTCAATTAACGGATTTATAAAGAGAGATTAAATATTTCTTAATTCAGTCTTATACAAACTCATTGTATAAGATACCCCACTTACATGTCTCTACATGAACAATTTGGATTAAATCATTTGTAACTATTACAAAGTGGGTCATATCAACAATGATACCAGATAAAGCCTTATCCATATTTTATAGACTTTTTAACTTATCTTGTATGTCAACCACATATTCTTAAAGATTATATTAATAACTTTAGTTTTCCTACCATAGATAATAATTAAATTATAAATAAAATAATAAAAATTATTGTTAGAAACTAAATAATTAATTACGAGGTTATAAATCTCAACCATCCAAAATTCATACTATAAACATTCAACTCTAATATCATTTTTTATTTAAAAAAAAAATCTTAGGTTTTAATTCATTAATTTAATATGAAAATACCTTTTAAAGTAAATCAATCCATTAAAGAATTATGAGATATAACTGTATGATATTAATAAAAAAATAAAATAAAAAAGATTTCTTTTTTCTTAAAAGCCTTAAAAAAAATGGTGAAAAAAACAAAAGTAGAAACAAAATTACTATGAAAGAAAGTGTAAATTATTATGTACGTGTGTGAATTGTTGACGGAAGTAAACACGCACGTGCGTTTCCGTACCAATTTGACTCTTCTTTTTAAGTAACCGAGTAAATTTCACCGTCTCTTCCAAGTTTTTACATTACAAAATGACAATAATGTGGGCCCCATCACCATTTCTCTTTCATTGACCAATTTACCCTCCTCTCTTTTTCAACCTTCCACAATTCAATCACCAATTTCCTTTGAAATTGAATTTTCCTCAAATTTTATTTTATTGTTATTTATACATTTATTTATTTTTATTATTTATTATCTAGCCAACTCATTAAAATAATTTTAATGATTTTTAATATATATTTTTTAAATTGAATTATAAATTTTAATTAAATGTCTAAAAATGAATAAATAAATATTTTATGAACTATTTTTTTTTATTTTATTAAAATAAAATTGTGAATGTGATGTCTCGAGGAGGAGAACAAAACACCTTTTATAACAATGTAGAAATCTTCCTGTAATAGACGCGTTTTAAAGCCTTGAGGAAAGCCTGAAAATGAAAGTCTAAAGAGAACAAATCTGTTAGCGGTGGATCTGGAGTATTACAAATGGTATCAGAGCCCCACACCCGACGATGTGTCAGCCTTCTCGCTGTTTCTCGAAGGGGGTAGGCACGAGACGGTGTGCCAGTAAGGGGCCCTGAAGGAGGGTGAATAGCGGTGGATTTGGGTCGTTATAGTGAATATATGACTCGATTAACTCGAACTAAACAAATCCAAGAAATGAATGTAATCTCGTCCTCTAACCTGTTTAAATAATGAAAAAAAAAATCTTTGCACTCCCTCATTCCCTATTTACATCTTTAATAAATTACTCTTAAATTTCTATTATAGGATTTTGAATTAATATAAACCTTACTTGACTTAGCTTCCTTGTCATTAAATATTTTGACTTGGACAATATCGTAAATTAATTGGCAACACGTGGCATCATCCAAAAGGCTTATGCTACGTCATTACGGAACTTCTATTTTCAAACTTATTGCGCTGCAGATTTCTAGGTTCTTCAGAAACGCAAATCCAAATCATTCTCCTTCTTCTTCTTTCACTTTCATTCAACAAATCCGTTTTCTCCGGTGAATTCCTCCGCATTCCAATCGAAACTCGCCGGGAAAATTCACGCCTCTCCAGTACTGTGGTGAATTCTCTCTGATTCCGTCGATCTCCGCTGCTCATCGCCATGACTCCTGAATAGTAAGCTCGAATTCGTTTCCTCTGATGATGTTGATCTTTTGGAAATTCTTCGATTTCGATTTAGTTTTCGGAACTTGTGCGTTTTTTTTTTTTTTTAATCATTAGCCTAGATCTGGTACGTGGTAGAGAGGTTGTGAGTTTTCTGCGTCTTATCTAGTTTCACCTTCTTAATTTTATTGTCTATAGTCCGGTAAGGCTGAGTATCGATGATTCGTCGTGCTCTTGGTCGATTTATTGGTGTAGATCCTTTCTATTACGAATCAGATCCATACAATTCAATCAACTTCGGTTACGGGTGCTAGATAGCGGATGTTTCTGTGACAACGTTTGAAAATAAACAACGCGTTCTCGATCCTTACATCAAGGCTATACCTCATCGTCGAATGAATTTCATTTTTTTTTAATATCTTCGAAGGTAATTCCATAATTTATGGAATTGCTTAATTAAGTCTCTCTTGTTTTGTGAATTTTGCTGAAATCGATTCAAGTCGAAGTTCCTTTCTGTTTTATATCTCTGTTACTTCCTGTAACCAGCGGTCACTTTGTTTTTAGTGCTGAATTAAGTTTTTGGATTCACGCTCTTTGGCATCATTTGGTCCACAACGATGGGAAACCAGTGAATAATTTGTTTGAACATAGAAGAAACTGTAACGTGTTGATCCGCTTGGCTGGGTTTCCATAGACAAGGATAGATTGTAGAAGATGATTGCTTGTAGCATACACGAAGTGATTTAGTTCATCACCATCATCTATCTTGTTTCAACTTTTCAACCAATATACTCGCTTGAGATGTATCTCTTGTGATTTATGAGAATGCCATATAATATCTGAATAACATTATTTACAATTGCTTTCGATTTTTTTTCTTAAGCTCTGAGCAATTCTTGTTGGCTTCTTGCAGTGATTATTTGTTTAAGCTCTTGCTTATTGGTGACTCTGGTGTTGGAAAATCTTGTCTTCTTCTGAGGTTTGCAGTAAGTGCCCAGCGATTCTACCACCGTTTTGGTTATAATTCCCAGTTCTTCTTTTTGCTTTGAACTATACTGTCAAATGCAAGTAACATTTAGTTTCAATACCTCATATTGATTCACCGTTCGAAGTCCAACCTCAATCACATGTTAGGTGGTTTTGATGTCAACTCTTTATTGTTGCAGACTTATAGTTGAACTACGAATTACCATCTTATGTTTGCTGTAGTGTTCTGTATTCAGTTTTCTGTGTGTGGATGATGTTACAAAACGGCATTTATATGTTATTAGGCGCTGATGTTTATTGGTATCTAATGTGCTGTACTTGTATTAATGGATATATTGTAGGGTTGAAATGTATTTTTAACTTTTTGATATTTTCTTGCCAAACAGGATGATTCATATTTGGATAGCTACATTAGCACCATCGGGGTTGACTTCGTAAGTAGTGATTTTCCACTCCTGGTATTTACCATTGGGTTCTTTGAAGAAATTCATTGTTCTAATACCTGTTGTGTTTCCATTGTTTTAGAAAATCCGCACAGTGGAACTCGATGGGAAGACTATTAAGCTCCAAATAGTAAGTTTAATCTCTCCTAGTTGTCTTCTTACGTAGGTACCATTTTCTTTTACTAAAATTTGGCGTTGACTATAGCAAATAAACATTTCAGTAAAGGATTAGAGGTCTTAATCACATGCCTTCCAGTAAAGGTGGCTAATATGCAGCGTTGACTTTATATCTAACAAAATAAAATTTCCTTTGAAGTAATTATGAAGGTCGCATGTGTAGTTTTCTTTTATTTTCATATCCCTTCTCATGTGCTTTTAGTTGCACGTTAACACCATTTTACTCTTTCATAATTTATATGGAAGTAACCAATTATTTACTTTTGAGATACGGTGGTCTGGGACTCTGGAAAATTTGTTTATAACCTTTTTATTCTTCTAATAAATAAATTAGTCTCGAGTTGTTCCCGAGATATGGACTTGTATAACAAATCAAATACTGGAACAGATTAATGGAGTGACAGTTTTAACTTTTAAATGCAAAATTACCTTTTTCTTGAACGCCACTAAAATTACGTGAAGCTTCTCCATTCAGCACAGTCCATTTTTGTCTTCTTTTCTTCATGTATTAAAATTTTCCATTTCCATCATCCTCGCCGTGAATTTGTATCTGCTCTAGTATGGCAAAAGATTAGTTGTACTGAAAATTCTGTCTCGCTTCTAATAGCACGTACCCTAAGAAAGAACAAGTCTATATGACATTTCTAAAGATAGAGTATAATATGTTACAGATATAATCATCAAGGTCAACCTTGAGCAATTCCTTTGCCCTGAAAGGATATCATTGTTTTATTTAATTTATATAATTTTCCTCGTCTCTGTTTCCTATCAGTACACGCAGAGAGCAAACATAACACGGATCATGACGATTAAATCTACACGGAATATTGTTGTCACAACTAAAACCACGAACTCAAACCTTCAGAATGTTATTCATCTATTTTTCTGTCATAACACTTGTTGAGCCATACTTTTTCTTTGGTCTTGAGAAAAACCTATTCTAAATTTTATTGCCCAATGAACTCCGTCCTCCAAATTATGCATAGCTGTTATTATATTGCTGTAAAGAGGACTAGACAAACTTTTTCTTACAATGTGCAGTGGGATACTGCTGGCCAAGAGCGTTTTAGAACAATAACCAGCAGCTACTACCGTGGTGCTCACGGCATTATTGTAAGAGCCACATACTCCCTAGAACCCCTGTATCTATCTTGTTCGTGGGATTAGTCGTGCATGTTAAATTATTCTGAATCTTGTGTACTTTTGGCAGGTTGTCTATGATGTCACAGACCAAGACAGTTTCAATAATGTCAAGCAATGGTTAAATGAAATTGATCGTTATGCAAGCGAAAACGTGAACAAGCTTCTTGTGGGCAATAAGTCTGACCTTACGGCAAACAAAGTTGTGTCCCATGAGACAGCGAAGGTATTATACTTTGTAGATTCATTCTTTATTAATTGAGTATTTACCTTTTGGCCCTGGAAAAACTTAGAGAAATGGGACTTTATGGTTTCTTATTCTAGGCATTCGCGGATGAAATTGGGATTCCCTTTATGGAAACAAGTGCTAAAAGTGCCACGAACGTTGAACAGGCTTTCATGGCCATGGCTGCTGAAATCAAGAATAGGTGAGTATGCCTAAATAATCAATATATACGTGGTTTTTGATCTACAGCTAAAAGTTCAGGGGATGGATTTATATGATCTACAGCTAAAAGCCTGCATCTTTTTCCAAATCATAAACTACAAACCGAACATAGATTAACTTCTCCATTCAATAACCATTTGGTTTTTGAAAATTAACCCTATAAATACTACTTAATCCTATGTGTTTCATGTTTATATATGTACTTTTTACATGTGTTTTAAAAAATCAAGCCTAGTTTTGAAATAAACTAAAAAAGTAAGTTTCCAAAATCCTATTTTTGGTCTTGGAATTTGGCTAGAAACTCAAATCTTTCCTTAAGAAAGATGAAAGCTAGAGGAGATGAAAACATATTGTAGAGAAATTGGAAGAAAACAAGCACAGTTTTCAAAAATCGAATATTTATCCAATGGGGATTAAAGATATATAATCCAACTCATACTATTCCTAAGCTTTTCAATCCCAAACTCATTAGAAATATGGCCTGTTTGACATCATGAGTTCATACTTAGGTGTCCCATAAGTTTCTTTACATCATATGTTGTTAGGTAATGAAGCTTTGTCCAAAGAAAAGGAATAAGGAGTGTGTTTATTAACTAACTGGCCACTTGCCCAATCCTTTCAATCAACTTGCTCTTAAAGTTAAAGTAAATTACGTGGAAAGCTTGTTTGTTCTGACGTGCAAAACACAATTATTTATGCAGGATGGCGACTCAACCAATGAACAATGCACGGCCGCCAACTGTGCAAATTCGAGGACAGCCTGTGAACCAAAAGTCTGGTTGCTGCTCGTCTTAAAAGAAAAAAGAGGAGAGATCTCTCTATGATTAGCACTGTAACCGTATGGTTGGTTGGTCACGACGCGCATGTAAAACTCTTTGGATTAGCTTTTCTTCTAAAGCTTTGTTTTGTTTTCTTCTCTCCACTATTTACTTTCTTGATCAGCACTTTGTTTAAAATTCCCATTCTTTTCAATGTATTTGATTATCATAACCCAAAAGAAAAAGAACAAAAAAAAAAAGAAACCATCTGTACAAATTAGAAAAACATTATTGGTGAATGGCACTATTTTCCCTCTTATCTTTCCCATTCCTTAATGCCTCTTGGTGGAATTCATCAGGATCCAAACACTAGCTAATTTTGATGCTAACATTTTACAGTGCAGATGGGCTAAACTGCTAGTATTAATTCCATGGTCAAATTAGGTGGATAGTTTTTAGTTCAAATACGAATAGAAAGGTGGTTAATGCGTTAACTAGCTGAATTATGCTTTAATAATACTTTAGTTTTATTTATAGAGTATTTTAGTTTAACTAGCTGAATTATGCTTTAGTTTTATTTATAAAGTATTTTAGTTTCATATTAGCCGTCGAAGGGGTCAAGGTATAATCTCAAAATAACAGGGGTCAAGGTGATCTCAAAATAACAGGGGGTCAAGGTTGGTCAATGAGAAGGGGTCAAGGTTGGTCAATGAGAAACATCTCAAAAATAACAGGGGTCAAGGTTGGTCAGTCAGACGAAGACAGCCCTATGAGAAAGATTATGATCCAAAAATAAATGAGCTAAATGAGAGTCATGTTACAATTCTGTTACAATTCTGTTAAAGAGAAGAACGGAGAAAATAAAAGGACAAAAAGAAATGGGTTACCAGTAATCACCACAAGAGCAGAAACCATTTCTAAAATGATGAAACCTTGTAGTGTCTCTCACAATAATCTCCCTTTTCTCAATCTCCGATATGAACTTGATTGCTCTGTGACAATCCCCACATACTCTCAAGTTTTTAAAAACTCGAATCGGAGTCCCGGGCGCTGTTTTTATCAATCCGAAAGCAATCGCCAGTTTTTCACTGTGCCATAGTAGTAGCTTCTCTTTGTGTTCTTCTTCTACATCATGCAGTACAAATTCAAGGTCTGGAACATACCCAGCCACCTTCATTTTCCCATCTAACTCATTTAGTTTGTTGTGTATTGATGTCAATTCTGGATGAATTCTGTCACCTGATCTGAATTCATGAGTTACACTCTTGATCTCGATCCAACTGTAACCCGGTATTTTAATGACATTGTGTTCTTTCATCATCTTCCTCACTTTAGCCACTCGATCCCATTTGTTCGTCGATGCGTAGATATTAGCAAGCTGTACGTATCCGGTGGCACTCTTGGGGTCAAGTTCTAACAAATTTTTGGCTGCAAATTCTGCCATATCTAGGTTTTTGTGGATTCTACAGGCACCCAAGAGAGTTCCAAAGATTGCAGCATGAGGCTTGAATGGCATCTCATTGATCATACTTACAGCTTCGTCGAGCTTACCAGCTCGACCGAGAAGGTCTATTACACATGTGTAGTGGTCTGGTTTTGCTTCAATTCCAAACTCCTTCATAGACTTGAAATATCGAACCCCGAGATCAACAAATCCAGCGTGGTTACAAGCCAATAGAACAGCAACGAATGTGATCCAATCTGGTTTCATTGCTCCGTTTCTCATCTCGTCGAACAAATGAAGAGCTTTTCGACCTGCACCGTGTTGAGCATAACCAGAAATCATGGCATTCCAAGTGATCACATCCTTTAGAGGCATCTCAACAAACAACTTCCAGGCACTATCCAGATCTCCACACTTGCAGTACATGCTAATCAATGAAGTACAAGCAGTTATATCTTTGGATAATGGAGATTTACTCACCAGATTATGTACTTGCCTTCCCATTGGCAAAGCAGACAAGTTGCTACAGCAAAGAAGAACACTGCTCATACTCGAAGGATTCGGCCTCGCCCGAGTTTCAATCATTGCCTTGAAGAGCTTCAAACCATCCTCGGCGCGACAGTTCTCAACATAACCTGCTATCATAGAGTTCCATGTGACCAAATTCCTCACAGCCATCCTTCGAAATATCCTTTCAGCTAACTCCACCTTCCCAAACTTCATATACCCTGTAAGCATTGCAGTCTCCACAACCACGCTCTTGATAAACGCATTCTTATACAACTCCTCAGCTGCCTCCAAATCTCCATATTCCACATATCCAGAAATCATGGCACTCCACGAGACACCATTTTTCTCCGGCATTACCGAAAACAAGTCAAACGCTTCTTTCATTTGCCCATGCCGGGCAAACCCAGATATCAATGTATTCCAAGAGGCAATATCCTTGACAGGCATCGTGTTAAAGAAGGCCAAAGCAGCCTCAACACCACAGTTTCTCAAATAACAAGCCAACATGATGTTATAAGATACAGAATCTGGTTCAGGAATTTTATCAAACACTTCACGGGCTTCCTTCATTTTCCCAGCGACTTTCGTATATCCCGACAGAATTGAATTCCATGTAACCGTGGTTCTAACAGGCATTTTGTCGAACACTTTGTGGGCAGATTCTAAATCCCCAGCCCTAACAAAGTTGGTGATTGATTTATTCAACGAAACAACGTCAGAAGTGGTTTGAACATGAACTCTTGGGGTCATGTTATTGGGGGAAACCAAATGGGTTCTTCGCGGTGAGTGGTTGGAACAAGAAATGGGAGACGATTCTTCATTCGAATTGACATGAAGGTTCTGGATACGGCGGAATAGAGATGGGGAAAATTGGGCGTATGCCCTTGAGTTTCTAAGATTGATGATCATTTGTCATGGTTGAGATGGAAAAGTGAATATTACCATTTCCAGAGCTCAGTTTCGAGCTTTAATGGCGGACCACGGCGGTAGCTGAGGATTCAAATGTATAGCAGAACCCGTTAGAGAGAGAGACTGAGCCGCCACCACTCTCCCCTCCTATTTCAATTTTTCATTTCCACTAAATCACCATTTTTTTTTCTATCTTTTTATATATATATTTTTTAAGAAATATTAATTTTTTAATTGATAATTACTATTTTCAATATAAATTTCAATTAATAATATTTTATAAATAAAAATATAATATAATATAATGTTTTAACATTATTTTTAAAATTTTCAATACAACTCTATATAATTAAATAAATATTCAGATGAATTTTAAATTTTATTAAAATTATTGAATTAAAATTAAATATTTGAAAGTTTAGAATAAAATTAGAGCTAGGTTTATTACTTTTTTTTTTTTAATTTTTTTTAAATTTAGAAATTTTTATTTATAACATGAAAATTGATGTAATAGAGGTTAGGACGTGTAAAAAATTAATTATACAAATGATTTTAATAATATATTTTAAAATAAATAAATGATAACGGTAATTTAGTCTTATATATGGTTGTAAATAATATCGCATATACTTTCTAATTAGTGTCAATTTTCTATCAATTTTAATAAAAATATCGTTTTTTTTTTTACGTAAATAAAGAAATTGAAAAGTTACATTAAATCATTTATAAATTAATTTAAATATATAAAACAATATGAATATTGCTGATAATTTAGGATTATTTTATATAAATTAGACTAAATAAAATTTTAAAAGAAGAAATAAGCTTTTGATAGAAAAAAGTAAAAAAGTATAAACCAATTCGTTGCTGGAAAGCCAAATAACAAGACCAACTAAAATACAACGGATTTGTGAAATTCAAATGAAACCAATTATCTTAATAAAAAAAATGAGATTTGTTTTTTAAAAAAAAAACAAAAACAAAAATATTTCCGTTGCCGGGACTTGAACCCGGGTCTTTCGGGTGAGAGCCGAATATCCTGACCAACTAGACTACAACGGATCTTTGAAAGTCATTTGAAACCAAATATATTAAGAGAAATAAGATTTGTTACAAACAAAAAAAACGAAAGTATTTCCGTTGCCGGGATTTGAACCCGGGTCTCTCGGGTGAGAGCCGAATTTTAAAATAGGTGAAACCAAACATATTAACGAAGAATAAGATTTGTTAAAAACAAAAATAATGAAAGCATTTCCGTTGTCGGAATTTGAACCCGGGTCTATTGGATAAGAGTTGAATATCCTGACCAACTAGACTACAACGGATCTTTGAAATCAAGTGAAACCAAACATGTTAAGTAAAAATAAGATTTGTTAAAAACAATAAAAACGAAAATATTTCCAGTTCCAGAACTTGAACCCAGGTCTTTCAGGTAAATGCCGAATATCCTGACCAACTAGACTACAACGGATTTTTGAGTCAGAACAGTGTAAAACTATTTGGATTGTATAAATTCAAAAATATTGTGGATGGAAGACAAAAAATAATAATAATAATTATATATATATATATATATATATATAATGTTATTACACTAAAACTTTATTTATTACTTAGGGTTATTGGTTCATTTCTATAGCTCATGTCTAGCATTGAAATCAAAATATTAGGATTCAACACCGATGATTCTGTCACGATGAAAACTATTCCCACAAACTAATATGAGCCATAGTCACATATTTATCGGAAAAATTCTTAGAAGCTCACCCAACATAAAATTACTCAAAACTTCTGGATTCTTAAGATTGAGTTATAAAAGAAAGGTGTATCTTGGCACCGTTAGTAATTATAATATTTTTATTTTTTTTAATTATAATTTTATTTCTGTAAGATCACTTTCATTCGACTCATTATGTGTCCTTTTTTTACTTAGTGGTCACAGTTTCAATATTATTGAAAATCTTATCTCGCTGTACATTATAAATTTGAATTGAACCATATATCATTTAGAGATAGATGACTTCATGACTCGATTTTACTCTGATTAACTTATTTTTATGCTTACTATGTAGCCCCGTCAATTATGCACGACCACACAAAATTTTTGATGATCTATAATCAAGACAATGATGGTTGCTCAATGGTGACAATTCAAAATCGAGATCGAAACTGTCATCATATATGTACAAAAACACTAAAAACCTACATTAAACTTAATGTCATCCTAACTATACGGCGATGGTTTGCAATGATAATTGTAAATTGGCATTGAACCCATTGCCTTCGTACATTTACGATGATGGGTTACAACGATATAGTGTTTAACACATATTCGGTCTAATTAATGATAAATCTAATAGTTCTTGTATAAAAGGTTTTTTTAGTTCGACTACACCCGATTATAAATTATGTCGGTTTATATAAGTTAATGTAGTTAGACTAATTTGTAACTAACCGACTTAGGAACTTAATTTTAAGCAACTATTTCATGCATGATAGAAAAATTTATGATGACTTTTAAAAATTTATCTAAGAATATAAGAAATTATATCATTCAAATATTTGATTTTGGGATACGGAGAAAATAACACATTAAAAATATCAAAAACATAATTTCGACGTTAGGAGTAAAAAGTGTTTACAAAACTAGACATGTCTTCAACGAGAAAAAGACACTCCAAAGTTAGGGGTGTATACAAATTGAGTTGGATGCTACAAGCTTTGTTGAAGTTGTGCACGCGTGAACAAGCTTGGGCCTATGCACGCATGCGAACGGGTTGGACTTTAGGAGGTTGGGTCGGATTGAGTCAAATATTTAATGGACCTTGTCTCGGGCATATTCGGGTCAAATATTGAGCAGGTCGGTCAAACTGTCTCCTTTTTCATTGCATCATTTTCACTAGTATTCATATTCTCTTTTCTTCTGATGGTCGATCGACATCGACGATTGTCGTTTTTCAAGTGTTGGCGAGCTTATTTCTTTGAAAAACATGCTAATAAAATCATGAAATATCTTTGAAAATTAAGGTTAAACCTCAAATATCTTATTTCTTTTTAGTAAAAATAAATGAAACCCTATTAAAAATGAGAGAAGAAAATAATAATTAAGAGTTTGTTGGTGAAAAAAGCAAAAAAGAAAGTGGAGGTAGAAAAAAGAGAAAAAAAAAAGAGAGAGAGAATAGTTATGACGTGGAAAGGGGAGAAAAATAAAAATAGAAATTGAATATGTCGTAGAATTTTTTTTTCATAATCTGATCGAGTTTACCATCCAACCTAACTTAACTCAACTCTATGCTTTCTAATTTTGGATCGGGATAATCGAATTATTATTTTTTAATTATTTAAAGAGATATTACTTATCCACGATATATCTTACATTAATAACTACTCATTCACAGATCACAACACATTACTAACATTAATTATAAACACCAAATATTCTTAATCTTAGTAATAATCTTAAAAGTAGGGTATGGTATGGTTGAATTGTAACTCTATTTTTAGGTTAGTTCGGTTAATGTTAATTAACAAATCGACCCAAACTTTCTGTTTATAAAAAAAAAAAAATTAACCCAATCCAACTTTTATGGTTTGAACATGTGAGGTCGGAGTATAGGAGGAGTACATGAATGAATCGAAGCCATATTTGTATGAGAATAATCTTGAGAATAGGATAACTAATATGGTGCACCTTCATTTTCGGTAGCTCAATCATAAGAATTTCATAGTAAAAATACTTTACTTGGAGAAATTCTTGAGAATTCTCGCACGTGAGTGAAGACAAAACATGCTTGTTGGTCAATAGTTTTCATTCTTAAGAAGTGAGGAGTAGGTACGTATCATGACCATGTCGCAGAGGAATGTCAGGGCTATCAAATGCCAAATCTAAATTTTACGTCTTGATTCAAATCTTTGACATGAGATGTTACACGTATAATCTAAGTTGGTCGAATTCTTAGATCTGAACACTCCTAATGATATGATTGTTAAAAACGAGAAACAATAACAAAGAAAACATGAAATAGGAACATTATAGGATCCTAAATAAATAATATAATCGTCATGTGACATTTAAAAGATTATTCGATAAACTTTTTGTACATTCAACCTAATGATAATAACAAAATTGATTTTTATTAAAGGTGTTTATTTAAATCAAGAAATAAAATTAATTGGTGGACCAATTTGAGAATCCAACTTTATACAAAGAGTAATTTCATTTCTCTTTCTAAATCATAGTCATTTTGATAAAAGAAAAAGAAAAAAAAAATCAATTTTCATGTTATATTTACATTTAAATACTTTAATTTCATCCATATCCAAATATAGATAAATACATTAATAATTATAAACTATAAAAAATGTTGTAATTTTAATCCTATATTAAAAAATATTATCATGGGTATTTAATAAGTTACAAAATAGGGGTGTACATTCAACAACTTGGACCAACCCAACCCAAACTATAAGGGTTGGGTTGGATTGGATTAGCATTTCAGGTAGGGTTGGATTCATTTTTCTGAATTAATTGGTTCGGTTTCGGATTCATGGGCAAAACCTTCGAGTTGACTCAAGCTAAATAAAAATATATAGAATATATTAAGAATCTTTCCAATGAGTTTGGTTACTAAGTCCAGTCCAAGACGGCCGAGTTCATTTATTTTTATACATTTAAACTAATCAATTTTATTGTTTATTTAATTTCATAATCTATCCTGTATTTTTTGTTACTTTAACCAACTCTCAAGAAATGTTATCTCTAGTTTTATGACAAGGTTGAACTATGTTAATAGGTTACCATTTGTTTTTTTATTGTATTTTATTAAGATTGTATTAGAATAATTATAAATGGTGGATAAATAAAATTTAAAAAAAAAAATTTGACAACCCAACCCGAGAATAGAGGGTTGGGTTGGATTATGAAAAGTTTCGGGTTGGGTTGGGTTACCAATCCAACCAACCCGAATGTTGGGTAAAATAAATTTCCTACTCGATTCAACCGGGATCATGTACACCCCTATTATAAAACATAGGTAGGAAATCTATTAAATTAAAAAAAAAAACAAATTTAATTAATTAAGTTGATTTTTTTGAAATTAATAAATTTAAGGAAGATTTTAAAATTAGTGTGTGAATCAGTAAAATAAATATATTATAAATTATAATTTCATATTTAAAGTTAAAAATTAGTTTGTATAATTTTAACCATTCTTATTTTGTTTTATCTGCAGTGATTTTGAAAGTTTTTATTTGGCGACGCGTCGTCGATCAGCTCCGGGAAGAACATAAATTTTGGAGGGAGAAACGTTTCCAATCTCCCCTTCTGGTTTCGACATAACAACCAATTTCTTCTACTCTTCAACGACTCTGCAATTCTGAAACCCATACTTTTTTTTTTTCCCCGGAATTTCCAACGATTTTGCCCGCCGGTTCCATTGTTTCTGGTAAGGTTAATAGGCTAGCCTTCTTTTATCGCTTTCTCTGTTTGGTTCTCCTGTCGTTGTTCATAATTTGTTCCTCTCCAACTTCACTGGGATAGAAGTTTATTCATCTTTTGTGTTTTGCTATGGAATTCTGAGTACAAGTTTTATTTGGTGGGTGTTTGTTTCCGTCTCGTTCTCTTGATTGGAGATGTTGAAGTTCGGCATAATCTAGTCTCAATCGGTGTAGAAGTGATGAAATCTGGTTGACATTTGCTAGTTTTGAATAATTGCTTGTTTTGGTTGTGTTTCGTGTAAACGTTTCTACTAAAATCAGGATTAAGAACTTTCGGAGTTATCTTTAAGATCGTCCTTTTCCTTGTTGCGGGGCTCAGTAAATGGTTCATTCATTGGCTTAGGGTTGTTTTTGATTTGGATCCCTCTTTATGAGCTTGGCACAGACGCTGATTTCTTGTTTAGAAGTTGCGGATCAACTGGGTCAACGTTGTTAGTACTGATCTTCTACACATTGTATTGATCTGGATTCCTTTGAAACGCTGACCGATAGGCCTGATCTAAATTAACCAGTGCTTATGAATTAAGTTATTGGAGGAATATCATTGAAGGGAAGCAACTTTTGGGTTTTATTTATTTTTGTAATTTAGGAGATGAATACCTCATGAAAGCCCTGGAAATTGATTATCTTATCCTCGATTGAAGTAGAATTCCACCATCTATGAAAAAGGAGTCTTGGAGCAAGGGAGTTGAAGAATCTATTTTTCTATCATATATCGTGAGAAAAGCTGTGAGAATATTTATGAAGGATCCTCTTGTGATATGAAGGTTCTTGGTTGAGAAGTCAATGGACAAAGGCTAGCAGGAAATATTGGTGAAAAAGAAACGACATAGAATTTTTGGCCAGATGTTGCATTGTGATGGATAAATGTAATAGCCCAAGCCCACCGCTAGCCGATATTGTCCTCTTTGGGTTTTTCCTTTCGGGCTTCCCCTCAAGGTGTTTGAAATACGTTTGCCAGGGAGAGGTTTTCACACTCTTGTAAAGAATACTTCGTTCTCCTCCCCAACCGATGTAGGATCTCACAATCCACCCCCCTTCAAGGCTCAGTGTCCTCGCTGGCACTCGTTTCCTTCTCCAATCGATGTGGGACCCCCTGTCCACCCCCTTTGGGGCCCAGCATCCTTGCTGGCACACTACCTCGTGTCCACTCTCCCTTCGGCCTTCCCCTCAAGGTTCTTAAAACGCGTCTGCTAGGGAGAGGTTTCCATACTCTTATAAAAAATGCTTTGTTCTCCTTCCCAACTGATGTGGGACCTCACAATAAATGAATGAAGGTATATAGATCAATTGTGAAATTAGTGTGAGGTTTTGGTTGGTCAGAAGGCGAGTCTAGGCAGACAATATTGTGGGATGAAGGGAAGATTAAAGTGCTAGAGGTAAGTGCACATTCTCTCTCTCAGTAAAGTTACAATTGAGAGATGAGCTGGATACATGGATTAATCAACATCTATAGTCTGTTTAACCATTGAGATATGGGAGAATTGTGAGAAGCAGATACGGCAATAGTCAATAGAAGGTGGTGTTGAATTGGTAATTGTAATGAAACTGTATAGTCTGATTAAAAATCAAATGTGGAAGATAAACAAGAAGCATGCAACTATTTTATAATTTGATTGAAGATTTGTAGTTATACAAAAGTCCTATTGTTGATATTTATGCGGTTAAACTTAAGAGAATTTGGCGCAACCACTTACTGACACATAGTATCCTGGAAGAAGGTAGCTAGATTTCTGGATGCCAGAGGGGTGCAGAAGGCGAGAATAGTTCTTGACCATTCCCATTTTTATTAGACATTGGATCTTTAACTTGGGGGGATCTTTTTCGTCTAGGATGGAACACTTTTGGACATTAAATGGAGAAGAATGCAAGAATAAATCTTGATTATTCTCAAAATTTGTATGCAAATTGGATCTTTAGATCGGAGAACTTTTTCTTTCAAGATACAAAAATTTTGGACTTTGCATCCTGGTTTAGAAAAAATTGAGGAGGAATATTCGGTAGCATATAATTCAGAAGAAAGACTTAGTTGAGAAAAAAATCTTTGTTTTTTGGCCATGACCGGAGGTGGAACCAAATAGTTCCTCTGGATAGATGAATGGAATAGATTATGAAGTTTAAAGGACCACTTCCATAGACTTTTTGCTCAATCTTTGCAAAACAGGCTAAAACTAAGAGCGTGTGGGGTCAACAAGCTCACAATTGGCACCTTTTATTTTAGTTACCCTTTCTTGATAGAGAATTGGAAGATTGAGAGATCCTTGTGAACCTAGTTAGCAATAAGCATCTCTTTCACGTGATTGACCAAAGATTTTGGTCGATCACAGAAGCAATTCTTCTTTGATAATTACTTATTTTCCACTCTAATTGCGGTTGCCTCTTTCTTTACATTTTAAATGCTATTAGGAAGAAACATTTGACGAAGAAATGCAAGGTTTGTTTAATATGGCATAAAATGTAGAACCTAGTTTTAATTTTAAATTGATCTTCTAATAATTTCATTTTTTCTTTTTATTCAAGATTTTATAGGGACATATATACACCATTGGAAGTCTAAATAGTTTAAATAATATAGAAGTAAGGACATAAGAGGGTCATTGTTCACCTCGAGGTATGGGCAAGCTATGTGGATTTGTCTTCCAAATGTAAGAGACAGACACGTCCTCCTACTTTAGCTAAGTTGTAACACCTAACATCTTTTTCCTATCCGAACAACTATTCTTGACGAAAATACACACCGTGAATGTTGTCTCCTTTATTCAAGCCTATTGCATGCTAAAGACCTGACCATTGACTTTTGTAACTGCTTTGACCTTCCACTTTGATGACCCCACTCACCTAGACGTCTTCATCAATTCATTTGAGCGTCTCACAATTGAGGTTCATGAAAATCATCAACCTTCTCTCTCAAACTTCTAAATTGCTTTTGAATTGATGGATCTTGATTTGACTGATCGAAATTAGTTTTGTGAGATTCCACGTCGGTTGAAGAAGGGAACAAAACATTCCTTATAAGCGTGTGAAAGCCTCTTCCTAGTAGACGCATTTTAAAACCGTGAGGCTGACGGTGATACGTAACGGGCCAAAGCGGAAAATATTTGCTAGCAGTGGGCTTGTGTTGTTACAAATAGGTATCAAAGCCAGTCACTGTGCAGTGTGCCAGCAAGGACTGTGGGCCCCCAAGAGGGGTGGATTGTGAGGTCCCACATTGGTTAGAGAGGGGAGCGAAGCATTCTTTATAAGGGTGTGGAAACCTCTCCCTAGTAGACACATTTTAAAACCGTGAGGCTAACGACGATACATAACAGGCCAAAACGGACAATATTTGCTAGCGGTGGGCTTGAGCTGTTACATCTTTGTTGTTGGCTCAACTATACCTCTACCACTACCATTTGCAGCTTTAACAAGCATCCACCGTCTCTTTGAATCTCCAACAGCATTCCATAGACGTTTGTATGATGTAGATTTTTTGTCACCATCTGCCGTTCCTTAGGAACCTAAACTGTGCTTACACTAGCGTCTACCAAACTCACACCTACAACCTTCATTAGTTAACTTGCTAATAAAGATAAGATTCATCTTAATTATCTCCACACTCACTCTGTCTTCAGATTGACATTCCCAATCCCAGTGGGGTTAGAGGTTCTACCATTCCCCATCCTCACTAGGCCATGATGTCCTTCTGTGAAAGATGTTAACAAACTCCTATCTAAAGCTATGTGTACAGTAGCTGACTGTAATCTTCATTCTAATAAGTGGCTACAAGTATTTGTGTCACTATCCATGCAGACTAAGGTGGTTTGACACATCTTCACTGCTAGATTAGACCTCATCATCGTTAAGCATTCTAGGTTCTTCTTTATCCCTTGTATTGCCACTTTGATCTCAACAATATCCTTCTCCGTACCTTCCACTCTGTCCTTGAGCTGTTTGTGCGCCATCCTTTGTGTTCTCCCTGGATGAATGTGCTTTGTTTTCAAATTGTTAGGGGTTTAAAGCAACACTGCTCTATTTAGAGTTATTCAATGAATAATGGGTTAATGTAGTTGATTGTATTGGTAATCAAAAACCAAAAGTAGAGAAACATAGGCAAACACCCCAGCTATTCGAAAGAGCTGGGATTCTCTCCTATGGCACAATTGTCCACAAAATCTCACACCGCAACCAACAACTTAAAAGCCCTAAAAAACCCCTCCTACCAAGTCTGTACAGCAGATGCACGATCCCAAACCAGTTCCCACAAAATCTTTACCCTCATTTCCCCATTTTACCCGTTGATAAGTTTGCATAATAGGAGATCTCCTACCAACTTCATGGGAATTCGTAATCTCGGTTGATGGCCCATTTCTCTTAATGGATATTTTATATTTTTGGAACAATAACAAAAAATCTATACTTAGTTTCTTATAAAATTTAAAATCACCAAAATATAACATGCCCTTTAGTGAGTACGCCTTGCTTCAGGTAGTGTTAAAAATGGGATAGGATGAGGTTGGATATCAATTTCCATCCTAAACTTTGCAAAAAAGACTTCAATCCATGTCTTTGTTACACACCTTGATTTGAGGAATAGGGTTAGGGACAGGGAATCCTTGCTTATGGATTGGCACTCTCTAGGGAAAAATATCCATCTATTATATATACATAATGTAACTACTTTAAGTAAAAAATAATTAAATATGATTGTTTAAAAGCTAATTGCATTTTATGAATTTGATTTGGGTGATTCGAGCCTTTAGTTGATGAAATCTCTTGTTACCAAGCTTGGTGGTACTCTTATAGCCATATTGTGTATCTTCTTGGGTGATTTGGAAGGATGAAATCCCACAAAGTGTAAAGTCTTCGGTGAACCCTTTTCCTTGGTGGTGTTAATTCTTCAGAGGAAATCCAGAAGAAAGCGATCCCCCATAGGTGGTATGTTTCTGCAAAAGGGCTAACAAAGATGTTTAGTAACTTCACTTGTTTTTACGTTCTCCTATCCCCTTTTGTGGTGGACGTTCTTTTATTTTTTTTGACTGTGATGGAGCTTTTCTTAGCTTACCAAGTAAACCGCCTCTCTTCTTACTTGGCTGCCTGTTTAAAAAGATGGATAGAATCCTTTAGTGTAACACCTTTCTAGCCAACAACCTCTGTGCTTTTGGCTGGCATTAAATCATAGGATTTTTAGGACGCTGAAAGACCTTTAAAGAAAATTTGGGACTATCTTTCTTTAAGTTGGTCTAGCCCTCCTATTTTTTGTTTTATTTTATTTTTATTTTTATTTATATATATATACTTGTTATTATTGCATTTCTTCCATTGTAACCAATTATAAGGTCTTCTCGTAATTCTTTGGCTTGGGTTGTGGTCCCTTTTGTACATTCATCCTATCAATGAAATTGATGTATAAAAGGAGTTGTTTAATGGGGGCGTGGTAAGAAAGAAATAGAAGAGTTTTTGTAGCTGAGGAAAAAGTTTTGGACGTTATTTGGGACAAACTGTGTTTTTGTTTCTTCTTCTTGGAATGCTACCCATAAAGAATTTAATGATTAGGGTCTTCTTCAAGGTGTTCTAATCAGGAAGGTTTCTGTTGTTATTTTTTACTTTTGTAGGCATCGTAATATTTCATTCTTGGGTTGAAATTTGTTATATATATATATATATATATGATGATACAGCCGCTGTGGGATCAGTATTGATTTGATATTTCAATATTTAATTCTGTTTAGAAACTTCAGTTTATATGATGTTTTAACACTTGTTTATTGCGGTTGTAACAGTAATAGAGATCTGGTAGATTTTTTCATCATTCTTAACAAATCTCTTGCAAAGTTCAAGATGTGTCACGATAACTTCCACGTTCATTCCTTAGAAGAGGCAACTACAGCTGAAGATAGTCTCCTAATATATTGCAAACCAGTTGAACTATACAACATTCTTCATCTTCGTTCCCTTAACAATGTAATGTGATGCATCTCCTTGTGTCAAATTACTTTTTACTCCATACTCTATTTTCTTGCGGATCAGCTTCCTTGATGCTTTTTAATGGACAAAAATTTCTTTTGTTATTCGCAATTAATTGATTTGTTTTTTTTAGAAATATAATGAATTGAATGCTTTTGTAAGTAAAATATTCACATGCTTTAAATCATGAGGTCCTTTAGTTCGCAATGTACTTCAAAGTTTATTTTTTCCAAAACATAATTTTAGTACTCATTTTATACGTTAACTCAATTTTATAAGTTCTGATGAAATTAATTCCTCTGTTGCAGCCTTCTTTTCTTCGACGTTGTTTGCATTACAAACTACAAGCTAGGCGAAAAAAGAGGTTAGTTATTCATTTTCATATTAAATAAAAGGAGCAACCTGTGGCAGATGGTTGTCATCTTTTTAAGTTTAGTCTGGATTCGATACTTTTTAGCCATTATTCTTTAGCTATAGGAGACCTCTAAATTTGATGACAAAGATGTTTATTTTAGTTTGAGTCCGCCTATATTACTGATGTATAGGATATTAAATATGAACTTTGTCATATTTTATATTTCATTATGTTATTTACTCAGGAGGAGATATGTTATTGACTCTGGAGGAAATATATGAAATGACTATCCGTTTGGTAGTCATGTTAAGAAAAAATTTTCTATTCCAGAAAAAAAAAAAAAAGAAAGAAAATTGATGAATAAAACTTATTTTGTCGGAAATTTTCTTAAAGCGCTTTTCTACATGAAAGTAGTATTTTTCTGTTTTGGTGTTTCTGTTCAACTGGTTCATATATGATCATTTTCTTTTGATTTTTTTTTTTAAGCATATCTGACTTTAATATGTATAATTGTACAATAATATAGAGATTAAATAGATAAACTCATAAGAACCAAGATACTTTTCCAAATAGTTTTTAGAATTTAAACAATAGAAAATAGTTTTAAGTAGTTAATCTATTAAGCATCTTTTCTAAAAAGTATACTCGAATGGTTTTTTATGTTTCATCAGATGGTAAGAACAACACGTTCATGAAACATCAAAGTGGTTTCACAATAACGCCATTGGCTCACGTTTTGCCTTTGGCTCACAAATGACAGCTGCAGATCTATTTGCCAACTAAATTAAATGAGAATGAAATTATTCTTTTGTGCCCTTATCCTTTCTGGTATTATATTTCAACGTGGTTTCATTTAAATCCAATGGGTGCGTGATGGATATTTTTGGCCTTATGTACAGAGTGAGCACTGGAGTTGTAATTTTCAACTATAGGGACTACAACAACATAGTACGAAAAACTGAAGGTCTCTCCCTTCCTTTCTTTGTAGTGATTTATCGAATGTTTTCATCTTTTAAATGCCGTTGATAATTCTAATTTCTTGCAAGGTTTAAATCCTATTGACATGCCATGCCTTTAGAAAGACAACTTCTTATTCATTTATGATTTTATGTGCTGAAATAGTCGCCATAAATCTGTTGATCGTATGTTCCTTGCAAGCATATAATCAATTATATTGCTATTCATTGTGTTTTTTATGTGTAATTTTTTAAAAAACCAATATTTTAAAACCGTTTTTTATTATTTCTATGTTTAGATTTAAACTTTGTTTGGATGGATATATATTTTTACTTTATTTATTTATTTTATTCTCATATTAATTTACAAATATGAAATATAATGCATAAATCAAATTATACTTAAAAAAAGATTTAATAATTGTATATGAATGGTACATTCAACAAAAGATGAAAAGAAAATACACGAGGACAATAAAATATTGTTTTGTGAAGTCTAAAGATTTTTGTAGTTACTCTTTTTCTTACATACATACCAATTGGAGAGTATCCTGCCCCCCTGAACTTTTCAACTTGGAATATGCTTGTTTCTTATTAAAATAAATTATCTTTGTTATTTGTATTCCTTTCCAGAAAACCATTTTTTAAAATTGTTCTATTAAGTGAGTTTTGTTTTTTTTTTTTTTTTTAATTTTAAAACTATTTAATTTTTGAAGCAGAACACTATTTTAAACATGATTTTCAAATATATCCTCGTTCTATTACCACATCCTTTTGATGATTCTTAATCATTGAAGGCTCTCATTTGTTAGTTTTATGGGGAGGGTTATCTCTACCCCTTTCCCTTAGACTATTCTTTGATTCTTTTGTGGAATGTACGTCTCCCCATTTCTTATGAACTAAAAATACTAAGTCAGGAGAGAGTAGTATGCAAAGAAAAGCAAGTTGCCAGCTCCACAATTTTTTACTAATTTTAAAGGTGATGCTTAATGTAATTTACACGCGTGCATGAGAATATGTGCTTACTGTAAAAATCAAGGTTTTTATTCCAAAATGGACATTTATATTGAAATTTCCTCTTTTTCCTACGTGTGTAGCATTAATTTATTATATTTCTTCAATTGAGTTGTAAAATAAGTAATAGCTTTGAACCAAAAAAAAAAAAAAAAAAGGAAGAAAGAAGGAATAGTTAACTATACANTACATCCTTCCATAAACTTGATGCGGCTGTTGGAACTAAAAGGACCTGTATAATTAGAGCTTACCACGTGCGTTGTATTGATTTATTAGATGTCTACAATTGAGCTATACAATAAGTAGTAGTTAGTTATAGTTTTATGGGTCGTTCCATCCACATTGATGCTGACTGTTGTAACTAAGAATAATTATAGCTAATAATATCTATAGACAATAAGTTCCATTACTTCTTGGAGAAGTATGTGTGCGTGTATATATATATATATATGTATATTTATCTGTAAAGACTTGTAGTTTCCTTTTAAATATAAGATAATCTAACAAAAAGGTATAAGTATGTCTTGTAAATCATTTGCTGTACTGATATCTATGTAACTCCCATATTTTGATTAAGAGATGGAAGAGGTATTTATTCTTTTCATTTTTTTCAGTCACTCCTATTTTCCCAAATTCCTCCTCCATGGGCATATGTAAGGATGTTTCGTGATTGGATATATCATGTTACTCATTATGATATTTTAATTGTCATTCCAAGATGATTGCAATGTTTTTGACCTTGAACCACTAATATCTACTTACAAGTCTGTCTAACACATTTTTTTTTTTTTTTTTTTTGTAAAGACCTCTATCTTGTTCTTTGAACGTATAGTTTTGATCCCAATTCTCTAATCATGTAGTGACTGAAGACTTCTCATGTCCATTTTGTTTGATGCTATGCGCAAGCTTTAAGGTAGGGATTCAGACTCTATGATATTCCTTAAATGTGAAGTTACGGTTTTTGTTTCTTGACCATTTTTTGTTTTTTAAAAGTTATTGGGTTGAAATTCATATGGAAGTTTCTAAAGAAATCATTTTCATAGCAAATATGCCTATATCTAATTTTTTCCTTTTATTTATATGCTATTACGATTGTCTTCTTTCAATCATAATGCTAAGGGAATTTATTGGGTTGATGGCCTGGATCAATCTTGTTTCGAAAATTTAGGTGGAAAGCTTAATAATATAAATTCCTTGATATCTCTGAGAGTTGGCATTTGAGCACGCTTATTTTCCATGGAGTATTGGAATATATGTATCAAGAATGATGCCATCTGCATACGGGCATTCGGCATGAGATGGGAGGGTTTAAGAATATGGGTTTTCGGTATCTTATTCTTATGGGCTTTAGATATCTTGGTATCCCTATCCCTCAGAATATCGTAAATCGGGAGGGGTAGTTCATGTTCCTCAATTATGTTGGTTTCTTGAGTTACCATAACCCAGGAGTGATTGAGGTGATATTTTAACCATTCTAGAAACTTTTTACGTGCAGGTGCCGTATTTTTAACCCATGTTTTTAAATTCTAAAGCTTCCTTTGGTTACAAATGTTTTGTTTTAAAAGTTATTTTTTTTAAAAAAATGTAGCCACATAAGTTTTTAAAACTAATTTTTCATTTAAAAATTTGGTCTAGATTTCACCAACATATAAAATTTACATGATTCATTTTAATTGTATAACATAAATAGTTTTTTACAAATTTAATAAAACTAACAAGGTAAATAATGGCCAACTGCCATTATTTGGGATACGTTTGGAATTCAAAAGTTTATAGAGGACAAATCGGTCTAAAAATGATTCTCAACTACCTCACCTTTTAATATAATAAGATATACATAAAGATAGCCCTGAAGGGGTGACGCCATTGGCGAAGGCTTTCGGTTTTGAGTAACATCTACCCAATGGTAGCATGTTTGAATCTTTAAGTGGGTTTAATAAGGAAAATTCTTCATGTTTCTTCTTAATTTTCAAGGAGGTACATGTGTCTTTTATGATAAAGAAAGGCTAGCTAAATACCTATATATTAGGTAACAATATAATTACCTAGATATGAGGTTACAATACAGGAACCTTAGATATTAGGTAACAATGTAGATACAATTAAGGTTATGATTTACATAGATATAATTATAGTCATTCCTTCAACACTCTCCCTCAAGCTATGGAATAGATAGGATTATGTGCAATAGTGATCATACGACTTGAATGTCAAGACACGGCTTCAACGGTAGCTATAAAGGCTTTGAATAAATTTGGTCAAGGTGGAAGATGTGCTATGAAGGCTTCAAATAAGTTTTGTCAAGGTGAAAGATCAGTAGCTATGAAGACTCTGAATAAATTTAGTCAAGGTGGAAGATCGGTAGCTATGAAGGCTCCGAGTAAATTTACTCAAGGTGGAAGATTGGTAACTACAAAGGCTCCAAATAAATTTGGTCAAAGTGGAAGATTGGTAGCTATGAAGGCTACCTCGAGTAATCACACTTCCTGAAATAGAATGACTTTGATACCATGTTACAAGTGTAAATTATCTTACTCAAGTTTCTTCCTAATTTGTAGGGAGGTACATGTGCCTTTTATAATAAAGAAACTTAGATACTTAGATGTTAGGGAACAATACAAAATCTCCAGATATAGGTAACAATATAGATAAAATTAAGGCTAGAATTTACATAGATATAATTAAGATCATTCTTTCAATAGTTTCTACTTGTAGAATAATTTTCAAGATAAAGATAGAGATTACTTTTTTTTATCTTCTTACAATGTTGGTAAATTGATTTTGAATTTACTCAAAACAGTGATTTACGCATTATAGGACAATTACTTTGGCCCTTCAACTACCCATTTAAAATTTTAAAAGTTCTATTTGAGAATTTAAACTCTCATCTAAAATTTCTTTTATTTCACTCAGTTCAAACATTCACCAAATAATCAGAAAGCAGCATGCTATAATAGCCCTTCCCTTGTCCCAAAAGGGCGTGTTAAGTATCATTTCCTACATCAGGAGAGTCAAGATCTGTTACAAGCTAGAAACATACCACACGTTATTAAAGATATATCTGAACTGAAACTTGAAACTTCTACTCCATTGCGTACAATCCGAATCCTCAAAATTACATTTATTCGTGGAAAATATCTAGACATTGTTACCTAATGGGCGTTTCTATAGATTACCTTCAGTCACATTTCAATTTAAAAGGAGCAGCTACCTTTATACATACATAATTTTAGGTACTCGTGTGTCTAACTACTGTGGTTAATGAATAACTCTCCAATAATTTAGTTCTTACGATAACTGCAAACGGACCTAACTGAATGAGCTCATTAACTGAAAATTTACAGAAATTATGCTTTACCACCGGGCATTGTGTAGTACAAATGTAGATATTCTATATTCGTACTGCTCATTTTGACATTTTTCATGAAGTTTGTTGCTGAGTTTTTTAATCAAATTATTATTATTTTGTTATATTTCCTTTGTTGTACTTGTTTGTGTTGATAATATGTATTTGTATAGCATAATTTTAGCTGGATCATATCATAGAGATAAATCATATAATTTGAAGATTTAGTTGCTTGTTTGGTGGCATACTTGATTGATCCTTTGTGCTTATCTTTTAGGGTTTGCGGTACCACTTAGGCTCTTCCCATGATATGTTCAACTTCGAATACTGGGTTGGTAATCTCCAATGTCTAGATGTTTGCTGCTTATCGAGCCATTATGCGGTTTGTGAAGAAACATTTAACGTGTAGGTTACTGAAGAATATCAGGCAGTGAATGTCTCTGTGAAAATTGATGTCTTTAGACCTGAGGTAAGAGTTTGGAATTCTTATTTTGTGGACAAATCTCTTTGGCAACTTTGCTTTTCTTATTGCTATCATAACAAGGCAACTACGTCATGTTCTTTCTTTCCTCTCATCCTTTTCTCGTTTTGTCTCTTCACTCCATCTTTTAGCTCATGTCATGGCATTTTATGCTAGTTAATTAGCAATTTCATTGGATTATCGTGCCAAACCCTCCTCTTGAAGGCTGGTGGATTATCGTGCCAAACCCTCCTCTTGAAGGCTGGTAGTATGTTTTTCTTTGCAGACTGTAGCAGATGGGGTGGACCCACAACTTCAAACTTTCTTCTTGTGGTATGTTTTTTAAACATCATCGTATGAATTCATCTTTTTAGTGCTTTTCCTTATTCTATTGAAATATTTGGCACTCTAATACAGCCCAAGACCACGAAGGCGTAAGTTGAAGAACTCTGTTCAAAATGGGAAGTATGTGCAGTTCTTGGAGATGGACTCAGCTAGACCTTCCACAGAAGGCATGCCTAAGGGATTTATCGGGCATAACGCTGGTAATTTTTTTCCGATCCAATGTAAGAATTTTATTTTTCTTTTTTCAGTCCTTTAAAGTTATTTCCTTTAAGATAGAGGAAAAGGGAATGATATAATTCTTTCTTATGTCCTACTAACAGAAGTGGCAAACTACTGTTATGCAATATGTTATCCGGACGTAAACTTGGCTGATCATTTGTGCTTACCTGAGGTTACATGGTGTTTTATATCTAGGAATATTTGGCTGGAGAAATAGAAGCCTCATGAAATGTGGTTCTAAAATTCTTAACAATTTTCCCCCTCGTTTAGTTAAAAAGGGATGGCAAGTATGTTGCGTATCATGTTAAAAAAAAGAAAAGAAAAGAAAAGAAAGAATACGAAGGATACTCCATCATGTTTCATTTATGTAATTATAAATTACACAAAAAGTTCATGGTCAGTTTTAACAGCAGATATTATTCTACAAATGGGAGTTGATTAAATCTTAAATTTGCCTAGGGGGTTGAGGATTTTACTGTTCAGTGTCCATCCAATTAAAATGAATATTAATTAATTGCATAAATTCATTGATCCATGCTATATATCATAATTTTGAAAAGCTTATGCCATATCAATTGCAGTAAGCTATTCATTATCTTATTTCTTCGTAGATGGATTTTCTCTTCTTTCCCTTTACATTTTGTGGAAATTGAACTACACGATCACAATAATTTGCTTGGCACTTTAACTGAAATTAAGTTTGTATTTAGATGGTGTATCCTGTGAAAAAGAGGGCAGCCATTCATTCCCCATTGAGGCTTATTTGCAGAATGCACAACAAGGAGAAAATATTGGTCTTGAATGTCCTTCCTCTATGGAGTGCATTGAGCATGTTGCATCCAGCTCAAATATTCCAGGTGTCTCAATGGCTATCAGTCAATCGTGTACGGGTCCTGAATGTTATAAAGTACTATCTGGAAGTGATCATTTACATCCAGCCAAAGCAAGGAAGTTAACGGTAGAACGAGACCCAAAAAAGTATGTTTACCATCTTTTCTGGCTTTTTTCTTCAGATATCAAAGCTTCATTCACAAGTAGTCTAGGGCTTAGTTCTGTTCTGGTTGTTTACCTTTTTAGTTTGATTTTTTTTGTGTTTTTTGTTTTTGCTTAACTGGTTACTTATATATTAGAACCAGTTGGAAGTTGCCAACATGAGCATAGCTCAATGGGCTAAGGCATCTATATTGCCCTTGAGAGGTTATAAGACCCCACCCCACGTCATATAACGTATTTCAAAAACTGTATTGAGCTTTAACCATGTAATTGATTTTGGATGGTGACTTCACTTAGGCTTCCTGTATTTTCTTTGACAAGAAATAAAACTTCGGGGTGTCTAATTTATACCTTTCTGTGATGGGATTGTGAATATTCTTTTTAATATTACTAAAGAAAAATAATTATAATGATTCTTATAAAAAAAAAAAAAAATCTAGTTATGATGCAGGAGTTTATATCTGAAAACTTTGATATTATTAGAGGGAAATATTTATCTATTCCATTTTAGTTGGATTGTTACAATTTAGCTTGTAGATTATATCAAGAATTATTATAATTTAGCTTAGATTATGTCAAGAATTATTATTGCCTTACTTGGCTCACCTTGTGCTTTAAAAAGTATTAATTAGAATTTCTGTACAGTGTTTAATAATCGAAAAGATTTTGGATGGGACCATGACTTAGTTCTTTGGTTTAGCAAGAGTCATGATTATTACAAATAAATTTCCTGTCGTTTGGCTTTTGACGTCTTTACACATACACTATTTCCAGTAGAGTGACTTCAGATAACTTACTCGTTTTGGATTTGTTTAGAATGCTTTAGTTGGAGTGTTTGATTTCTTTTATCACTTTTTTGAATACTAAACACACAAATGACATGCTTAGGACTCACGAGACATATTGGTGACTCCAAGGACATGTTGAAAACACGTTTTGTAGAGAAAATGAGAAAATTTGTTTATATCATTTTAAATAAAAAAATTGAAACATCTATATCGAGGCTTTAAATATTTATTCCATAAATTGAATAGATGATAATACAAGTCTATACCTTTAAATCTTTACCTCATATAATTCATTATATTCGAAAACATTGAAATATGTGATGTATGTAGAAGTAATTCTCAAAATATTTTTGTCATTGCATGTGTCTTTGTTGTGTATGCCATTATATTTAGAAAATGGTGCATTGGCATTTTCATATCATATCCATGTTTGCTCTTCCTAGCTTTTTTGCAATCAACGAAATCCAAACTTCAAGTTCATCCTTGAATTCTAGAGCTCTCTATTTTTATCATCTTTGAGTCTGCCAGTTAATAAGGGTAGCCAATTTATTATGTTATTTCAGCCGCATGCTTTTGCAGAAACGGCAGTTTTACCACTCTCACAGGGTTCAGGTATGAATCTTGATTTACATGTTACTTATTTCTTTTGTCACAACCAGTTCATGACCGACAACATTGATGTTTTTCAATGATTAAAGTTTACTTAATTAAGAATGAATTATTACATTTTATGTGGGGGTGAGATGGGGGTTGGCCCTGTGCTTTTGTACTGTGTTGAGCAGAAGTGGCGGTGGCCTGGGCTCGAAATTTAAATATGCACTTTTACCATTTATGTGATATCCCACGTTTGTGGGGAGGAGAATCAAACACCCTTTATAAGTGTGTGGAAACCTCTCCCTAGCAAATGCGTTTTAAAAACCTTGAAGAAAAGCCCGAAAGAGAAAGTTCAAAGAGGACGTATCTACTAGCGGTGGACTTGGACTGTTACAGGTTAAATTAACAATCAAGTTATAGAATCGGTAAGAAATGAAAGTGAACTTACTCTTAGAAGAATAGTCCAATCAACTTGTTAGTAAAAGTTGAAAAGTGCCTGCTCATTGCCGAGTTTGGATCATTAGTATTTTTATTTCTTTGTTTTCAGTCCTACGGTTGTATAATTTTTTAACATTTAGTAGTCAAAACAAATATAAGATGTTTATATTAGGCATATTATCAACGTGGGATTAATTTGTTCTAAATAGTTTTGGACAAGTAGTTATAGGCTCGGTACATGAACTTTCCAGGTTGCTGTTCTGTTTAATTAAAAATTTGAAGTGTAGCTAGAATATTTTAGCTACATCTAAATCTAGTTTGCTTCCATCTTACCCAGCACGCTACCATGCTATTGTCAGCCTTTTTGCCTGGACTGAAATCTGTTGCTTGCTCATCTCTATCTTTTGTTTTGATATTGGAAGCCTATGGCACTAGATAAAATATTATCCGACAAAGATAGTGAGGATGAAGTGGATGATGACATTGCAGATTTTGAAGACCGAAGGGTATGGTTTTCTTTGAACTACGAAATATTTGACTTGTTCCTGCTGGGAATCTTTTAGAGGGAATTTTTTTCATACGGATTTTTCATCGATCAACCGTGATCATATCGTTTCCTATACCTAACTTATCGTATCACAATATATCATATCATAAACATGTCCATTTATCACACATTTCATACCATAACATATATCATATTGTAAACACTTCGTAGTCATATCGTTTCCATGCATATCCTAAATCATATCGTTTCATGAACGTATCCTAGTCATACCGAATTGATTTTTTGAACTAACAATATTGAATATTTTGGTTCGGTATGTGATTACAATCCTATTTGCTACTCTGTTTGGACCGGTTAAATTCACTTTTTTGGAATTTGTGCAAACTTAAAATACTAACTCGAGCTGTTAATTTACAGATGCTCGACGATTTCGTGGATGTGACCAAAGATGAAAAATGGCTTATGCATCTATGGAATTCCTTTGTTAGAAAGCAAAGGTTGTTCCTTGCCAACCTTAATTTTCTTATTTTTCATTACCTTCTTTCTCTATCATGTTTAATTCTAATTTAACATTGCACCGAACTGAGCTGCACCCTAAATAATACTTGCCTGGCGGTCTCACAATCCCTATTATAAAAAATCACATTATTTTCTGTGTACCAGGGTGCTAGCTGATGGTCACGTTCCTTGGGCATGTGAAGCATTCTCAAAACTTCACGGCAAAGAACTTGTCTCATCTCCGGCTCTCTTTTGGTAATGATCTCGCACAATTTTAGCATATTTCCGTGGCTGGTTTAGATTCCGGCGGCATTGCATTTTGATATAGGTTGTGATGTTATTGATTATTAGTTTCTTTATTTTTGGATAAGGTGCTAAACTTTCATCGAGTAAAAATGAAAAAAAAAAAAAAAAAAAAAATACAAGGTATAAAAAACAACCCCATACGAAAGGAGAAAAACTAATACATAAATGGGTTTTAGTCTAGCAAAATGAGACCTAAAGGGTAACTACAAAACCGATCTCAACAACTAAAGGCCAAAAAGTGATATAAAACCTAACAAACCCAAAGATAATGTTGCAAGTCTGGAGATAATCTAAATACTAGGTTAACTGTATATCTAAAGATACTAAATAACTAAATTTAAATAATAATGTCTAGATACTATGTAACTAAATATAAATAAATATCTAGGTAACTAATTGAAATAAATTAGGGGTAAATTATGGGTAAATTAGGGAGGTCAACTATTTCTCATATTTAATGGAATTACACACAAATATCCTTCTATCTTCTATTGTAAGCGATGGAGGTTTTTTAAATTAGTCGGTTCTCCAAGAGGAGTGGGCACGAAAGAGGTGTGCAATGCCCATTGAAGTGCTCTAAAAGGAGTGAGCACAGGAGAGGCGAACAATGCTGGTGTAAGTTCTTGAAGTGCTCTAAAAGGAGTGAGCACAGGAGGGGCGAACAATGCTGGTGTAAGTTCTCCAAGGGGATGGTATACTTTCATGGCTTCAACTAACGAATGTGCTAACAAAGAACTTCATAACTTCATAGCTATTGATAATTTATTCGGAGCCTTCATAGCTATAATTGAAAATTTTATTCGAATCCTTCATAGCTACCGTTGACAAATTTATTTGGAACTCTCATAAATACCGTTGACAAATTTATTCGGAGCCTTCATAGCTACCATTTGCAAATTTATTTGGAGCTTTCATAGCTAACGTTTGCAAATTTATTTGGAACCTTCATAGCTACCGATGAAGTCGTGTTATCCAAGTCGTGCAATAGTATTGCACATAAACCTATCCAGTCCAACCTGAGAATGAACAATATCTATTACTTAGCTTGAGGGGGTGTTGAAGGATATTTGTGTAATTCCTATTTAGAAGTAGTTGACCTCCCTAATTTATATTTATTTAGATTTAGTTGCGTATGTGGTATTTATGTATTACTATTTAGATAACTTGTATTACTATTTAGATTTAGTTATCTAGTATCTAGGGATTTTTATTGAGATGTAATGATATTTAGATTATTTAGATTAGATTAGATTAAGATCTAGTTATCATTTCTCAGTTCTCTAAAAATTAATAAGAAAAAGAGTCATCTAATGTATACTTGCAACAATAATAATGTTCCTTCATTATTAGTTGTGTTATTGCTCTAACAAGCCGAAAGAGAGCCTAATAATAATGTTTGCTCATTATTAGTTGTTTTGTTGGCCGATGCACTATCTTTGGTGTATAGTGTGTATATGTATGCATATAATTCAAACTTCGTTAGATGATCAACTTCCCGAAACAAAGGTACAATATCCAGTGGTTCATTTTCCATCCATTTTTAAGCGAAGCCAATCAGAATAGGAGTAGATTGTTGTTTTCTTCAAGTCCAAATCTCTTTTATGTCAAATTTAGGTATCTTAGTATCTTATAGACAACGTGCTTATTTTCTTCTATAAATTATGGTGGGAGTGGAAAGTTGTAGCCTTTGAGTAAAGAGTCAGACCCCTTGAAAGACAAGAATTTTGCAACTTCTCCTTTGCATACAAATACACTATAGTGATATGGGTCTGGTAGATAAGTTCATAACTAATTTACAAAGCTTTCTGCAAAGCAATATTTTTTCTTTTTCCCTAACCAGGAACAATGCTTTCATTAAGAAAGGAAAATGAAAGATTACATGTTAGGTTCTATGTAAGTGTGATGGGGTGTGGAAACCTTCCCCTAGCAGACGCGTTTTAAAGCCTTGAGGGGAAGCCCGAAAGGGAAAGCCCAAAGAGGACAATATCTGCTAGCGGTGGATCTGGGTCGTTACAAATGGTATCAGAGCCAGACACCGGACGATGTGCCAGCCTTCTCGCTGTCCCCCGAAGGGGGTAGACACGAGGCGGTGTGCCAGTAAGGACGCTGGGCCCCAAAGGGGGTGGATTTGGAGGCGGTCCCACATCGATTGGAGAAAGGAAAGAGTGCCAGCGAGGACGTTGGGCCCCAAAGGGGGGGTGGATTGTGATGTCCCACATTGGTTGGGGAAGAGAACAAATCACCATCTATAAAGGTGTGGAAACCTTCCCCTAGCATACGCGTTTTAAAGCCTTGAGGGCAGTGGAAACCTTCCCCTAGCATACGCGTTTTAAAGCCTTGAGGGCAAGCCCGAAAGGAAAAGCCCAAGGAGGACAATATCTGCTAGCGATGGATCTGGATCGTTACAGTAAGTCAGATAAATAAGATTTGCAATTAATCTTTGACGCTGCTCTTTATTAATATTTATGTTTTTATTATTTGGATTCGGATGTGGTCAACAATTGTGGGGGTGGAGATTGAACCATCGACCTTTAAAATGATAATTAGTGTCTTATTTATTGAGTTGTGCTCGGATGGACGGTAATTTGATTTAAAGAGTAATTTTGGAAACTTTTTGATCCCTTAATATTTTTCCTGCTGGAATTTGAAAGCAAGTTTAATCAGAGAACTTATGGGCCTTAATGTCAGTTTAAAGCTTGAAAATTGTGTTAACCTGAAAAACCTGGAACCACAGGTCCTATTATCAGTCTATTGATTTTGCAGCCATTTGGAAGTTTGATAAGGTGCTGTGTTAGATGATTTATAAGTTCTAAGACTAAACTTTTTTCTCCATATATCTTCTGATATGGACATGTAGCTTATGGGTTCTTTCCTCTTTAATTTAAATCATTTGAAAATGCACTAGAAATATTTCCTTTGTATGAGTATCAGTTCATCCCACTCATGATTCGAAGAGTCGCTGAATGAACCGATTTCGATTCGAGTTTTCAAATTCGGCACTCTTTAGCTAAAAAAATTCTCCTCCTGAATCACTTGGACTCAACAATTTATATGCTTGAACATCTTTGGCTGTTGACCTCGCTTAAATTTGGCAGGTGTTGGAGGTTTTTCATGATCAAACTCTGGAATCATGGCCTCCTTGATCCTTCTACCATGAACAACTGTAATTTAACTCTTGAAGGATTCAAAGATGAGAGTTTTGATGCAACGGAGAATGGAAGAAGAGAGGATGATTAACAGGCTACTTGAGTTAACATTCTTGATCTGCTTCATTAACTAATCATTTATAGGTTGGAGTTAGTTCCTTTTACATTCATTATTCATATAGGTTCCCTTCTTCACTAACCTCTATTGAATGAAGAAAGAGCCTCCCCATGTTCTTTTTCTAAATTTTTGCCACTTCCTCTACTTTATAACTCTTAATTCTCTTCTACTTTTCTTTCTTAATTGAAAGATATTGCATATATTATAGGATGAAATATAAAAAATATACTCCAACTTTGCTTCTAATTTTTAAAAATGTTTCAAAATGTAGATTGGTAAGAAAAAAAATCATCAGAACGTTGAATGAAAAGTCGCTATGTTTGGATGTTGTTGTTTTAGACTTATTCCAGACAAGTATTCTAGTCACCATCGTGTCATTTTAGGTTATTCCAGACAAGTATTCTAGTCACCATCGTTGAATGAATAATTTATTTATTTTTAACAAGAGGGATAGTTGAATTTTTTTTTTTTTTTTTTTTAATTTAGGCTATTTTAGAATCAGAGTCAAATATACCCTTAAACTTTGAGAAGCATCTGAGAGTTGAATTTTAAAAAGTACCTGAAGTTGACCGTTCTACCACTGAGCTACTAAGGAACAACAGTAAATTAGCTTTCAGAGAACTCAATTTCCATTCTCAACCTATAACCAATATGAGTTCGAGGTTTCCTTAATAACTCTCAAAACTTCTTTGTAGTGGCTTCGTTCCATGTCTCATTTGATAGCTTCGTAGTAGCTTCACCCCATGCCTCATTTCATAGACAACCTTAAAGAGGTTCTATTTCGTTATATTCCATTCATAATCCTCCATTAAAGGTAAGAAATTCTGCATATTTTGACCTATCAAAGATAGAGACTGAATTTATAATTAAATCATAAAATTATTTGTAAAAATAAAATAAATTATATTATAAAAATTTCGTTAATATTAACCTAACACAAGTATTTAAAAAAGTTCCATTCTATGTTTTTTATGTTTTATTTTTTCTTAAGAAAGTTAATTAAAGTTGTTATTTCCATAAAATAAAATAAAATAAAATATTAAAGAATTATGAGTTTTTGAAATCCCAAATAATTAACTAAATTTATACTTAAAATGTATTAAAAATTATTAGTTATGCATTTAATTCTAAAACAAAAAAAGATAAAGACATTCTTTTTTATTAAAAAAAAAAAAAAAGATAAAGTCTCTTTTATCATATCATCTTAATCTAAATTTTTATTAAAAAATGATATCTCTTAAACTTTATTATAAATCCAAAATGATTTAATATTCCAAAACTAAAATTCAAAATGTTTTGATCCAATCCGTTTTGTCTCATTTTCCCATCTTCTCTCTCTTCTTCGCCGTCCAACGAATGGGAGCATTCAGAGTTCTGAGCAGGAAGCTCATCAACCTCACCCATCATTCACCGCAGAATCTTCCGATTCCGGCCAAACGCCTCGCTCATCCATTTCCAGCTTCCAACTTTTCCTATGGCTTCAAATCGTTCTCACATCCATGGCAGTATTCTCATTGCAGAACTCTTATTTTGGAGTCAGTTTCTTCTGAACCGGTCCGGCTTCACCGACTTTCCGACTCCGATTCTGGTAATTTTTGAGATGAGGTTATGAAAACCTTTCTTCAATTTCATGTGCTTAAGTTATTTCGATTGCTGATGTTTAGGCTTTTGTTGTGACTGTCGCGATTTTGCTAGTTTATGGTTCGGTGATTAAGTGATATTCCCTTGCATTTTGGTTTGAGAGGCGAGGAGCAATTGTGTACTTGTTGCTTAATTTAAGGGGATGATTATGCTCGTGATTAAATGTTTCCTTATCCTTGTTTCGATGGGTACTTTCTTGATGATTTGATTGTCTGCAACATAACTCGTTAGAGGGTGTTTGCATTAACTTATTATACGATTTTGAGGCCAAAAATGTTCTTTAGGAGTTTAGAGTGTACGGCAACAATTATCTTTTAACTAATCAAATTGATTTTAAATCATTTTTTTTTGTAAGAAACACCCTAAAGTTGTTAAATCAAAAAGTGATTGATCGAAGATCACTTTAAATTTTATGTTAATTGTCGTTGTAGAATCATTTTTAGATGTAGTGCAGCCAATTGTGGTATTTGTAGAATCATTTTTGGATGTAACACAACCGAATAGACTTGTGATTGAAATCATTATTCTGACAGGTAATCAAACACCCAAGGATTTTTACTACAACTGTTCTTATCGAAGTTGTTCTAAGAAAATATTAAATTATATAGTATGCCAAACTCACCCCAAGTATTTTTTATAAATGGTTATGCACTCTTCATGCATAAACTATACAAATTCTCAGAACTTTTTCCAGAAAAGAGGGTGTTGATCAAGTGGTGTTTCACAACATTATGGAACTTTCTTTTCTTCTTCTTCTTTTGTTTTGGTTCTCGAGTCCTTTAAAATGTTCTTTTTTCTTTTACTAGGGTGGCTTAAACTTTCATGGGTTCCTTTTTTCTTCATCAATAATGCTATCTATGATCATTTCCTTTTAAGTTTCTTGACTTTTTTTTGAGGGTGCTTGCGTTACATTTGAACGGAAATCCACTTGGGTTTATCGATGACAGGAATTGTCGAGGTTCATTTAGACAGACCTGAGGCGAAAAATGCCATTAGCAAGGAAATGCTGAGGGGATTGCGTCACGCCTTTGAATCTGTTGATTGTGATCCATCTGTCAATGTTATGATGATCCGCAGCACTGTCCCAAAGGTGTTTTGTGCAGGTGCCGATTTGAAGGTATTCTTGTTTTTCCAGCTGGTTTATATTGGAGCAATTTGGTACAATCTTCAACAATTTGGCTCTCTCAGTATGGCATGGTCTTTAAATTCTTCCCCCTTCAATGCATTCTTTTAAGTGCAGGAGCGTAAAAATATGACAGCATCAGAAGTGCAATCCTTTGTCACCTCACTGCGGTCTGCATTCTCATTTTTAGAGGTAGATTGTTATTATATACTTACCTACTTGCTTTGAAATTCTATGATTGATTCGTATAATATTTGAACAAAGATGTCTTGTCAAGTATATAATGCATCAGTTAGATGCACATAAGTTATTATCAATATTCAGACCATTGAACTTTTGTGGCTGATGCTAGTATCCTTACTCATCACTTAAGATATGTTATTAGATTCTTCCGTGGCTTTGAGATCTGATTCATAATGATTCCACAAATAAATATAGGCATTATACTTGATTTTTTTTTTTCCCTAAATACTTCAAATGGTATTTTTTTAGAGTTTTATTTAATTGTCAATGGATGGCAATGTGAGATCCCACATCGGTTGAAGATGGGAACGAAGCATACCTTATAAGGGTGTGGAAACATTTCCTTAGTAGACGCGTTTTAAAACCGTGAAGCTAAGAACAATACGTAACGGGTTAAAGCGGACAATATCTGCTAGTGTGGCCTCAGACTATTACAAATAGTATTAGAGTCAGTCACCAGACAGTGCGATGCACTAGTCGAAGTAGGGCCAGACCCTCTCCATAGTAGATGCGTTTTAGAATTGTGAGGCTGACAACGATATGTAACGGGCTAAAGCGGACAATATCTACTAGCAGTGGGCTTGGGATGTTATAAATGGTGTCAGCGCCAGACACCGGGCGGCGTGCTAGCGAGGAAGTTGGCTCCCAAAGGGGATGGATTGTGAGATCCCACATCGGTTGGAGAGGGGAACGAAGCATTCCTCATGAGGGTGTGGAAACTTCTCCCTAATAAATGCGTTTTAAAACCGTGAAGCTGACGGTGATACGTAACGGGCTAAAACGAAATATATCGGCTAGCAGTGGGCTTGAGCTGTTATAGGCAAACTCTACGATATGCTCACATGTTTAAGGAGCTCTATTTTTTTTAACGTGATTAACTTAATAATTTGTCAATGTTAAGAATGCAATACTTATCTTTCTCGATCAAATCTTGTTTCAACTTTCACTTCTTTGTAATATATTTACGTTTGTTTTCCAGGTTCTTTTGTCAGCTGACATGATCTAAATTTATTTTATACAGGCACTTCGTATTCCTACCATTTCAGTAATTGAAGGAGCAGCACTGGGTGGCGGACTTGAAATGGCGCTGGCATGTGATCTTCGGATATGTGGTAATTAGTTTATTCGATTATTTTGTAGTTAATTAAATTATTTACCAGAACTCTTGCTATATTGGATGGTCTAGTTATTGTAACTCAAATTGTTAAACCATAATCCAGGGGAAGATGCCAAACTCAGTTTGCCAGAAACCGGACTTGCTATCATTCCTGGGTATGTAGTAAATCCTTCCGTATATATGGTCACAGATGAAGTTTGGTAGCTCACTTGAGAATAGTAGGAAGAAGCTAACCTGAAAATTAAAGTTTGATGGCTCTATAACTTAGTATAAATATTAAAGTGTTGATGGTGGAAGCTGAATGATATCCTTCTCAATAATATTTGTAGAACCCCTCATCCTATGTTAATGAACCCCTCGTCCTCTGCAATACTTCAAGCCCACCTCTAACAGATATTGTCCTCTTTGGACTTTTTCTTTCGGGTCTCCCTTCAAGGTTTTTAAAATGCGTCTGCTAGGGAGAGGTTTCCACACTCTTATAAAGAATACTTCGTTCTCCTCCCCAACTGATGTGGAATCCCATATCCTTATTCTCTTCTCAATTATAATATTAAAGTGTTCATATTAATATGTGGTATTAACATGAATCTTCTCCAGTATGTACGAAGAGATTACACGTGCTGAATGTGTTTTTTGCAGGGCAGGTGGGACTGCAAGGCTTCCTAGGCTGGTTGGGAAATCAATAGCAAAGGAACTTATATTTACTGGCCGTAAGGTCAGTGGCAGAGATGCTATATCTATAGGTAAGATCGCCAATATTTTTATTTTTTAGCATCATTTCAGTGTTTTGTTAAGGAGAAAAAACGTAAAAGTTCATGCTTTAGGTCTTGTCAATTACTGCGTCCCTGCTGGTGGAGCTTATGTAAAGGCACTAGAAATTGCCCAGGAGATAAATCAGAAGGTATGTAGAACATCTATATTATTAACTTTCTTACTATCATGCTGACAAATTATGTGTGTGTTACTTCCCTCATTTAGTCTTCTAATTAACATTTGATAGAAATTATTATTTGATTGGTATGATTCCACTCATTCGATGATAACCATCTGATGGATTGGGAGATTAAAGTTGAAACGGCCTAAACCCACCATTAGCAGATATTGTCCTCTTTTGGCTTTTCTTTTCGAGATTTCTTTCGAGGTTTTTAAAACGCGTCTGCTAGGGAAAGGTTTCCACACTCTTACAAAGAATGTTTTGTTCTTCTCTTCAACCGACGTGGGATCTCACAATCCACCCCCCTTGGGGCCAGCGTCCTTATTGGCACTCATTCCTCTCTCCAATCGATGTGAGATCTCACAATTTACCCTCCTTCGGGCCAAGCATCCTCGTTGGCACTTGTTCCTCTCTTCAATCGATGTGAGATCTCATAATCCACCTTTCTTCAGCACCTATCGTCCTCGCTGGCACTCATTCCTCTCTCCAATCGATGTGGGATCTCACAATCCACCCCTCTTCGGGACCCAACGTCCTCGCTGACACACTGCCCGGTGTTTGGCTATAATACCATTTGTAACGGTCCAAGCCTATCGCTAGCAGATATTGTCCTCTTTGGGCTTTCCCTTTCGGGCTTCCCCTCAAAATTTTTAAAACGAGGGAGAGTTTTCCACACCCTTATAAAGAATGTTTCGTTCTCCTCTCCAATCGACATGGGATTTCACCAAAGTTGTATCCTACTCTTAGTTTCAGACGTTTCAGACGTTTCAGACGCTGTAGAGATTAAATGAATCATATTGTGCACCTTATGTTCCATCCTTGAAATGAGCAGTGCTATAAAAAGATTCCTAAACCCACAAATTCAACACCTATTTCGTATTTGGGCACCTGAAACTTATACCTACAATCTAAATACAGTCATTGAACTTCCCCTACCGTGACATCGGTGTTCGACATCCCGGAAATGAGCTTATCAGCGAGTTTCTGTAACTCAGATGTCGATTCAAAGATGGCACAATATTTTTCTTTCCCCCTATACTTTGGCTGAGTATGCCTAGTGCCAAACACCCAATTCATTGTTGAGCATTGTACTAACAGGGTCCACTAGCAATAAAGATGGCGAAGAAAGCAATCGACGAGGGGCTCGAGGTCGGTCTGGAATCAGCTATGGAAGTAGAAGAGGAGTGTTACAAAGAACTGTTGAACACGGTAGACCGATTGGAAGGATTGGCCGCCTTCGCCGAGAAGCGAAAGCCAAGGTATAGAGGAGAATAGAACTGTTGTTTCCTCAATACAATGTGGTTGTCTCTCATCTTCATTTTACTTCTTAGAACACAAGAAGAAATGCAAGCTTTGCATAAGTGTAATGCCTCATTGGAAACAACCTTGGTTGGTATATATCAATTCTACATCAATAAATAAATTGAGTTAACAACAACCTTACCGAAACTTGAAGCATTAGAATTTGATATTGTCACCTGTAGTTGATGCATAAGAAGGAACATGTAAACTATCAAATTTACATGATTCGAATGCATATGTTTTCACATAAGAGTCGATTTTGATTTGGTATGAGTTTAATAATGGTGAAATTGAGATCGTTTGGTTGAACGTTTTGTTTAAAATGTTTGAGAATAAAATATTTAGGAATCAGATACTTCTGATTGGTGAAGTTTTTTATTAAGATGTGAATAAGAAGTTTATATAATTTTGAGCGAAATTTTTTATGAAGATAAATAAAATTTATGTTTGTAGTTACTTTCAACAATTTTATTAGATAATCAACATATAATTAGTTATAATTATTGAAAATCAATTTTTTTATTGGTGCAAGTTAATTGATTCTAATTAACTAATTAATTATATTTAAGATATTGTTAGCTAATTAAGTAATGATTTAAAAAAAAAAGTAAAAATGAATTAAAAATATATTTAAATAAATTATTATTGATTTATTTTTAATTAAATAATTAATTATATTATAAAGTTTCACCGTGGGGATATAAGGAGTTCACACTTGAAATTTTGAGACCAATCTTGGGCTCATGGGCTTACAATGAGAAATTTGGGCCTGGGCCTTATCTCCTGTGTTTATTAGTGGACTCGATTCAAGGCCCATTAAATGAATAACATTTACTCCAGAACGTATATATACACCGAATCAGCCAAGCGTTGGGTTGTTTCGCTGTTGGATTGATTTCGATCTGAAGCCCTAAACGAGCATTGAAGAGGCTTTTAGCATTCCATTTCTGTAATTGTTGTGTACTAGAAGCTCCGAAGGCGACAATGGCTACCATAGACGAAAGCCCTTCGGCTAAGCGATGGCTTCCTCTTGAAGCTAACCCTGATGTTATGAACCAGGTATGATCGTTTTGTTCTAACTTCACTTCTAGATTCGAGCTCTGATTAGTGGAAAGAGAATACGGAGGGTCAGAATTGAGGAAGAATGTGGTTTTCTATCTTGATTGTGAAGTTTTCTTCGGGTGGGATATAGTTCCTTGCTGTGTCTGTACGTTTTCTTGTTGTATATCTGTATGGTTTTTGTGTCTGTTTGTTCATTTATTTTTCTTAGTTGTAGAACTACGTAAAAGCTTACTGACCGATTTTTTTTTTTAAATGAGTTTACTGTTTTCTTTCTGGAGGTAGCGAATTTCTGCTCTGTGTGAGCGAGGAGCATTTTGTTGAAGTATGAAAAAAAATCGGAAGAAAATGTGGAGAATGTCTTTTTGTCAATTTGATTCGTTATTTTGGATATGAGTTTATGATTTCTGACTAATCGGAACTTCTTCGTTCAGTTCAAAAAGCTTATTTGACTAACCGGGATTATGTGCTTGATTCAATAGGTCTCAGGGATGTTTTTTTAATGCATACTACATACCCTGTTAGCCAATTAAATATTTTAGCTTAGGTCACTTTCGTACTTCATATCCGTAAGGATGGTGTGCCCATGTTATTTGCTTGATAGCAACCTTTGAAGTGATCATTTTCTTTTCCTTTCCTTCAAATCTTCTTTTGCTGCCCTCTCATCAGAAATAATAATAATAAGGTTAAAGTATGAGTTTAATCATTGAACTTCTAGATTTGTGTCGAGTAGGTCTGAACTTAATTTGATCCCTAAGTTTCAATTTTGCATTTGAATGTTTTTTCGAGTTGTAAAAACTTCCATTTTACATCTAATTTTTTACAAACTTCTGTTTTGTAATTGCATAGTTTCTTTGGGGTCTTGGTCTTCCCGAAGATGAAGCAGAGTGCAACGATGTTTATGGCTTGGATGAAGCACTCTTGAGCATGGTGCCTAAGCCTGTACTGGCGGTTCTGTTCCTTTATCCCATAACCCAAAAGGTTTGCATGCAAAAGTTTAGTTTTAATGACGTTTATGGCTTGGAAGAATTCCATTGGCATGTAACTAAGAAGATGATCTCTCCATTGGATAAATGTTTTAATATTTTCAGAGTGAAGAAGAGAGACTGCAACAGGACAAAGATGCAAAGAAGGTAAGTACGAGTGCAGTGACAAGTTTGCAAGTGTATTCAAAATTACCACTATGCTGGACCTTTTAGACTACTTTTTCACCTCTATCTCAGTACATTAGAATGTTTCTGGTGTTTGTTTGTGTTTTGAAGGTTTTCTGTCTATCATAATATGTTTTACATTTTCCATCAGAAACAGAAAAATGCTAGAAACAGAATGCTTTTAAGAGTGGGTGATAGATGCTAGAAACAGAAAAATGTTTCTCACAATTCATATTCACATAAATTATGGTAGTCTGACTGGTTGCAGATTTTAGCGGAGAGTCTATTCTTGGTGCATGTTATAGTTTTCTTAGGTTTAATATAAAAAAACTCTTGAGCTTTGCCGTTTGTTTAAAAAATACTCCTATTTTTTCAATTATAACATTATTCTTGACCCTTGAAGTAGAATATTATTCATTAGATTGTTGGACAAAAAGTCTACACAGCAGAACACAATTCTTTTCAACTTAATCTCAAGCGTCACAGTTATTGCATGTCGACTTTTCATTCAACATTCTAGTAGATTGGTACTTCAAGAGTAGTTTTGAAACATTTATGAAATGACAAGGGTAATTTTGCCACATTTTAAAAAAATAAGTTCAGGGGTATTTTTGTAGTTTAGTCCTTTTTTTTTTTTTTTTTTTTTTTTTTAAAAG
>NW_019268517.1:6760026-6828484 GCF_002738365.1 Cucurbita moschata
TTTTTTTTTTTTTTTTTTTTTTTTTTTTTTTTTTTTTTTTTTTTTTTTTATGTTAAAAGGTTTCTCATCTGTAATCCTTATTTAACAAGGTTATTTCCTTTCTGTCGCGACTCTAGGATCATAGTGATCGAGTATACTTTATGAAACAAACAGTTGGCAATGCCTGTGGAACTATTGGACTTCTTCATGCCATAGGGAACGTTACTTCAGAGATCAAGCTTTGTAAGTACTGTGATACTATCCAGTTTAATGTGGTGAAATATATTTCTTAATTGTAGTGAATATTAACACAGTTACCCAGATCAGATTGGGTAACATTATTATCCTCTCCCTTTTTCTCAGAGGCCTTTATCTTGTTCTTTTGTCGTATGTGCACTTGTAGAGTAAAGCATTGTTGACTAAGATGAGAAGAAAGCTATTTATATTCGAAGTTAAGCAGAGCACAAATTAAATATGAAAGTGAAACTAAGAGTTATTTATCCTGCTCATTCATATGTCTGATTTGGTTACCTTGTCCAGGTTTACCACAGTGGTTTAAGTATCCAACTTCAGTCCTGTGACTGGCCATTCTCATTTTTCTATAATTTGGTTGAAGTTTTATTAGTGTCTCTACTCGCCTGCTTGTTCCGGGATTCCGCAGTGATTATTTCGATTTTGCTATCATATTATTTTAGTTCTCTTACATTTTTTTTTTCAACTCCTGTGCTGTCTTTACGTTTCAAGCCGAGGGATCATTCTTGGATAGGTTCTACAAGTCTACCAGAAGCATGGATCCAATGGAGGTTCGTTCTTTTTACTATATCTGCTTCCTCTTCTCACTCCCCTCCTCCCTTCCCACCCATCACCAAAAAAAATTCAATAGAGCAAAGGGCAGATATACCTTGAAAGTGGAGGAAGAAAATATAATAATTCTCTGCCCTTTACCCAAGAATACTTTTCCGTTTTGCATCTAATAGTCCTATGCTGTTCACTTTGGTAGCGTGCAGTATTTCTCGAGAAAGACAGAGAAATGGAAGATGCACATTCAGTAGCAGCTACTGCTGGAGAAACGGCTGTAAGACTCTTTTAAAATTAACTGAATTATGGTGGAGAATAAGAAGTTTTCGTGTTTTCTTTGAGCATACTAAGAATAGATAGATATACCTTCTTGAGGCTGCCTACAGCATGCAGAAATGAAGCTTCGGCACTTGATTTTCCTTTTCCAGATAAAGCTTTGATAGCTATCCTCTGCATTAGGAATTTCAATTATCTACTTTCAGGGGTAAAAAGACCTGCTTTTTTTGTGACTACAGAAAGAAATGATGTTTCTGCATTTTATGGGTATTTACCTATTTACAAGGGGAGCTGAATTTCCTACAAACGTCATGATTACCTATTTACCTTTGCAACGAAACCTAGAATTTAACAATTAAAATTGTAGATGATCAGTGAAAATGGATACATTTTTCAATAGTCGAAGACCTAACAACATAGGGGTTGGTTGTATAATGGAGGAACTGAAGATTTGAAGCTTTGGACAAAGTTTAAAAAATGAGGTACTGAATATGGAGAGATTTCTTAAGAAATGTTGCATAATTTTTATAAAGCTAGTTTTATTTGCATGAAGGCGGGTATGAACTTTCAGCCCTTTTGCTGCATGTCTCTTAATTTACAGAATGAACATTGAAAACCAGAAAATCTGTCTAGGTTATTGGTTAAGGTGAGTGATGGGTCGTCTGTCAGATACCTGATAACAAGTCAATAAGGGAGCTGATAAACACTAAAATTAACTCATTAGACATTTCTAGTCTTTTTTATTTTTCAAGTAGTGTTTTTTTTTTCTTTTTTTCTTTTTTTTGCTCATCTTTTCTTCCATTTATTACTGGCAGCCTCCAGAAAACGTCAATACTCACTTTATCTGCTTCACATGTGTGAATGGTATGAACGTCTCTCTCTCTCTCTTTCTCTCTCCCTCTTTCTCTCTCCCCTCCCTCCCCTCCCTCCCCAAGGAAGAAAAAGTGCTTTCTGAATTTGGGTGATTAGATTTTTAAGAAATGATATAATCTACAATATCATAATTGTTGCTTTATGCAGGGAAACTTTATGAGCTCGACGGGAGAAAGTCAGGACCAATATCACATGGTGTATCATCCCCTAGCAGTCTATTAGAGGTAAATAATTGTTCTGAACAACCATCCAGGTGTTTTAGCGATTAGAAGAATCAATTGTGAAAGTAAAGGTAAAATATATATATGTAACACATATATGTGTGTTTCGTTGTTCTTTTTGAATCATTTTGTATGTTTGTCGACCTTCCATCTTGAATATGTTGGCCCAATTAACTGAATATTACATTTCTCTTCTCTGCATTTTGATGAAATGATTGATCAAATCACAGGATGCAGCTGAAGTCATAAAGGGCATGATCTCAAAAAATCCCGACTCCCTGAGCTTCAACGTCATTGCCGTTTCGAAGAAAGTTGGGGACACATCTTAAGGCGAACAGGTTCGATCTTATTTAGTCTTACATCAATGACCAACCCCTAGGCCTAGTTTTCGTCATTTCTATTAGGAATCATTTACAAGTAGCCACATGAATATGTATGTGAATCTGTTTTTGCCTGAGACAAACAAGGTGTTCACTACTTGCATTGAACTTTCTTTTGTGGTTTCAAAATTTGCTATATGACAATAGAAAAGTTGTGTTCATTGCTTGCAAACATGCATATGGTCGTATTGATTGTATAAGTGACAAATTGAATCATAAAAAGGTGAAAATGGGAATACAAATCCTGCCAAAACAGACGTAGATGACTGTTTTAAGATATGTTAACAGCATAACTATGTTTAAAAATCATGTTTGAAAAATCACTTTACACAACATCTTAAAGCAAAGATGGAAACTAGTCAATATACGACTTGGATTCACGCTTACTCGCACCCTCTATAGCTAATATCATTATACCATCTTATGCCCTGTAAGTAGGACATACTACCTAGTTTAACTAGATCATCAATTCCTGTTCGTCAATTATTTAGCTTTCCTCTTAGCCGGGTGCATATTAGAGTACATGTCTATTCAACTAACCTTCACGACAAGAATACTCAACTTAAGTTCTTGAATCAGTAAAATCTTTAATTTACCCTTATAGCTACGTTTATCAACACTACAAAGTTTGACTTTTCGTTTACACAAGTTCTATAGTGTTACAATTGACTCTCTTTACTAGTTTCTCCAAATTAATACATTTTTCTCTGAATCAATAGTTCAAAATGGCGAAAAGTCATTTCCATAATGTTCTTCTTTTTGCATATGTTATTTTTTAAATTAAAATATTATGGAATTACAAAAATGCCCCTCCTTTTGATTTTATTTCTTTTCCTTTAATCAATTTTTGTTTTAATATGCTTTCTCCAAACCCACTACATCTCCCTATTCTTAGTTCTCCACCTTGTTTGTCATTAATATATCACTTATAAAAGCTATTAATATATCACTTATAAAAAGCTATTAAATGCAAATTCATTATGGTTCCACTCTAAATATCCAAACCAATCATAGAAATCATAATATAATATTATCCAAATAAGATAAATGCCTCAAATTTACAACATAAAGAATAAATAAATAAGTGTCAAAAAAGTGGAAGATAAGAATTCAAACCATGTGGGCCCCCGGAGACCCCACAATTCCTTCACGTGCAATGAACCTTTTACTTTCGAACCTAAATGTTGGTCGGAAATTACCTCGAAACTCAAACCCTTCTAGAAGCAATTATATATACATATACATATAACCAGGTGGGGCTCAGCTGATACAAATTTATAACCCATTTTAGAATTGTTTCGTTAGTCGGTGTGAAGTTTAAGGCTTGTAGCTATTTAGTATGCAAACGTTAAAACATTGCTCTTAATATTGTATTTAATAAGTTTCTGAATTTAAAAAGATGTTTAATAGATTTTCTAAATTTTTTATTTTATGTCTAATAGAATATTGATCCCTTTCACATATTGATCCCTTTCAGATTAAACTTGTAATTTAAACTTTTTTATATCAAAGTTAATAAAATAATATTTTCATCGTTGAACGTTTAAAAATTTTAACAAAATAAAAGTAAAAATTTGTCCTCTTGAAAACGTCCAAAAATTAAAGTAAATATTTTAAAAGTCTAGCGAAAAAATAGATTAAAGAAATATATTTATATTACTAGTCAATGTAAGAAGAAGGGACCAATAATATTTTCATTTTATAAATGTTATTATTATTATTATTTTGAGTGCAAATTTCAAAGTTTTATTTATTATTTTTTTTTTAGAGCAATAAGTTTCACGTGCAAAAGGATAAACTTATTTATTTTTTTATAGAAATGAGTGAAAATAGACAATTCAACATAGGATGACAACTAATTTCACTTTTTTCTAAATTTTCAACCAAAATAAAGAAAAATTGTCGGAACCACTTTAGTATTAATATATTTCCAACTAAAAGAAATAAACATATTTGACCATAAATAATAAAGTAATATATCTAATTCGAATAATATGAGTAAATATTTATGGACAACATGGTAGGTAGACAATCTACCTCCTACTTTGTTTGTGTTGTGTCTGTTTTACCACTTAATTTTAAAAAATATTTTATACGTTTTTTAATATTTAAATTTGTGTATATTTTCTCAGTTTATTTCTAAATTTTCAAATTTGTGACTAATAGATTTGACATGGTTAATATTTTTAAAAATTTTACGAATTTACGAATAGATGTGACGTGGTTAATAGATGTGACTAATAGAGGCGCTTTCACATTTTCTTAACCCAAAATGGTAAATGGTTGGGGAGAGGAAAGGTTCTTTTTTTAGGGTACCCCCGAGAACAAATCCAGTGGAAACGGGGTGGGGCCTGTAGCTCAGAGGATTAGAGCACGTGGCTACGAACTATGGTATCGGGGTTTGTATCCCTCCTCGCCCACAACCGGCCAAAAAGGGAAGGACTTTTCCCTCTGGGGGTAGGAAAATCATGATCGGGATAGCGGACCCAAAGCTACGAAACTTGATTGTGGGTTTTTGTCGAAATGGAATGACCTTATCTTTTTATTTTTTCTTTTTCGTTAATGGGTTAAGGGCGGGGGTTCCGTTATAAATTAAATATAGTATACCCAACCCGAATCAGCATATTTTTTTGTTTTACGTCCCGTAATTCTTCCTCAGCCAGGCTTCGATAGAATAGCAGAGCAAGTCTGGATCTAGAGTTCTATGGCATATAAAATTTGATTTTATATTAATATTAAAAAAAAAACAAAATTAGAATTTCAAAATTTTAATAAATATTTTTAAGTTTCAGAGATTTACTAGACATAAAATTGAAAATTAGTTACGGATGATATCTATTAGAAGGAATGATTTTTTTATTACTGTCATAACCATATTTTCCTATTAAAGAATAGGGTCGTCAGCATTATATATTCTTTAAAATTACATTGTCATGGCGGGACCTATCCTTATCAAAACTTCATGTCATAACCTTAGGTTGCTTTCAAGTTCGGAAAAGGTTGGATGTGTAGTACTTTTCTACACATGGTCCTCTCACGTGCACATAGACCCACCAAGTAAGCTCGTATACGTACCCTGGGTCTGGCTCGTCGAGCTAGTGCATGCTCACGCTATCGGACACCACGGAGCAAAAGGGCCTGCATAATATCATGGTAAACATAATGTCGTAAGGTACACTGATATGAACTAAGTTATCTTAATCATGCAATATTAATGTCATATTCAGAAGAATCAAGTTTTATTTATGTAACAAAAGTTTCAAGATATTTTAAGTGGGCCTTCAATTATTCTCAGAGGACTACAAATTTAAGATGGATGATAATTTAAAGTTACTGTATTTCATTAATGTATTTTAAAACTTTTTATTTACTTTAAAGTTACATTTACATAGTGGCTAATTATAGTCGTAAAATATACATAGTAGCTAATTATGGTCATAAAATGTGAAAGTTACAAACTCTTGAAATGTCTGAGGAAAGGTCAAGAGTTTCATTTTGAGGTTATATAAAGTCGTTATCTTCGTAAATGAGACTTGGAAAATGTAGTAAAATGAGCATTTGTGCTTTCCTTTAGCCAATGGCTAAGTTTCTTTGCAATTCTATGTAGTTTATGTTGCATGTAGGTAGAATCATTCAAGCTTGACATGATCGATCTTGCTTGTGCAGTGATTCGAATCTCAAACAAATGTTTTTACCTTAAGATATTCGGTCAGTAAAGTAATCTGAATCTTACTAAGCTTGTAGTGATTCTATATCATTTGGGTTGATTCCTTATCATACACGTTCATACCAATCATAATAGAGAAGTAGTCTAGTGCATATGACACACAAAAATGCACAAGGTTCTCATAGCTTAAACTCATGGCATGAGCTTATGATGCAAATTAAAACTCCATTCAGTAACAACATAACAGATCTATGAATCATGCATACATAATTTCCGTCAAATCTTTCGTTCTCAACATAGTTTATATGGTGTATGGAGGTTTATGCATCATAGATTATCTACGTTGTAAACATGATCCTACAACATAACATAATCATATTATAGCATAGTTTTAAAAAATGGCATAACATAGCATAACTTAACATAATTATGATACATGTAGGGGCCATGAAGCATATGCCATCATATATGATAAAATTCGTCCAACGAACCCAACAGTAGAATCACTTACTCGATTGGCCTAAGTCGAAATCACTATGCTCGTTTGATGTCAGCCTAAAACTACTTCTTGAAATCTAATTCTACCTAAAGAGTCCCACAGTCATGACTTATAATTCTACATATAAAAATTGGCTCACCTTTTCTGTGTAAAAGAATCTAAACTTAACTCCAAATAATTTAAATTAGCTAAACAATATATACTAACTTTAAACGCCTCAAAAAGTGTTGAAAACGTCTCCCAAATAGTCAAACATAGTAGAAAATAGTCTAAGCATATCAAAGTCAAACTTTAAGTAATAATCAATATATTATGTATTTAAGTAATAAAAGAAGAAATGGAAACTAATTGAACCTAAAATATTAGACATTAAAAAATTTGAAATTTGGTTAAATGATTATGAGAATATTAATAATTGAGATTTAAAAAATTAAAATGATATTTTATGTGAAGTTAATTGTGAGCGGTTTAAACAAAACCGGTGCAAATGAAAAAAAAGAAAAAAAGTCAACAGTCAAATGTTTTGAAAGTCAACTAAATGTGGTGGGAGACTTGACTTTATCGAGTGTATTTGTTAAGAGAGTTTTTATTTAACACGTTTTATATATTCTCCTTTCACACTAACTATCCTTTTAAAAAAAAAATTAATTAAAAAAAAAACAAACAAAACATTAATTATTATTATTATTATTATTTACTTAAAATAAATGCCATCCCATTTTAGTTTGATTTCTCAATTTTAAATTATTTATTTTAATTATTAAGATATCCATTTATATTAATTAAATCGATGAATTAATTTTAATTGGTTCGATTCAGTTCCAAATTAAATAATTTAATATTTGGTTGGGAGAGAAAGAAAAGAACAGAAAATTTTAATTCAAAGGGATTTTTTTATTATTTTTTTTTGGGAAATTTAATATTTTTGAAAAATCCCAAAATTTAAAAATTCCAAAGAAAATCTACCAATCATATACCTAAAATATGGTCTCAAAAAAAAAATAATTACAATAATGCTCCTTTCTCACTATTATCATTCCTCATCCAATCATTGCTCGCCACTTGTGTACTTTGCCACGTCAGTTTCCACTTGTATTGCATTGGTCCCCTCCCCTAATTGTATCGACTCCGGCGCAGCTTGAGCCGTCGGCATTGTCGTGCCGTCTGTCTTCTTCCGCCTCTTAGGGGACCCACTCTCCACCGACGTACACGAAGAAGTGGGCTCCGGTGACGACCGGGACGACGACCGCTTCGACGTCACTCGAACCGGGTCGGGTTCACCAGAATTAACTCGAAGCGGGAAATTAAGAAGAGCTTTAGAGCCGCGCATGCGATAAGCGGCTCGGTCATAAGCCAACGCTGCATCCTCCGCCGTCTCAAATGTCCCAAGCCAAACCCGAGCCCCATTTTTCGCCGGATCACGAATCTCCGCCGCAAACTTCCCCCACGGCCGCTGCCTGACTCCCCGGTAATGCTTCCCCTTCGCAGGAACAACCGCCGGCAACGGATCTGCCACTGCCACGGCCACCTTCGTCTCGATAACTTCCGGCAAGATGTTCACCGGCGGGAGAATCTCCGGCTCAGGCTTGACATCGGAAAAACCAAAATTGAAAGCCTCCGGCAAGGAAGATCCGAGCGAGGGAACCCAGCCGAACTGAACAGCGTCGTGGAGGACTCCGGCGAGAACCATGTCCTCGGAATCATCCTCTCTGAGAGGCAGAGCACCCCATTTTTCAGTCAAACAAGGGTACAAGCTTCCGAAACTGGAGGTCCGGCAGAAAACAGGGGCGGTGGCTCCGGCGACGGCGAAATTCCCACATCGAAGAGAATCAGAATCTACCAACAAATGGCGGCGTATGGATTCGAGAAGAACAAAATCCGATTCAGAGCTATTACTCTGTCCGTACATCATTTCTAAATTTGAACCAAAAATCAAATTTTTTTTTTTTTTTTTTTGAGATAGAGAGAAATGTAAATCTGAATGAAACTGAAGATTTGGGGATAGGAAAGGTATAAATAAGTAAAGTAGATTCATGAACTTCGACTATGTGGACTATTTTTTTAAACATTATAAAATAAAATATTTTTTAAATAATAAATAAATAAATACCGGATGTGGTTTTAAGAGGGGAAGGGGTTTCTGAGAAGGTGCAGAAAAAATGTGCAAGTTGTGTGAGGGAATTTAATCACGTGTGAAAATTGGGATTTGGATTAGGATGACGTCACCCCTGAAACACACGCCATTTGTTGTTTGTCGGCATGTGCGTCACCTCTGTTTTCCACTTCCCTTTTACATCGCCGTTTAATTCCATAAAATCGCCACTTTTTTCTTTTCCTTTTTCCTTTTAGTAAAATTGTTTACATTATTTCTTTTTTTAACTTGGGCCATGTCTTAAACGAAGCGGAGAAGGAGGAGTGAGACAGATTTCTCTCTGTTAGCTAATGGGTGACAAAAATAAGGATTATATTCTCGGTCTCCGTGCTCGCTTATTATATATTCAATTTTTGCAAAAGTAAATATAAAATATTAAAAAAAATAAAATTCCTTTCATATTTGAGCATAATAGAAATAATTGAAAATATAATGGGAAAAGTCACCCTCTACCTCGCCCCCGTCTTTAAAGCGTGGCTCCCAACAGGAGAAAGGTGATCATACCAACTTTAATTTCCCTTTTTTTCTAATTTTTTTAATAATTTAAAAAAGAAATAAAATGATTAGAAAAATGATAGTAGGTGGATTTTCATTTTAGGAAAATAAGATTAATAATTAATTTTAGAATGGAAAAAATGTAAATGCCGAAACTTTATAGATACATTGCTTTAACACAACTTCACAATTTGATTCTCTCTCTTTAAACCTCATTTGTCTTGTTTGGATAAGTCTTCAATAATGTTTGGTGCACACATTTTTCCCCACATATTATATTAATATTTATTACTATTCTTCTTCTTATTATTATTATTTAAAAATTTAATTTTCATATGTTTTCTTCTGGGGAAAGTGGCATCTATATACATATATATAGTTCAGTGGGAATTAATGCTAAATTTATTTATAACTTAATTCTTTTTTATTTTTAAAAATACATTTTTACAATATTGTTATTTTAATCCATCTATTTTAAAATATCTAAATTTAGTTTATCTATTCTCAATAAATTTTAAAATTAGTCCCACTTAATAATATTTTAAATAAAAATCAGTTTTGGTTAATTTAGGAGTATGTGGAATCCTATACGACCAAATAGGGATGTTCAGTTAAGGTTGTCCAATTGTTTTTTATTGTTTAAAATTATTTTTAAAATTATATTTATCAACTATAAATATTATATTAATACCTAAAATTTCATAAAATTCAAATATCCAGTATAACTAAGATTGGTTATAAAGGTTAAACTAACGTTTTTAATATTTTTAAAAGTATGGTAGGGTTCGAATTTTCCAGATTTTAAAAAAGTCAACCCAACCGAAACTGAAAAAAAAAATTATAACTCAACTTGACTTTTATGGTTTGGATTGAACAATCCAAGTTGGTTAGGTTATCCGTTCATATGAACACTCTTTTGACTAAATAAAGTGTGTGACCTCCCTACGTCCGGTCATATGGACTTATTTAAAAAGGAAAATTAATAGAGATCAAATATATTTTTAGAAAATTTTAACAATAAACTAATTATAAATCTTTTTAAAAAATAAGAACTAATTTTGAAGATATATTAAAAATATATAAAATAAAATAAAACATAAAATAGAAATTCAAAATAATATCTTAATATATTTTTTTTAAATTTTATAATATTACTCTTCAAATAATTGCGTGAGAATTTAAACAACCAAGCCCATAATATTATGGAAACAACATTTAAAAAATATTGGTTGATTTTCATCCTAATTTTAAGGATTTTCATCCTTATTTTAATATATATTAAAAATATGTGAATTAAAATTAAATTTAATGAAAAAAAGAGTAAAAATATTTTACGAAAATGATAAAATATTTATCCAATTTAAATGATGTCGACTAAATGGATGAAGAAATAAATAAATAAATAAATAAAAAGTAAAAGAAGCTGACCGAAGACCAAACCGGTCAGCCGTGACCTTGAAGTTTGACCGTTGAAAATTCCGTTTTCCCATCTTGTTATTGGTGGCTTACTTGCCCGACTTGCCTTGCGCACGTGCTCCGCACCGCAATCTTTGAGTCCAATCCAAGAATTTAAATTTTTTTAATATTTCTTTTTTAAAACATTTTCTTCAAATATTAATAAAATATATATTATTTGCAGCTGCTTTATTAGGAGGTTGCAACTCATCTTCCTTCTAATTATTTTAATAATTTTATAATTTGATGGGACTATGGGTAATAATTTATTTTATTTTTAAAATGACGTTATTTTGTTACACACCATTTTAAAAAATAATATATATTAACTAATTTTTATTTTAATAATAATAAAAATAATTAGAATGGAGCATGGTGCCCACTTTGTCCTTTTTATCATTTTTTTTCCATTAAAAAATTTAAAAGAAAAAAATATATAATGATGATGGTTTTGAATATTATTAAGTGGATGCCAAATTTTTATTCCATTTAAATAAATAACATAAAGTGGGTTAAATAATTTTATATAATTTGGCCGACTTCAAATTATATTAGGGATATAAGTTTTGTATTATTATTATTATTATTATTATTAAAATAAGAGTTGAATTATAAATTTATGAGCACACTCGACTTTTATAAAGTTTTAATCATTGTGTCTTTAAATTTAAAATTTTGATTTATATTTTTATTTAATTCCTACTTGCTAAATATTATTCCATAAAAATACTTTTAAAAAATTAAAAAAAGGTTAGAAATGTATTATTGAAACTTTTTAAAATTTTAAAATAAAGTATAAAATTTATATTTATATTTATATGGTTGACATCGAGAAAGCAATAGTGGAAGTTAAAATAAATTATAAAAATGGATGGCATGTGATAATAGGTATCTAAAAGTTGCCAACAGAGAGATGCTCGACTTTGTTTTTTTATAAAAATGTTTGATACGTAGGATTCTCGAGAGATCTGTAATAGATGATTGCTTCAATATGATTCATGACTATTCCTTACGTTTTTTTTTTCGGGATAGGGTTGAATGTATAGTACTTCTCTAGAACTCACTTGGTGGACTTGAATATGTACCCTTTAGACTAGACTACGGGTTAGCACACGCTCACGATGCGAAAAACTAATGGAATAAAAGGTGTGCATATCATATTGTAGTGTATACGTCCATAAGTAATATATTAGAGAAGTAATTCATGTTCATGATGTTCAACATGCCTAAGGTCGCACATTTTAAATCTTAGTACATGGGTCATGATGCACATAATATCTCTGTACTTTTCATGACATGAATTTCCTATGAGATGTACGTGTATGTGGGATTTCATTCATGCTTATCATATATGGAACATCGAGATGTCTTAGAGGACATAAGTGTTCGTATTAACATAGCAAACATGAAGAACATGCATCACATCATCATTGGAATATTACACCATAAATAATAACACGTAAATAGTCAAATGATTCATTCAACTTAGTCTATAAGCATTCCAACAGTAATCTCACTTACTTGTTGCTCTAAGTTGAAGTTACTAAATTTTCTTTGTTTATGTTACTTTGATCTTGCTCATCGATGTCTAATTCCACCTATGACGTTCCACTACATTATACTTAGAACATATTCAAGAACTAACTTCGACCAACTCTCCTAGTTAATCTAAAATAGTAGAACGGGATTGAAAATACCAGACTGATATGTCTAAGTCGAGTCGAAGGGGAGACACAATTCAGCTTGGAGATGTGTGTAGGAAGGCAGTTGGGGATGGTTGAGTTGGTCGTTGGGTGTTGACATGAATCAGGAGTTCGATTGAGACTAAGTTAGAGATGTCTCGAGCCTACGTGGATCCACCTTGAATGGAGTGAGAAATCTCTAATTAAATCGAGAGAATTAAATAAATTAATATTCCAAATGAGGTATACATGGTTAGAATATACCTTTTCCAATATTCTAAATGGGCCTTTGAAAGGAATCGAGGCCCAAATACCCTCTTTCCTCTTACCTTCCACTCTCTCTCTAATTAATTGGGACCTTGATTAAATTAATTACGAGATTAATCTTAAAAAATTGATTAAATAGTGGATTAGATAATTCCTCGATCCAATCAAACGTAGATAAAGGGATCACTAATTTAAACAAACCTATGTTTAATCAAAATTAAACGTCAATTAACCCGTTATCTTAGATTCTAATCCAAGCCGTCTTAAACTTGTTTTTTTTTATAAATAAAATTAAATCCACCAATCTGAAGAGGGAAATGATCTATGAAACATAAACAGATAATTTTTAATTCTATATCAGCATAATATTAGTAAAAGACAAGTTCGAAGTTAAGTGAACCTAAAACATTCTAGAAGCCTTATCCATAACATCTTAATTAAGTGAACTAAAAGATTCTAGAAGCCTTATCCATACATTTCTCTGTCTAAGCTTCTAGAAGCCATAATAATTAAATTTAATTATTGATGGACATTGTTGGTTAGAGACTTTGTCCTTATAGATCTTGTCTACCTCCCTCCTATTTATGATCGAATCAATCAATTTGCTCTAATTTTTTTTCAAAATATAAAAATATATATTTTTTAAAATTCTGCGGCCCCTGATTCAGAATTCGAATTTTGGATTGATGGTCCCGAAATTCTCTTGTATTTCTACGACATGGCCACATTATTTATTTCTCGTTTCAAAGAATGAAGGCTATCCTCACAAATAAGTATAAGTCGGCTCTAAATAAATTACACTTAATTTTGAAATTTCTGTGGTTGAGTTGTCGAAAAGGAGGTTGTAACTTTTGGTATAAATAGTAACTTTTGTTAAGGATATTTAATACTAAATTATAGTTTACCATATATATCATATTTGATCTTTTATTATAGATAAATATCTAGATATTTGTCGTCCATTACACATAGATAGAAAACTTTCCCACCATTTAGGTGTGGTGGTTTTAACAAATATTCTCATGGTATCAGAGTTTTTAGTTTAGGCACCATGATCCTTTCTTTTCAATGATTTCTGAATCCTCTACTGTTCTTCTCCACCACCACTCGTGGCTTTGACGTCATAGGGGCAGTCTTTATGGCTGCTGTAGGCGGAGCTGGTTGATTACTTTTCGGCTCCACCCTTTTGACCTCCAAATCACCATTCGCCATACTCTGTACATTCAACATCACCTTTTCCAATACAATCGGTTTTTTCTTAGCCAATATAGTCTTTTCCATTTTCTTCCCAATCTTCCCTTCATCCTTCACAGAAACCCTAACCTCAGAATTCTCATGAGCGTTCCCACCGAAAATATACAAAATCTCGAGAAACCTATCGACCTTCTGCAAAGATTTACCTTTGGAATCTGGGTGCCACACTGGCCTCTTCGCCAACCAAGTCGCCGCCGCCCTTCTCGCCAAAATTGGCTCCTTCGCCCACTGTGGCGACTCTTCCACCTTCAACATTGTCTTTGTCCATTTCTCTACGTTTCCTCTTCTTCTTGGATTAGACATATTCTCATCGGAGCCAAAGTAGCATCGCGGCTGAGCGACAATCCCTCTTCATGAGTTAGATATATTCTCGTCGAAGCCAAGGCAACATCATCACCAAGCGACAATCCCTCTACAGTTTTCGATGGCCAAGAAAGTGTTTCTCTACGCCTCCTCCGAACCAAGTCATTGACATCTTCACGAAAAGTGTTTTTCGAACTCTCTTTGAATTTTTCAAATCCAAACTTTAGGTTCGTTCAAATCCGACGCTCAGCTTGCAAGGTGTTAAGGATATTTAGTATTAAATTATAGTTTACCATATATATCATATTTGATCTTTTTCCTTCCATTACACGTACGTATCTTTCCATTTATTGTTCTTCCCATTTATTACTATTTTCATATCCTCGTAATTTATTTAATTATAAGACGAGAACTTTCAAACCATTTAGGTACGGTGATTTTAGCAAATATCCTCAACTTTTAGTTCTTTTAAACTTTTCTTAACCATTCTATTCTCAAAATCGCTCTTATTTGAATATGATATCATTTCATTCATGATTTACTCGGGTATTACAAAAAAGACAAAAGGGTTGACTCGTTGACGAGCATGCATTAAAGTTCACCACATCCAAAAGCTATCAACTTTGTCCAATCAACCCAAGTTGGGTGCACCAATTTGGTTGTACACTACTTTTCAAAAATACTATATTTCATTTTATGACTTTTATTAATTAATTAATTATTTATTTTTAAGAAGCTTTTTTAGATTTGATTTGTTCATTACATTTTATTTGACTTTTATTAAGAGGTGCTTTCACAAAATCATATATATTTATCATTATTAATTTAGACATACTTATTGCTTAAGCACGATAATAAATAATCGTGTATCATTTTTTATTTATTAATTTTGATGATTTCATTTTATCTTTTAAAATAATGAACGTATGCATTTAATAATAAATCGGGTCTCGATCTAAATTTAAATAGTCGGGTATTATTTGATTCTCTTAATAGGTCAAATTTTTATTTGAAGTAAAATCTCTCTAATTTGAGAATTCTTTTAAATAACAAAAAAATACAAATAAAAATAAAAATCCAACGTGGAAAAAAATTCAAATAAAATAAAAGTTAAATTAATAAAAGTATTTAATACCTTTCAAAAATAACTTCAACATTCAAAATAATTAAAAAAAGTATTTTTTAATTTTAAAAATATCCTTGAATTAAAAAAAAATCATTAATACACTTAAATTTTTTTAAAAACTTCTAAACCACTTTAAAATTAATTAAAAAAAAAGTTTCTAAAATAATATTAAAATATTTATAAATATGAAAAAGGTATTATTGAAATACTACTAAAAGTTTCGAATATTTTTAAAATAAAATTGACAGTTTCTAAACGGTATTTTTTTAGATTTTTTTTTAATTTAAAGATATTATTAAAACTTTAAAAAATTTAAAAATATTTTAAATAGAAAGTTGAGGAATATTTTTATTAATGGCTCTTAAAAGGAAATTGATCTTAAATTAAATAATAAATATATATATTTTAAAAAATAATATTTATTAAAGAATTTGGTGTAAAAGTCAAAATTTGTTTAGTGAAATACCAATTCAAGTGAATTAAATATTAAATAATAAATAATAAATAATTGTCCCTTTTGACATCAAATCCCACTTCATTAAATTTGCATCCACATTATTGTTTGACACAGCACTATGATTTTTTGGACTTTTTCTCAATTTTTAAATTTGAATATTTCAATTTAAAATATGAAAGGAATATATTTATATCATAGTCCTTATTTCATGCAATGTCACATGTGACAAATGCAGAATTTGTTATGATATGGACATAGGGTAAAATTATAATAATCTTTTTCATAGCTTTATTTTAATTACGACTTCTTAATATTTAAATATTCAAATACTTTATTTTATTTCATTTCATTACTTATGTAAGGGTGACATATGATCCTTGTCACATTGGATGTAATACTTTATTTCATTACTAATATTGAAAAATTAAAATTTTACCCTTATTAATTTAATATTTTCTAAAAAAAAAAAAGATTTTACCCCTATTAATTTTTTATGCAATATTTGTGTACCAAAAAATTTCAAAATTAATGGAGTTCTTATAATTCTTTCTTATTACCTTTATTTAAGAGTGTGAACTCCGTGAAATAAAATAATATATCATTTAATGACGTGTTAAGAATATATATTAAGATTTTCTCTATAATTTTTTATTGTTATAATAATTTAAATTCAACGAAAAACTATGATATGACATCAAATTAATTTTTTATTATTAAAAATATAGTACATTTTTACTTTCATTTAAAAATAAATATTCATCCATAATTTTTTTTTTTAAAAGTCCATTCATTATAATTTATTTAAAATTAATTAATATCCAAAAATAGAGGATAAGGACAAAGCCAACAACAAACCACAGTCATTACCTTATCCAAATTATATTTTACAATATTATTATATTTATAAAAAAAATAACTAAAAATAACGAAAAATTTAGTTTTCCCATAAAAGAAGCTCAGAGATGGAAGGAAGAAGGAAACCGACTACGCTGCAAGCGAAAAGACCATTTTGCCCTTTGGCTCATTTCTTTGACTCAATCCAACGGACGAGATTAAAGGATGAAAGAACGAAGCTTCCATTGCGTGTCATCGAAGGCGAGACTAACGAGAGGCTCGACAAAAGTATAAATAGCCTCCCACTCCCTTCTTCCACTATCAGATCTCTCAAAACCCTAAATCTTTGCAGAACTTTCAAAACTGTTCTTCTTTGCGCTCCATTTTGATTTTGTGATCTATGGAAACTGTGAATCTGGAGCAAGCTGCTGCGTTGCAGAATATCAAGCTTCATCTTCTCGGCGAACTCTCTCCGTTGCCGACGAATTTGGCCTTTGATAATGTTTGCGTCTCGTCTTCGGATCGGTCGATGAGTTCCGGTGCTTCTTCTTCTTCTACCTCGAACTGTCCTCTTACAATCTCTGATTATTTCAATTCGGATGAAAGTTTTGAATTCTCCTCTGATTTTATACGGTGCGAGTCGTCGATGTCGTCAAACGACGATTTCTTCGGATTCGAGATGAAACCTAACGTGATCGACCTAACCACAATGAATTCGGCTGAATCTATTGAATTCGAGACGAAACCGTTTGTTTTCAATGATTCGAGTTCTAGTTCGAGTTCGAGTTCGAGTTCGATTTCTCTGTATAGCAATAGTTCGTTTGAAGTTGAATCGAAGACTAATTTGATGAGTCAGGCAGCGAATTCGAATCGGAAACGAGCGAATTTGAAAATCTCGCTTCCGAATAAGACGACGCAATGGATCAATTTCGACACGGCGGAGAAGAAGAATCCGGTCGTGGTACAGAGGAGTAAAGATCTTGAGGCGGAGAGGAAAGTTCACTACAGAGGCGTTCGACAGAGGCCTTGGGGAAAATTCGCGGCGGAGATTAGGGATCCGAATCGTCGTGGATCTAGAGTTTGGCTTGGAACTTTTGAGACAGCAATTGAAGCGGCGAGAGCGTACGATCGCGCTGCCTTCAAGCTTCGAGGATCGAAGGCGATTTTAAACTTTCCGTTGGAAGCGACGAACTCTTACTCGGAACCGATCGCTGCTGGAAAACGGCAGAGGGAGGAGGAAGTGGGAGAGGTGGTTGAAGCGGTAGCGTTGAAGAAAGAGAAGGTGGAGGAGGTGAACCCGGCCTCCGTCCCCGCCGCGGATGTCGGTTACCTGAAAGATATGCCGTTAACGCCGTCAATTTGGTCGATGGTTTGGGACGGTGAAACGAAAGGAGTTTTCAATATTCCGCCGTTGTCGCCGTTATCTCCACATCCCGCGTTTGGTTTTTCACAGCTTGTAGTTGCATAAAATTGCCCCTTTCTTTTCTTTAAACCAATGAGAAATATTTGTTTATTGGTAATGTTTTTTTCCCAGAAAATTCAAATTCAAACTCCAATAAATCCTTCAATTTTCACAAAATAAAAATAAAACAGATTAATTAGTTTAATTTCATAATAATGACATATGCACAATTAAAAATCTTATAGAATAAAATTTAATGTTGAAACAATGGATTAATTTAAATTTAATGTTAAAATTTTTTTCTCAAAATAAAATTATCACATAATACAAAACAAGTAGGAAGATTTCACATGTGATTATGAAATTTGACAAAAAAGAAGAAAGCATGTGAAAAGAATAAAATACCAGAGAATAATGGGGTTTTGGGAGGGGGAGTGGATAAGGGGCAAAAATGTAATTTAGACAAAATTTGAAAGGTTGAATTGAGGCACAAGGCAAACACAAGCCCAATAACTGTGGGCAAAAAGAAGCGTCAAACCCATTTGGCCAAGCACACAAAGCAAATTTTTTTTAATAAGGTTATTCACGAGGACTTTAATCTTTCAATTTTGTATCTAATAAGTTCATGAAATAATTGGAATAGATCATTTAGTTATTTAAGCACATAATTATAAGGTAAATACAAAATTTAATGTAAAATTTCAAGGATCTATTAGATATCTCTATATATATGAATATTATAAATGACGTGTCGATTGAAAACATGTAATTTGACCTTTATGTCCCAACCATCCTAAATTGTGATAAATTCTAGACTTTTAAAGTAAATCGGGAGAATTTTGAGTGGAGCAAAAGTTTGGGAACGAAGAAAAATTACCTTCTCTAAGTTGGGTGAGAAACTTTTTAGGATTTTTTAATTTTATTATTATAATTTTTTTTTTTTTTTTGAATTAGGTTAAAAGTGAACCAAGCCATTCGAACATCTATATCATGAATTCGAGCATATATACTCTTTTCAATTTCCATTGTTTTTTTCTCGAGACATTTGTCGATTTGTCTCTAGGGAATTGCTTTTCTTCAGGTTTAAGTACTTGAAAAAAAAAAATCAGCTCCATAGTCAATTCTTATACGATAGTTTAAGTATTCCGAGGTGAATACTTAAACTATTGGATTTAACATTTAGTTCTTGAGTTCTCGTTTCGATTTAACTTCAGCTATTGGATTCAAGTATGTCGCTACCTAGTTGTTCAGCTTTAGCCTCAAGTACTTCAACATTAGCTTTTCAGAACAATCCAAACCAAATCCGAAAATAGAGGGTTCGGTTGGGTTGTGAATCATTTTAGAGTTGGGTTGGATTACCGATCAAATGAACCTGAACTTTTCGGTTGGTCAAAATAATTTCCTGAACCCGACCCGACCCGACCCAACCCATTTACACCAAAAGAAAATACAATAACCGTTATTCTGGATTAATAACTAAATTGTTTTGGGCTATCTCAAAATCAACCCAATAAGCTTGATGGATCAATTTAAACCAAGTATAGATATGAATGATTTTATTTATATAAAAACAAATAATTTAAAGCTTCTGACCATATTACTAAATAAAATTATATATATATATATATATATATATATATATATATATTACATTAATTCAAATGGTTAATAATTGAAAATAAAACGACCCACAAAAAATAATAATAAATTGATTATTAATTTTTTAGGATCAATTATTGTCCAAATAATTTATTAAATAGTTTAAATAAGTATTAATTATCGTTGAACTAGACTCCACCTTTCTTAAATCATAAGTAAACTAAAATTAATTAGAATTTAAAATATTTGAAGGGAATATTCCAAGTGCTAAACTATAATCTTATCCATAAAAATACCAAACATTATTCCTATTTTTTTGGCATTGGAATATTCCTTGTATTTCCACTCCTATCTAATTTTAATTCCTCTTATTTTATAATATAATCAACCCGGGCAAAGTTATTTATTTTATCTTAAATTTTAAAATTTTTTCATATAAATTATCATTAATATGATTATCTTAGTGATGATATTCAAGGCGTTTACATTACCCAATTATCATTATCATTGTCATTGTCATTGTCCACTTTGACCTGTTACATATCGTCGTTAGCCTTATGATGTCTATTGGGGAGAAGTTTCCACACCCTTGTAAGAAATGCTTCGTTTCCATCTCAAATTGATGTCAGATCTCACAATCCACCTCCTTTGGGAGCCTAACGTCCTCTGGCACACCACTAGGTATCTAACTCTTATATCATTTGTAACCGCAAAAGCCTACCGCTAGTCATATTGTCCGTTTTGACCCATTATGTATCTCAGCCTCACAGTTTTAAAACACATTCCTCTTTCCAACTAGTGTGAGATCCCACAAAAAAATATCTCCTAGCAATCGATTCCTTCCTTTATACTCTACTATCAATGACTCCAAGAAATTTTTTCGGGTGCATTGGGCAAATAATGCTCTTTTTGAACCATCAAAACAGCAATGCATGGCAGCCAACTTCATCAAACTCGGTCATCGATATCGAATGTCGTTTCTCCTCCCTTGTTCCAGGCATGCTCACAACATCGTTTTTCACTGCCACTTTGATGTGTTCGTCTTAAAATTAGAGATGTCTAACCCATGAAACCTCGGTTCCCATGGAAATGGGGAGATAGTGGGAAGAGATTTTTATGCGTTAGCTAAATGAGTCTCCGTTCTCATTTTCGCCCGTACTCGCTTCGTACCAAATATGCTTATACTTTAATTCTTTAACTTCAATATGATTTTAGACGATTAGAAGTGCTATAAAGAAATCTTAATAAATGAAAATAACTTTTACAAACTTTGATTAATTTAAAAGCTATTATAGCCCCGTGTTTCTAACATATGAAATTTTCCACAAATGAACACGAGTCTTTCCAACATATTTTGTCTTTACACAAATGTATCTCATAAAAATTTCAAGAAAAAAATGCTAAACCATAATCAATTTTAATTTTATTTATTGTAACCATTTGTTCTAATTTTTATTAAATAAGTTAAAAGATTATGATAAATTTAATTTGTTTCGGTACACGAGCTTAATCGGGCGTGTAGACCTGAGTCAATGATGCTACAAAATCATTCAATTATTATTGTTATTATTATTTTGGGAAGTTTGGAAATCGAAAACAAACAAAGGTTGACTCAATTTCATGTGTAAACGAAGTCAATGAACAATGGAAGTCGGGCTGCGCAAGGACTTGGAAAAGAGGACTAAGGGTATTGAATATTATAGCGTAAGAAAATGGTAATGTTGACGATAACACAACTCGGGTCGATGCCTAAACCTATGGTCGTCCCCACATTGAAATGTTTCACCCAATGCTCCTAAGATTCGTGCAATTTCGACTCAGCCCCGTTTCGATCCTCTTTCGCCCCAACCCTACAAGGAATCAACGAGAGAAGGAAGTTCGATAGGTTTCATTTAATCCCAAAGGTTCATTGGAATAAATATTATCCATCTCATTCTGCCTCTAAATTGAGTCCAAAAGACTAAATAGAGCATTATCTTCTTAATTTTACGAAAAATACTGAACAAAAAAATGTTGCCGATTTGAGTTTGATTAGGTCAAACTTCGTAGATCTCGACTCTAAATTTGAAACGCACCATAAATTAATCAGAACAATACCCACCTTATGTTTTATCTAGACACTATAACAACCCAAGTCCACAACCAATGAATATTGTCCTCTTTAAGTTTTCTTTTTTTGTATTTTCCCTTAAGGTTTTTAAAACACATCTTTTAGAGTGATGTGACGGAACTAGTACTCATCCAGACTAAAGAGGACAATATCTATCAGTGAACTTGGGCGGTTGTAAATGGTATCAAAGCCAGATATCGAACAGTGTGTCAGCAAGGACGCTGGGCCTCCATGGGGGTGGATTGTGAGATCCCACATCGGTTCAAGAGAGGAACGAAGCATTCCTTATAAGAATATGAAAACCTCTCCTTAAACAACGCTTTTTAAAATCTCGAAGGGAAGTCCAGAAGGGAAAGTCTAAAGAGGACAATATCTATTAGCGGTGAGATTAAACCCTTTGCAAATCTCATCATCGTGAACCCATTACAACGTCGTTACAGTCAATCTTGAGTACGCTATAAATCATGCGAGAAAGAGAGCCTAAAATGAACTCAAATCGACACCATTAAAGTACTAAAATGTGACATAATCTTTAAAGAAAAAAAAAAGAGGGATAAAACCTACTCAACCCAAATGGCACTTGAATTGACCATCATCAATTCTCATCCCAAACTTGGACAAGAACATCATTTGAATACCAATGATAATTTAAATAAATAACAATAATAATAAACAAATTCATAAATTTGATTATTATTTTATTGTTTTTTAGTATGGACCAATGGGTGGTTAGATGCATTCAGCTCTGTCGTGTCTTCTTGTCCCTTTCAACTTCAAAGGTTCCACACTAAATTTCACCCATTAATTATACACTTCCCAACAACTATAGACTTTGGTCAAGTCTTCCTCAAAATTAAATATATATATATACCTTTGAAGAAGTCTTCCTAAAAATTAAAAAATTAATAATTATAGTTTTTTTTTTTTTTTGTTGGTTAACTCGTTTATTTAAATTTTTATTTTTAATAAAAATATTTTCAAACGTTTAATATAATTTTAATATATATTTTGTAAAATTATTAAAAATTATTGTTAAGAGTTATTGAAGAACAAATAATAACAATAAATAATTATGGAATAAAATAAAAATAAAATAAATATAGGATCATAACCAAATATATATATTAAAATTAATAATAAAATTTGGGTTGGTTCGGTTTAACTTAATCTAGTCGTAAGTAAATTCATGAACTAACCGAATATATAAAGTTTTCATTTATTCAAATCCTATCCAACCCAAACCGTATAAGTTGGATTGAGTTATACGTTAAGTAGCCATCTAATTTGACTTAGATGATAAATAAAATAATCCATAGTTGATTAAGCAAACTCATATATTAAATATACACTAAATTTCTTCATTTTCATCGAATTAAATTAAATTAAATTACATATTTTATTTCGTAGAACTGATAAATGACAAGGCACTTATTATCAGAACCATGAGACCCCACATCAATTAGATAGAGGAACAAACATCAGTAAAGATGCTAGGTCCGGAAAGGAGGTAGATTGTGAGATCTCACGTCGGTTAGAGAGGGGAATGAAACACTGTTTATAAGGGTGTGAAAACCAGTATTAAAAAATTTGAGGAAATCTCGAAAGGAAAAGCTAAAAGATGACAATATTTACTGGCGGTAGACTTGAGCTGTTATAAGAAAGTAATGACAAAACGGGTAATTTAAGTTTCGAAATTTATGTAAACTTAACTCCTAAGTCAAGCGAAGGTGACAAAAGAAAATTCGTAATTTTGTTGTTCCTCAAAAGAACAAAAAAAGAGCAATCCCCATCGGTCTATATAAGCTCCCAAAGACTCTCCCTTTCTCTTTACCTCTCCACCATGGAAATCTCAGCCCTCTTCTTCATCATCTTCTTCCTCCTCTCACCCATCTCCATTAAAGCTCAAACAACAACAACTCATTGCAGCCATGGCAGCCCATCAATCCATCTCCCTTTCACCTTCAACCTTTCATGTTCATCAAACACAACAAGAATCCACTTCAAATCCTACGATTCTCTATCAATCAAATCCATTTCCTACGACCAAAAGCGGCTCGATCTTATAGACCTCAATGGTTGCGTTCACGGCGCGTTTCTCAAACTAAACCTCACCCTCACTCCATTTCGATACTTCTACGTCGTTCGAGATTACAAATACCTCAATTGCACGTCGAAATTGTCGTCGCCGTCGCCCCCGATACCGTGCTTGAGCCGACCTCGAGATTACTATGTATATGTGGTGAGGGAAATGGAAGAAACACCAAGGTTTTGCAAGGAAGTGAAGAAAGTGAAGATCCCATTTGAGTATAGCCCTTATCTTGATGATGGGTCTTTTGGACTCTCATTAAGTTGGGGAGCTAATGATGATGAAGGAAGAACAGAGTCTGAAAGAGGGTGTCTTTATAAAGCACCTAATTATGAAGGTAACATTCCATTCTTTCCTTCTTTAGGTCACTAACTAAAAAGAACAAAAAGGAAAAGAATCTTTTTTTTTTCTTTTCTTTTCTTTATGTTTAATTCAATTAACTTTTGATTTTTTTTTCATTAATTGCTTGTATTTTGGGTTCTTTTGCTTAATACTCTTTTAAAAAAATTTAAACTTTGGGTTATTTGCATTTTAGTCCTTTAAATTTTCGAAATTATTTTATTTTGGTTCGTAAATTTTTTAGTTTGTTTCGTGTAGGTTCATATTTTTCATTATATCTATTTTTTTCTAAAATATTAAAAAAATTAATCATTTTGAATTATTAAGTTATATTAAATGATAAAATAATAGAAAAAAAATAAATCAATTTTTTAAATTAAAGAGTTAAATTAAGAAACGACTTTTTATATATATATATATATATATATATATATATATATATATAGATTAAATGATAAAATAATAGAAAAATAAATAATCAATTTTTAAATTTAAAGAGTTAAATTAAAATAGATATTTTAAAATTAAGAAACCTCTTATATATATATATAGATATAGATATAGATATATTAAATGATAAAATAATAGAAAAAATAAATAATCAATTTTTTAAAATTAAAGAGTTAAATTAAAATAGATATTTTGAAATTAAGAAACGACTTTTATAAAAATTTGTAGACTTAAATAGACATTTTAAAATAATTCAAAGCTTTAAAAAAATTGTTTTTTTTTTCTTTTCTGTTAATGAATATAAGAATAATTTCTAATTAATTTATAAATTATTGTGAGGTCCTAAATAAAAATTATTTCTTAGAAACCCCTTTACTAAAATAAATTGACCAAGTAGTCCCCAGAGAATAATTTCAAATGACCCCTACAAATTTCTTTTTTTAAAATAAATACCCACTTTTTGTAAAAAAAAATAAAAACTGTGTTTGAATATTCAAAGTTGTTTAATGCAATATCATTAATTGGGTCAAAGGTTCATTGATTTTAACCTTTAAACTTCATTTTCTAGAATAATTATATATACATAAATAAATAAATATTTTTAGTCCATCATTTAAATGTTATTGAGTCACCAAATTAAAATAATAATAATAATACTTTATATCTACAAAGAATGTTTTGCTTCAATTTTAAATAAACTTAGGTTTATCCCAAGTTTATATAACCTGTTTTTAAAATAATTATAATATTATGAAAAAGGAAATTAAGTTTATTTTAATTTGTATTTGTATTTTTATTTTTGTGCAGTACTCGGTGTTATCTTACTTGCAGCTATGGTGGTAATATCATCGATGGTGATCATAAAGATTTGCCACTCAAAAAAACATAAAATTTTGAAGGAAGAAGTTCAGAAAAAGGTGTTTGAGCATCCGTATGAAGCACTAAAGCCTGGATCAGATGAAGTTTCCGTTTGAATTTTTGATCGAAAATATACACGAGTTGAACTGTGTTTAAATTAAATAAATACTAATTTTGTTTAATTTTAATTATGAAATTTTTTTAGCAAAGAGTGTTCCTTTGTTTAATTAATCTTTGATGATCATTTTATGTCTTTTTTTTTTTTTTTGGGTCAAATAAAACTTAGATGGATTATATAATAATTATTTTGTGGGAATTATACATGAATACAAATAATGGAGAGAATTTCAAGAGTAAATTTAATTTGGGTGAATTATATTTAAATGGATTTAAACGAAAGTAATTAAGTTTCTAAAAATATTTAGGTGAATTATTGTTTAAAATTGAATTTAAGTGAATTATATTTAGTATATGGTGAAACCGTTAGTATCCCGTTTCAAAAATATTCATGAATCTCAAAGGTAAAATTAATATAGTTTGTATAAAAATGTAAAAGGATTTTTCAGTTACTATCCTTAAAATTAGATGATTAATGAGTGGATGAACGGTTTCATATTAAATTTTTTAACTTTTTTTTTTATTTTTATAAATGTTAACTGTATTAATACTACTTTCAAAAGTTCATGTAATAACCCGTACAACTTGAAATAAATAAAGATGGGAAGTGATGACATATGTATATGCATGTAACGGATCATATTAAAATAAATAAATAAATAAAAAACGGTCGTTGGCAGGACCGAAAACTCCGGACTCCGGCGAACGTCGGAATTTTCGTTTGCACATGACCCACAAAGAGCGCTCGACCTTTAGCCACCTTCAAGACACATGCAGGGAAGAAAAATAGTGAGAAAACGAGAAAGACAGTGAGAAAAGCCGACGAAGCTCCAGCAAAGCCAAATCCTACAAAATCGACGTCGAAACCTCTGATTTACGCAACGAAAATAATCCCAAAAGACTTTTACACACACTATGGGTAGATTTAGACGATTCCTACACGTTGTATACCGTCGGGTAAGGGAGACAGAACGTCGGATTTCCGAACCCTCTTAGATCCGAGAGTGTTAGGCCTTTACAAACCAAAAAAATAACATAAACGGAATTAGGGGGAGAAGGAGACTCGAAAACGAAGGAGGAAAAAAGGATGTCGGAATGTCGTGACCGAAGAGAGAGAGAGAGCGTTGTCGAAAAAATTCGCTGGAAATCGGGCGAGGAAGACGAAGTCCGACCCGATCTTCGACCCGAGATCCAAAACCTCTCGGCCCACTGAACAAACCGCGACCCAATAGTAAAGTTCAGCCCAGCCCATCACAACCAAAACCCTGCAACCGCCACAACCCGCGTTCAGAATCTGACCCGCCCGATAGCCCACGCGCTTGACTCGACGACCCTCGCCTCGACCCGAGACCGCTGAACATGAGTCGCCCTCTGGTTGTACCACGTGGGCACGTCTGCAGCGCGACACCCCCTCGGCTCCAGCAGCTTGATCGGCTCGGCGGCGACTTCTCGGCTCTGGTAGCTTATTCAGCTCGGGATACCTATTTTCGACCTGTTTGGCACCTTCCGACTCTCCCAGACTTGATTTCGACCCCGTTTAAGGAACCAACCACCGACAGAAGTGGAGGACGTATACGAGGAGATAGGAGCTTGCGTTTATATTTTAGGGAGTACTTCGGCTAAAGCCTACCAAGTAAGTGGCTCACCCGTTGTAGGTTACGCGTTGTTTGTTGTATGTTGGCACGTGCCCGTGGATTCACACGTGTCATTAAATTGTATGCTAGACTGTTGTGCTTAAATACGTAATCTTGTGAACGTGAATGTATGCTGTTTAGTATGATGTGATATGTAGTGCTTATGACATTTATGATGTTCCTAAATGATTGTGGCATGATTGTACGAAATATTTGAATGTAAATAGCATGAAATGTATGACATGAAATACGGTAAATTACTTGAAATATAACCCCGTTAGGATTATGTATGATACATGGACTAAAAATGAGAAATGACACGTTAAGCATGAAAGATGATAGCGGGGTTATATTCATTAATGATAAGGTAGAAATAATGGGGACCTCATGCATTATGTGTGTTCATGCATTGGGGGGTTACTCCAATTCCATCACGAGGGTACGGACGCATACATCCAATGGTAGGACAACGATCGTTATGTTTTACATAACGATGCCGTGACGGTTACTAGTTCTAACGGGTGTCCGGCCTAGGGAGCGTCCCAGTGTATGCTCGCTCGACAAGTAAGGTGGCCCAACGGTGTGCGAACTAACTAGTGAGCCCATACTCGCACGTATGGGTTGTGTGTAGAGTATATGGTACACGTCCAAATTTACCCGTTAGAACAATACCGTAGGAAGACAGATTGAAAGATAGGTCTCATCATCTCATTGCATGTGATTGTTGCATAACCCCGATTGGGGGTCACTTACCAAATACTCAAGCCTCGTGCTACTATATTTTTCAGATAAAGGCAAGGCACCCATGTGAGATCGACGGCGGCATCGTACATCCCGGGACCGTGGCAGATGCATAGGATAGTTGTTTTCCATTTCATAGTGCTACTATATTTTTCAGATAAAGGCAAGACACCCATGTGAGATCGACGGCGGCATCGCACATCTCGGGACCGTGGTAGATGCATAGGATAGTTGTTTTCCATTTCATAGTATAGGTTAGTATAGTTTGCATTCAAAGTATAGGTTAGTTTAGGTTGGATTCCCGTTTGCATCATTAGTATAGGTTGAATTGTAATCGCACAATAAATCGTAGGGTAGCATAAGACCGTTGTTTCAGTGTTGTTCTTTTTTCTTTCTTTCCCTTGCATTCGTTATTCACGAAGTAATAAAAGGCAAGCGTAAGTTGCATTTATGATAAGAGCCCATTTAATATAAATTCCGCATTTCAAGTTTCAAGGTATAGTAATTGTTAAGGATATTTAGTAATAAATTATAGTTTACCATATATATTATATTTGATATTTTATTATAAGGCAAATATAGATATTTGCCTTATTACTATAGGTATCTTTCCATTTATTGTTATTTCCATTTATTACTATTTCCATATCCTTGTAATTTATTTGATTATAAATAAGATAACTTTCACACCATTTAGGTGTGGTGGATTAATCAAACATTCACATGGTATCAGAGCCATTTTGGTTTAGCAACCCGGATTCTTTCTTTTCAATGGCTTTTGAAATCTTCTACTGTTCTTCTCCACCACCACTGTTGGCTTTGACGCCGCAGGGGCAGTCGTCATGGCTGCCACATGCAGAGCCGATTGATTATTATTCGGCTCCACCCTTTTGACCTCCAAATAATCCTTCGCCATACTCTATACATACAACCTCACCTTTTCCAAACATAGCCTCTTTCATTTTCTTCCCAATTTTCCCTTCATCCTTCATCCTTCACAAAAACCCTAATCTTAGGATCTTCATCAGCATTCCTCTTCGAAAATATACAGAATCTCAATAAGCCCATCGACCTTCTGCAGAGATTTACCTTTGGAATCTGGGCGCTGCACTGGCATCTTCGCCAACCAAGTTGCCGCCGCCCTTCTCGCCAAAATTGGCTCCTTCGCCCCAATGTGGCGACTCTTCCAGCTGCCCTTCTCGCCAAAATTGGCTCCTTCGCCCAATGTGGCGACTCTTTCGGCTTCAACATTGTCTTTGTCCCTTACTCTAGGTTTCCCCTTCTACTTCTTGGGGTTAGACATATTCTCACCAGAGCCAAGGCAGCATCGTTGCTAAGCGACAATCCCTCTTCATGGGTTAGACATATTCTCGCCGAAGCCAAGGCAGCATCGCCGTTAAGCAGCAATCCCTCTGCAATTTTCGATGGCCAAGAAAGTGTTTCTCTACGCCTCCTCTGAACCAGGTTGTTAACATCTTCACGAAAAGTGTTTCTCAACCTCTTTGAATTTTTCAGATTCAAGCTTCACGTTAGTTTAAATCCGACGCTTAGCTTGCGGTGGGGTGTTAAGGATATTTAGTAATAAATTATAGTTTACCATATATATTATATTTGATATTTTATTATAAGGCAAATATAGATATTTGCCTTATTACTATAGGTATCTTTCCATTTATTGTTATTTCCATTTATTACTATTTCCATATCCTTGTAATTTATTTGATTATAAATAAGATAACTTTCACACCATTTAGGTGTGGTGGATTAATCAAACATTCACAGTAATGACCCTAGATTAAATAGGCAAAATTTAGGGTCCTTACAAAGCATATAAACTAGGAGGGTATGGAGCCGCTAGTCATACACGGTAGCTAGCGGCCTCCACAGTGAAATGGATGAACAAAGGGTATGAGAACTTACAGAGGAAACCCCGATCCGTTTAGGATTTCGACAGTTTTGGACGTCTAAAGTAGTTTAAAAGCAAGGAGAGGCGAGCTAGAGAAGAAGAGAACCTGAGGGAGAAAACCAAGACCCCATTGCCATTGGAAATTCGATACTTACAAACGATTGAAGCTCATGTCACTGAGGGAGGAGAACTTCGACGGTAGGCTTGTGGGTCTTTTAAACTTTTCCATCGATTTCTTCTCAAAAACCCTAACGAAAGCTTTACAATCTCTACATGGTTAGATTGCACCGAGAGTTCTTTGGTTTGTGGAGGAAAAGAAACCAAGAGGGGGAAGGAAGAATCGAAGAAGGAAACAAATCAAGCAAGTTTTAATTGACGTAACATAAAACTTATTAGTCTTAAAGCACCACAGAGAGTAATAAGAATCTACAAACTGTCTGATTGACACCAACGAGTAAACTCACCTCGTGCTTAGGATCCCATAAATCTTTGAGTAGAAGATTCAAATCTTTACCTTCTTCCAAAGTAAAAAGTTAGTTAAGCATAATTAATTAAGAGCCTTGTAATCAACATCTTTAATATCAATCAGATCATTGCTTTGTTTGAGATTTTGGAACTGGGCCATATTAGCCAATGGCCACCCAATAAATGCCCACAACGGCACCACCACGCCTTTTTAACCATCAACCATAACTCACTAAATGCGATCAAATTCCCAATTCCCAAGTCTTGTTTTCAGACGACATTGTGTGAAAACCGCTCCCAAAAATCTTGGGGAGAAGACAAGGATGAATCTCACACGCCATTGCTGGATTCTCAAGCTCTCACCCATTTCTATAAATTTCTCCATGTTATCTCAAGTTCTTCCCCAACAATCCCCATGGATTCTCCCTCTTTAATGCCCTTTTTCTCCTTCATTCTCGTTTTCGCTGCGATTCCGGTTTCTCTTTCACTGCCCTTCGTTGTTCTCCATGGTAACATCTAATCTGGCTCTGTTCTTATTTGCCTCTGTTTTTCGATTTACTCTCTGATGGGGTTTTTGAATTGTTCTTGTTTTCTGGGTTGATCGTGGTGAATCAATGGGATTTTGAGCTAGTTTCTTTGCTGGGTTTACTTTGATTTGAGGCATTTGTATTTGTTTTTGAACTTTCGTGTGCTTGAAGTAACTTTGAAACTCTATGGGGGATGGTTGGTTTAGTTAAGTTGGATTGCCTTCTCTTTGAGGGGAGATTCCATGGATATGAGTCTGTTCCCCCAGAACTCAACAATTGATATCAATGTTCGCATAAGAAACATGCTCATTGTACTGAGGAAAAAGGGTAAGTGTTACCAAACCAATGAAGATAGATAGTGGTCTGGTGTCTGCCAAACGCCCTTTGTCGCTACGTCTAGCATTGTCACTTCACCTCCGATCACACTAAAATGCACATTGTGAGAGATAAGGTAACAAGAAAGCACATTCTGAGAGATTGTCATCTTGAATGCTCTAGGCATGGCCATTGTCAAGTGCTAGGTGCTCAACCTACCTCGACCACCCTCAGATCATCGCCCATTGTTTAAAATTTATTGAAGATGCAAATATAGTATGTGAGACCTCACATCGGTTGGGGAGGAGAACGAAGCATTCTTTATAAGGATGCGGAAACCTCTCTCTGGCAGATGCGTTTTAAAACTTTGAGAGGAAGCCCGAAAGGAAAAGCCTAAAGAAGACAATATCATAACATCAGCACTTGAATTGTAAATCTGAAAATAAAACTACGTTAACTTAGATTTAAAGTGGATAATATCATACCATCATACCAGTGTTTTAAAAAGCATACTAAGACGCAAATCCTACACCTTGCTTCAGAAAAGCGAGGCGCCAACCATTGCAAAAGGCTTGTGGGCTAATAAAAACACTATAATTAGCTGCACTGTGCCTGCATACCAGAGATTAATAGCATATAGTTCTTATATTTCATACCATACTTGAAGGAAGCTATTGTTTTTGTTTGTGATGGAGTTCTGTTTTGTGGTCATGGCAGGCATAGGAAGTCAGTGCTCAAGTCAAGGGCTTAAAAACTTCACTGAACTACTGAGTAACTATTCTGGCGTTGAAGGATATTGCCTGTATGTCTAAATAGTATCCATTTTTCCTGCTGGGTTTCCTTTTTCTTTTAACGAAACCCTTCAGATCTATTTTTAATATGCAATCCAGAGCTCGTTTTTCTATTGATTTTGCTGCAAATTTCAGTAATTAAAGTTTCTTTTTTGATGAAGAATAATGGGTTTTTTTCTTTTCAATTGCTAATCTTACCAGTGAAGTCGGGAATGGAGTGTTGGATTCTTGGTTTATGCCCCTTGAGAAACAGGTAAGACCTTTTCTTTTTTTCCATATGGAATATTGAAAAGTAATAAGAATCAGAGGTACTCATTCTAACCAAGTTTTCTCATGCTTTCAGGCTGGAATTGTTTGTGAGAAGGTGCAAAAATCCTCATGGCTACGTTAGTCACCTAATCTCTGAAGTATCTTACTGTATGAATTTCCAATGCAGGTGAAGAAAATGGAGGAACTCAAAAAAGGTTACAATATAGTTGGTCTCTCCCAGGTAATCATTAAACTTGGATCCAAACTAGAAGATTTTGCAAGAAACTATTATGAACTTGTGTTTGGCTGAACAGGGTAACTTGATAGGCAGAGGAGTTGTTGAGTTTTGTGATGGAGCACCACCAGTGAGAACCTATTAAGATCTTTTCTAACTCTCTTATTGTCTCGAATATCTCCTCACTCTTCATGTCTATGTCTAAAGGTCAAGAACTTCATATCTTTAGCAGGCCCTCATGCTGGCATTGCTTCCGTTCCTCTCTGTGGTGTAAGTTCTAAGTTCTGAATTTGCCTTTCATCTTCAGTTTCTAGATTTTTGTTACATCTAAGCTATGTTAATAGCCATTTTCAATGATTTTTGGTTTCTGTAGTCTGCCATTTTCTGTCGCTTTGCAGACGAACTAATCAAGTCGGAGATCTACAGTGATTATGTTCAAGTACAACTCACCTATAGCTTCTTCTTTTTTACCTCTTTTTTCGCTTCGATCCCTCAGCTCTAAACATGTTTTTCCCTCTCTGTTGGTTGTCACAGGATCATCTAGCTCCCAGTGGCTTTCTCAAATTACCAAACGTGAGCACTAGTTTCTAAAGCTTCATATTTGATGCTGAAATTTTGCTTTTTGCCACTACACTTTGATGTTCTTGTTTCCATTTGGACATTGTTTCTCACTACAAAAATGACACATTAGCTTTTCCTTCCAGGCTATCCCAAAATATTTGGAGAAATGCAAGTTTCTTCCTAAGCTCAACAATGAACTCCCACAAGCGAGAAACTCAACCTATAAGCAACGATTCAGTAGCCTACAAAACTTGGTGCTAATTATGGTAGGTTTGGAAGGCTTTACATTCATGACAATTGACATCTTGCAGTTCTTTGAGAAATCAGCAAATCCATATCGCCTACTCTTATTTAATCAGTATTTGTTTGTCCAGTTCGAGCACGACACGGTTTTGGTCCCCAGAGAAACCTCCTGGTTTGGTTACTACAAAGATGGGGCTTTTAATTCAACTATACCTCCACAACAGGTATCAAGCTAACTCACATCGCAACTGTTTGACTATACTACATCTGGTTTTTCTAAGCCTGTAGAATATTAAAAAAAAAAAATTATTATCGACCCTGAACTAATCGCATCGAAGACATCTAACATCTATAGTGATTATGACAACCTATGTATATATATGCAATGTAATCACTTCTGCTGATTTCTGCAGACAAAACTTTACATTGAAGACTGGATTGGATTGCAAACATTGGATAAAGCAGGGAGAGTGAAGTACATAAGCGTTTCTGGAGATCATGTTAAAATTTCCAACAGTGACATGAGAAAGTATGTGGTACCATACTTGCAAGGATAAAGAATCAATCAGATGGATGTGGGAGAGTCAATGACCACCAGTATTGATTAAATTAAGAGTAACGAAAAGAAGAAGATAATTCACAAAACCAAGCTCTCTGAATCCTAATTTACCATGTAAGCCTATTTTTACAAATATATATGGAAACAATGGAAGTATATATCCTATGTATTCCAAGAGACGAGTTAGAACTCAATGAAAAAATTCGAATTCATGAAACATAAGAATTGCATTAACATGTTCAGGATGAATACATATTGGACATGATAATCTCACTTATAGGTACATGATATTAACAATTTCAAATCTGCCCGATACATATTTCACTATATTTTAGCATATATAAGAGGTAAGTACAGAAAACTTGTGACCTCTGAATTGGTTTAATAGACATGGATGTCCACACTGAACCCTTCCAAATGAGCAGCACTGAGTGAACAGCCCTTCCCAACACCTAGATCATCTCCTGAAATTTTCTTGCTATGGTGTTTTTCTCGATAGCTGAGCCACAAACAGGAGATTCTTGTGAGGGCTGCCTGACCAGCAACACGAACTCTGCAGACCACATTTAAATCTGCCCAGATATCGCCCATTTCACTTTGGCTGATACTTGGGTCATATCCTTCGAGATCAGATCCTTTTACAACAACTACAGAACTATCATCAAATGTGATAAGATCGTGTGATGATCCAGATACTTTCTTTCCTAGATCATCTATGTGGCAGAAGGAAACATCCTTCTGAACAATCATGTGGTAGAATTCCAGGACAGCCTGCAATTGAAAACCGGCGATTAACATGCATGTACTAAAAGAATAGTCATCAAGTCCAAACTGGGATGAAAGGATGTCAAAGTGGGGTATGAAGTATGGCATGCAGCCAGAAGCTGTAATGCAGCACCATTCAGGTCAAAATGTGGCCCAAACTGACAATATCGGCTTAAAATATTAACATCCCCAACCCCCAAAGTTAACAAGCGACGATGTAGAAAGGTGAATAAATAAATAGCAGATAACTCAATACACTTGAAACCAAACCACAGAAACAATGAGATGAGCTCAAAAAGTGGAAGGTTATTCCTTCATACGAACGCTGTACTATTTAGAATTTTTTTTTTTTCATGAGAAACTGAGCTGTCATTGAGAATGATGAAAGAATGTACATGGACACACAAAAAACAAGTCGGAGTCCACATCTTCCAGAAAGGAAAGAACCATTTAGAATTTAAAATCAAGCAGACAGGATTGCAGCAATACCTGCCACTGTGATGATGCTAGAAGCACCCTTGGCCTGATTGACTTCACGTGTTTGTAAGCTTCATCTGGCGTCATTTGCTTGTATTGCACCTGTACACCACCACAAAGCCTCAGAAAACCAAAGGCTCTTTGATTTTAAAACTTAAGAATTAAGGTTATTTTATTAGCATTCAAAAACTTACCAAATAGCAGATAACAACGGTTGTGCTACGCCCTCGTCCAGCTTTACAATGAACATATGTAGTCTGTCCGTGCAATGCATTTTCTTTGATAACAGCATAAAATGAAATTATTCACCCATGAACAGTTTGATTGATACCATAAACTTGAAGGTTCACATTCTCATTTAATAAACATGGACGACTACCTTTTTGATATGAACCAAGAGACATCAATCATACAATATACTTCAATGAAGATGTGAAGAAAATATTGTTGAAATTATCAAAAGATATTTCCATTCATGCCACGTGAAGAATAAAGTTTCATGTTATAAATTTTGGGTGAATTACAATTTAGAGTAATTTAGAGTTATTGTATTTCATTAATGTATTTTAAGACTTTTTATTTACTTTAGGTTACAATTACATAATGGTTAATTATGGTCATTAAGTATGAATGTTACAACTCTTGAAATGTCTTTAATAGTTTCATTTTGAGGCTATATAAAGCCATGTATGTTGTATTTGTAAGGAGACTTGGAAAATATATTAAAAGGAGCATTGATGCTTTCTTTAGCCAATGGCTAAGTTCATTTGCAATTCTATGTAGTTTAGGTTGCATATAGAATCATTCAAGCTCGACATGATCAATCTTGCTTGTGGAGTGATTCGAATCTCAAACAAGTGTTCTTGCATTGAGACATTTGATCAACAAGAATCATTTAAGCTAGATATGATCGATCTTGCTTGTGGAGTGATTCGAATCTCAAACAATGTTCTTGCCTTGAGATATTCGATCAACAAGGTAATCCGAATCTTACTTCCCTTGTAGTGATTTCCACGTATCACTTTTCCCAAACAATAAAATAAAAATGAGCATCCTGAGGATGGAAACAGAATGAATTTAGTATAAGATACGTACTGTGGATGAAATTTGTAGCAATGCAAATGTCACTCAATAAAGGTGCAAAGCAATAGTCTCTAGTTGGAATGGTCAGATGATCAATGTCATAATCCTGCAACAGTAAAAGGGCAAAACTCGTTCTCAAATCAACTTAAGGCACAGGAAGGCTAAGGGAAAATAGCTACAATAATCAAGTTAAGAAATAACATCAGGTCATTAAATATCAGCTGAAACAACCTCATCTCAGATAATACTTAAACTTGAATTTTCCATTGCAGGCAAAATTCAAACATGGAAAGAAATGTACAGAAGACCATAATTCACTACGAAGAGTGCATATCAAAATGATAATGGCAATCCTACAGGTAGTATGGATATAGCATTCGAAGTCTCTCAAACGCCATTTTGTAAGTCCTTCTGATATCTTGTTGGTCTGCCAATGTGGAAGAGAGGTGGGAGGATTTTAGATTGATGAAGCAAACGTGGGTTTATAACAGAGATGCTGTGGAAAATACTTGCTTGCAGAGATATACAAATGAGGTTAAACATGCTCAAAGTTTGAAAGATTGAAATAGGAGAGTATTTGGAGATTGATGCAATTAAAAACGGGAGATATAAATAAAGTGAGATTTCTGGATCGTTTGGAAGAGAATAAACCTAATCTCATGTGGTTGATATTCTTAGTAGTGCAACTTCAAGGAGTATGAAGAAAGGTCTAATTGAGGGTTTCAAGATTAGGAAGGATAATGTCATCTCTCTCATTTGCAATCTACAAATATGACATTATCTTCCGTTGTTTGGAAAAGAGACCCTTTTAAATTAGGTTTAAACCTAACATTTGCTTGTTATCTAGTTTGAAAGTGAACAAGGAAAAGTGCACAATGGTTGGTGAAAATTGCAATAACCAACCAAGATGGGTCTGTTGATGCCTACTTAACTTGTTTGTATCTCAATGCGCCCTTGGACACAATCCTACACCATCCTCTTTCAAGACCCTATGGTTGAGAAGGTCGTCCAAAGAGAGGAAAACTTCTTTTGAAGGGGGGAACACTTCCCCTGACTTATTAGGTGTTGAGTAATATCTCACTTTACTTTCTCTCCCTTTTCAAAGTCCTATTGACATTAAGAGGTCCCTGGAAAGAATTTTGAGACATTCATCAAAAACAGATGTATGAGACACGTTAGGAATTGGAATGGTATGGAAGATGGGGGATGCATTGAGTTAGTAGGAAGACAATCTATCCCAGTGAGGAAACTGGACAATAAAATTAGAGATAGGGAATCTTGACGGTAAGAAGTAGCCTTCTTATCTGAGTGAACAGTGGCACCAAATTATTGTAAGTATAGACTACATCCAAACAAACAGGACACCAAATTAGCTTCTAGCAGCACCTTTTGAAATTCATGGAAGGTAATTTCCTCCCTAACTTTACTCTTTACCAGTGTTTTCAGAAATCCCACTGAGGCAAGTGCCTTGGGTCTCAGCCCCTGCTCCTTGCTTTAAGTTAAAGGAAGAAAACCTAGAATATCCTTCAAAACTAATCATCTTTCCTTGCAATGTGGAATAAAAGCCCTATTTTCTTAAGCTTTTCATCATCCTATTATTTGCAAGACTATTATTTTTCATAGCTTTTTTTTGTGCCTCGGACAACAAGCGCAACCAGAGGGTTATTGTGCTTTAGCGTGCGTTGAGCTTAGGAAAGCATTTCACTTAACACAACTATAGAGAATATAACAGAATGCATTTAGCACAAGACAAGCAAATTCAAAAGATACCTACACGATATAGAGTTGAAGGAACCAAAGTCTCATATGGCTCATTTAGTGTTATCACTCCTCCAACGCCAACCTCCTTCAAACGGGGAACATCGGCAGGGAATGGAACAGCACCTAACAATATAAACTGAAAAAAAAAAACAATGCTCTCGGATAATCATGCATTCTTTTATCATCTGGTTTGGTAAGAAATTGACAAGATCAAAAATAAATATACCTCATCGACCCTGTCCCACCAACGAAACTCCGTCTGAAGCTTATTTCTGAAAACATTGTAAAGCAAAGTCGGGTAGAAAAGAACACGAGCCCCAACTCCAACAACGATCCTTTTAACATCAGACCTAATAACGCTCTGGTCCTCCAAATTACTTACAATGGAACCTGAATTTCCCTCTTCCCCACTCTGCAACTCCCCTTCCTTCAATTCCTCAATATGCATATCCTCAAATTAAAAAACCCCAAAAAAATCAACTGCAATAAACCGAATAGTCAAAGAACACCAATAATCTCCAACACATAAACAAACCAACAATCCCCACCCGTTTGCCCTAAATAGAAAAATTCTCAACCAACACGCATGATTTGATTATACACCAGTGACCAAAATCCCCCATCGCGAAAACCTAACATTCATTCCTAAACCAAACTCCAGAAAGATCACGAAGGAGAAATGCGAAAAACGAAATTCTCACAGAAGTCGCCACCCTCCTGGAAGCCAGAAATCAAGAACAGGATCGGCGGAGATGGAAACTGCAACTGATCAACACGAATGACAATCGATTTGGGGAAGAACGAAATTGGGGAAAAAAACGACGGAATATTTCGACAACAGAACCCTAGAATTTGGTTAGGGATTGAGAAGCTACCATGGATTGGATTCTACTCCAACCATTTGCTTAACATTCTCTGAAACCGATTAATGAGAGAGAGAGAGACAGAGACAGAGACAGAGAGGAAGTCTGGCAAATGCTCGTAGAAGAATCGACGAATTGGTTCATAATGTAATGTTAAAGTAACGTGACGGTCAGAAATATTGTGTTGCAGCGCATTGGTGTAAGCCACGTGTATGCTGATCGTTTTGCATTCATGAAAATAAAACTCACAGTGCGTCAGTTTAAAATTTCTCCCGGTTGAATGGCAATATTAATAATGAATACCGTACGAACCAATGGAATGAAGGCAATCAGTTTGGATGGATTTCCTTGATAATTTGTGTTTAGAATTAAATATGCTATTATTATCCTGAAAATTATTTTTTATTATTTTTTTATTTTTTTAAATTTATAGTATTAATTAAAACTCTAAATTAATAATTAATAATTGTATTGCTTTAAATATTTCAATTAAATAATCATATCAATTAATGATGGGATCTAAAAATGTTTATAATAAATGTTTACGATCGACTATAATTGGGCTTGGGCTGTTACATCAAAGCAGTGGAGAAAAACTATATTCTTTAAAATAATTAAATATGCGATCACGATCAAATATTCTAAAACATTTATTTCAATAGAAAAAATAAATAAATTAAGGATTTTAGTAAGTTTGAGTATTTATAGTCAATATACATGTAATTCACGTGTAACCGATACTCAACAATTAACCCTAATACATTTTTACATTAAAAAAACACCATAATACTTTTTATTTTATTTACAATTTTTAGTTACCAATTTTATCTTAATTATAGTCCATTTCACTTTTTAACTACCATGCTTCTAACATTGGGCCACATTAGTTGGCCCAATGTCAAAGCCCAAGAGCCCATGTTAGTGTTTTGGGTTAATGTCTAGTCCACATTGAAATAGTGAAAGCCCAGCCCATATTTTTACCCATTTTTTAAAAGTTAATTAGAATATATTTTTTAAAAATCACCTTCCAAAAAATAAAAATAATTTTTAGGAGTAAATATATAATAAATAATATATATATATATATATATATAATTATATTGTAAAAAAAAAAATTTAAAATTAAGAATAAATTCAAGTATGGTCGACCAACTCAATCTAGTTTTAGAGAAACATACGACCAATCAAACTCATAAAATTTTCATTTATTTGAACCCAACTTAACTCAAGTAAATTTATCGTATGAGTTGGGCTGAATTGATCAGATTTTTTAGTCATCGAATTTTTTTGAACACTTCTCATTCGGATAATCTATGACGTAACGCGTACGCGATGCATGCAATAAGAATAAAATATGGGAAGAAATGAGAATAATAATTAAATGTCATTTTCAATTGATTGAATAAATTCGAATGAAAGAGTTCTCTCTTATCACCAATGGCTATCAAACTCAAATCCAATGGAACTTATAGAATATATTATTCTTTGATTCTTTGTCCATTGAGAGGAGGAATTCTTTTCCCCATTGGCCTATATTTCAATTCAATATTGTGCTAAACAAAAAGAATATAAACCTTAACTTTATCTACAATATTTTTTATCCCGATCCCGAGCTATTCAAGTAGATGAGAAAAAGTGCTCGTGTGCTAGCTGTCTTGTTTGATTTGTTCAATTGAGTTGAAGAACTTACGAATTAATGACGTTGAGTTGAACTGGCAGTTATCACGATCTTGAGAAAATAAGAGGAAATGAGTTCAGTCAATGGTGTCACCCATGTCAACTGAATGTAGTAAGGTCAAATGATTGTCTATGGAGATTAGTTAAAGTTGAACATATCTATTTTGTAGTACACAATTGTGAGATCCAACATCAGTTAGAGGAGGAATAAAACATTCTTTATAAGGGTGTAGAAATCTCTCCTTAGCAAAAGCGTTTTAAAAGTTTTGAGGGAAAACCCTAACACAAAAGCCCAAATAAGACAATATCTACTAACGGTGCGCTTGGGCTGTTACAAATGGTATTAGAGCCAAACACCGAGCGGTGGAGGATGTAGGGCATCGAAGGGGTGTGTGTGAGGTGGGCTTGAGTTGCTACAGGTGATATTAGAGCTAGACACGGGGCGGTGGAGGATGCAGGTTATCGAAGGGAGGTGTGTGAGGTGGACTTGGGTTGTTACAAATGGTATTAGAGCCAGACACGGAGTAGTGGAGGATGCAGGGCACCACCTTGGGTTGCTACAAATGATATTAGAGCTAGACACCCAGCGGTGGAGGATGCAGAGCACCGAAGGGGGGGGTGTGTGAGGTGGGCTTAGGTTGTTACAAATGGTATTAGAGCTAGACACCCAGCGGTGGAGGATTCAGGGCACTAAAGGGGTGTGTGTGAGGTGGGCTTGGGTTGTTACAAATGATATTAGAGCCAGACACTAGACGATGTGCCAGCAAGGATGCAGGGCTCCGAATGGGGTCTATAAAATCTCACATCGATTGGAGAGAGGAAAGAAACATTCTTTACAAGGCTGTGGAAACCACTCCCTAGCAGACGCATTTTTAAAACATTGAGGGGATCCCAAAAGAAAAGGTCGAAAAAGAACAATATCTATTAGGAGTGGACTTGAACTCCTACAACGTGACTTCGAAACCAAGAAACCTACAAACTAATATACCCTAATAGAATCTAAGCATGTTCGTTCTTTTGATTTTCACGTACGTGGTTCAATTTAATCCAAAGGGCATATGCGATCAAACGGATGGGTTCAACTACTTCAATATAAAACAAATTTAAACCACTCTCGAAATCAAATAACATAGGAACCAATCCACCCTAATTGAATCGACTTATATTTGATTTAAAAATATAATAACCATACTTGTTATAGCTTATTTCAAATGGCTGATGAACCGATCTACCCTAACCAAACCAGAACTTTCGAACTATTTTGAATCAAATTAGTCGAATACATCGAACCGACCGAGAACCGCATGAAAAATGGCTAGATTAACCTAAAAAGAAGTCGGGAAGAAGAGTCTGCGTGGTCTTTAAGAGAAGGCTAAGTAGACTAGACAACAGGATGTTAAAGTTTTAATTTTATTTTTCTTTTGAAAAAAAAATAAAATTAAAATTTAGAATAATTTTTTAATTTTAAATATTGAGCTTCCACAAAAAAGCTAGCGTAAGCAGTCCAAAAGAAGAATCCTGATAGTTTCTGTGCAGCCCATTTGCCCCCTCCCTTTTCCTCTATTGCCATTTCTACCCCTATCTTTACTTTCCGATTATAACCTCCTTTTTTCCAATTATTATTTCATTATCCCTATGAATTTGTTTTATTTTTATTTTTCTTAAAAACTATGGTTGATTACTTAAAAGCCCATGTTTTTCAGTAGCAGATTTGTCCTCCTCCAAATGCCTAGTTCAAGGTTAAAATGGACATTTCGCCTATATTTGTTTGAATTAAATTAAAATCTTAATTTAATTATTATTTCATTATCCCTATGAATTTGTTTCATTTTTATTTTTCTTAACAACTATGGTTGATTACTTAAATGCCCATGTTTTCATGAGCAGATTTGTCCTTTCAAATGCATAGTTCAAGGTTAAAATGGACATTTCACCTATATTTGTTTGAATTAAATTAAAATTTTAGTTTATAGACTATTTAATGGGTAATGAATTTTTAAACTTTAAAAATGATAATTTGATCATCTCTATTATATATAATGTTTTTTTAAATTAACAAAGCTATTAATATTAAATTTTTATGTTTTATATTTTAAATAAATATTGAATAAAAAATAAAAAATTTATAGATCCATTAAATAATTTTAAATTTTAGTAATTTTTTAGTAACGGGTAAATTAAAATTTGTAATTTATCTATTTATTATTATAACAAAAAAAAATTAGAAAATGGGGGGAGAATAAAATAATAAAGGGAAGGGTATATTGGTCAATTGGTAAGGAACCGTTAAAAAGTGGTTCGAAAAGAAAAGGTTCAAATTGTTCTTTGTTCCTTCTCCAAACTCTTTCCCCTTCTCTGCAACTCTCTCTCTCTCTCTCTATCTCTATCTTTTTTCTTCGCCATTAAGTCTTCATCTTCATCTTCTTCATCCCTTCTCTGCAACTCCATTACCCTCCGTTCATCGAAGTCCAAGAAGAATAAGAATCTCTTTCTCCATCCTTCTTCAATGGCGGAATCAGACGTTCATGCCAAAACCTCGAATCTCGCGGCAGAGCAAAATCAGCCTACTCCAAGTAAGTTCCATAGCCATATCTTGTACAAAGTTTTAACGGCCATTTTCTTTCTGGTGATTCTCCCTTTAGTCCCCTCCCAAGCCCCTGAGTTCATTAATCAAACGTTACTCACCAGAAGCTGGGAGCTTCTGCACCTTCTTTTCGTTGGAATCGCGGTTTCTTATGGCCTCTTTAGTCGGAGAACTGACGAGATAGAGGATGAAATTAGTGTCTCTAGATTTGATAATGTTCAATCTTATGTTTCTCGATTGCTTCATGTTTCGTCTGTTTTTGATGATGAGCCTGGAACTCCGTCTGCTAATGATGAATCGGTGTCTTCACCTGATGAAAATAAGGTTCAAACATGGAGTAATCGGTATTTTAGGAATGAATCTGTCGTTGTTGCTGAAGAACGTCCTGTTGTTAATGAGCAGAGAGTTAGGAGTGAGAAACCTCTGCTTCTTCCTGTTCGTAGCTTGAAATCTCGTGTTGTTGTGGACGATGAGTATAAAACCATTTCTGGATCTAAGCGGAGAGTGAGTTCGAGAAGATCTTTGAGTATGCCTATGAGGAGTTCGAATGAGGAGATGAATGAGAAAGTCGTTCTTCCTTCCCCAGTTCCATGGCGCTCGAGATCGGAGAGGAAGGAGGTGCAAGAAGAAGCCGAAAACCTTCCTATGTATTCTCCTGCTGCTCCCATGGAGGAATCTGAATCGAGTTGGATCGATTCTCGATCGTCAAGACCTCCAACTTCAAGGTCTTCTCGAGCCAGTGCCATTAGCACTCAGAAACTATCTCCCTCTCCATCTCCTAGGAAACCATCTCCTTCTCCTACTGTGTCACCTGAATTACAGGCCAAGAGTGCTGAGGATTTGGTGAGGAAGAAGAACTTTTATTCATCTCCTCCACCTCCTCCTCCGCCCCCACCAACTGTTCGAAGAATATCCTCAATGAAACCGAACTCTTGGCTGCATGATAGTGATGTATCCCATCAAAATGATTTGAGACGAAGCCTTACTACCAAACCTAGAAGATCCATTCGTGATACAGGAGATGAAATCGATCTGATGATGGATGCTAATTCAAGTGCTGAAGTTCCGCCTAGAAATTATGTAGATGGTCAATCAATGGGGAAATCTGTTAGAACAATCAGACCAGGAGAAGTTCTGAATGAGCCACCAAGAAGAGGGAGAGAATTTGGAGGAACTGATCAATTGAAGGGGAAGATGGAACAGAATCCGCATGCACAAGAATTTGAAGAAAACCCCATAGAGTTTCCAGATGAATATAAAGAAAACCTAGTTGAAAAACTAGCCATGGAAGCAGGCGACGACATGGAAAACGAAGAAGAAGAAGACGATGTAGTGGGGCAGTTTATCCGGGAAGATAACGGAGAACCTTTCAATGTGAAAAGGAGAGATTTCAATGAAACAAGTTCTGAAGAAGCAGGCTCTAGCAATATGGCTAATGACGGAGGACCAGATGTAGATAAAAAGGCTGATGAGTTCATAGCCAAATTCAGAGAGCAAATCAGGCTTCAAAGAATCGAATTGATCAAGAAATCAAGTGGACAAATTGGTAGGAACACTTCAAGGCAAGCTTGAAGTTTGAAACATGTTCAGTAAGTTCATCAAAATTTGAACTTCAAATCCTTCAACTGACGTTTATAGGGTACTTTTCTGACACCTTTTTTTGTTTTTCTTCTCTCCTTTTCTTCTTTGATATATGACAGATGCTGTAATTGTAATTCAGCAGGCATCTGTCATTAGTGTTTGTTGATCTGCAGCTGAAATACACAAGGCTAATAACTATGTCGTGTTTTGAGAGCTTATCATCTATTAAATGAGATGGATTAAGTTGTTTCGCCTGATTAACTATTTCTTTCTATCTATTTGGACATAGAACGTTTGGACTACAAAGTTATATCATGTCGAGGATTGTTGGGAAGAAATCGTGCGAAATACATCTTTATTGGTACTACGAGAACTTATGCTCAAAGTAGACAATATCACGTCATTGTGGAAGGTAGTGATTCCTAACCTATTGAACAGCATCGTGAATTAATTTGACTAAGGCTGCGATTGAAAATGCTTTCTTTTGGTGTGGCTTTTAGTAAGATGGTACAGAAAAATCTTTTATCTTTTATCTTATTAATTTTTTTATATCAAATATAAATTTAACTAGAAATTTAAAATTAAATAGATAAAACACTGTTATATATATAATTTTTAAAAGTTCATGAGTCTATTACATGGCGGAACAACTCATTAAAAAAAAGGTTTGAAATGGGTATTTAGCCATAGACACATCCGACACGTGGTTGTCACAAAATATTTTGGACAAATATGACCATGACATCAAGCATGCTGTCATATTTAGACCTAAATGGATCCGACCTTCCTAAAATCTTGTGTTTCACGAATTTTCAATAAATTTTCAAAAAATCTCACCCACCGAGCTTTTACACCCTAACATCGGATACAAATTCAAGTGTCTATAAAAAGTCAATTTCAAGAAAGCTCAAATTTATGTGTTCTTTCAAATAATCTGTCGAGCTTTACATCAATGACAAACCAATAAATTCATGTAGCCTTAGTAGTTGGCCGCACAGGGGGAGTGGCTTCCCCAAACACAGGTGACAAGGTAGTCATGTGGGTTAAGGTTTGCCAGCTATCATTCCACGGGAAAACAAAGCATGTTAGCATATACCGTGATGTCTCGAAAGAGAGAAATTTCATTTCTTTTTCGAGGTAGTGCCTCAACCACGACACTGATTCTCACTGCATAGGCTAAGACCATTATCCAAATATGTAAGAAGCAAGGGTTGTCCCTAGAGATGAAATGATAAGTCTGTAGTGACACACTATAACAAGATTGCGATAATAGTCTACAAGTAGGTCACTTACTAGGTATACTTATATACTCACCACTTTCTTTACTTGTTTTTCGGAAGTATGACTTTGCTGTCTAAGGCGACCGCGAGGGGGTCAGCTTGAAGTGTCTAGCTTGTCTTCATACTAAGGACTGTCATACTTTGTTTTTTCCTCTTCATGGGTCCCAAACCATCTCCACTTATTTTGTATTCGGTCATGTACATTGCATCTATCATTATCTTTTACTATGAATTTTAAATGGTGCAAAATTTTAGTGATTCTTCCATTATTTTCTATTTCTGCTTAGTTTGCGTTGCATGGTCCGTCCGTCTCGATCCATATTTTTGCTCATCGATTAACAGGTCATGATAACTCTTATGCTACCTAGTTTGATCATTCAAGACAATTATGAACCCTAAAATAATATTTTAATTCCATCCACATTACATGCTCTACATAAAAGAATGCTTGGATTAATAAAAATTTCAACAAACTCAAACCAACTCTGGGATTAGATTATGAACTTTAGTCGCTTATCATGACAAAAAGTAAAATATGCCATGGTTTGATTGTTACAAGAGTTTAAGTATAAATATAAAGTAAAATTTTATAAAGTGTCTAAAAACCTAAACCTAAACATAAATCATAAGTTTTGTTTGTCCTACGGACAAAGATGAATTTATAGTAATTATGGCGGTAATGAGAGGTTACCTCTTTAAATAAAGAAAAAGTCATGAAAATCCCAACGAGTCTAGACACGAAAAACAATGGGCATGCCCATTAAAAACATCGAGACGCTAATGGACAACGTTGAGCAAGATTTACCATAATATCGAGCATGGCACTGCTGGGTGGTTTTCAACAACGCTAAGATGCTACTTATACGGGTTCGAAGCAGTGTCAAGACACTACCTACATGGGTTTAAGGGCTTTGTGGTTAATTACAACTATGTCAAGATTTAAAATAGCTCTAATTACTAAGAAATAGACGGTAAACAATTAAAAAACAGTGAAATTAGCTCTAAATAAGACGTACAAATAACACATTTTAGATGTTAACAACTGTCTTAATAGTATTACCAAGATAATACACTCAACCTTATCTACATATTATAGATATATATAAGTTACAAAATAAAAATAATAAAATAACAATCAAATAATTATTAAATAAAAAATGACAAGAATGAGCCTGAATTAAAATTAGTTTCAATTAAATAATAATAATAGTAATAAATTAGGCATCTCATTCTCACTTTACAACTCAATTTTTTTTATTTTTTTATTTTTTGTCTCCAATTTCCTAAATCTTAGAAAAAAATAAAACTACTGAGCCCTAATATGACAAGATAGGCCCAATATTACAAAAAAGAGGCCCACCAAATCCGGCCCAACGGAGAGTATTTACGAGCGAGGGTGGAGAGCGTTAAAGGGCCGGGCCGGGATGGCGGAGGCCCACGGGTTGACATGGATAGGCCGAGAGTGAAGGGCCTTGGATTGGGCTTGGGCTTGGGCTTGGGCTTGGGCTTGAGCCGGGCCCATTCTCGTTACGTTGAGTGGAGCCGACGTGGAGGATGGGACCGCCACGCGCTCACATGACGGGCACATGGTGAGGGTGGTGGGTGGGGCCATGTGCATGTAGAACTGAGGGGAAAGTTTCAGTGCTCTCAGTTCCTGAACTTCTTTTTGCAACCGCCTGTTCTCCTCCGTTAGATTCTCACAGCATCTCTTTAGAAACTCACAGTCAACTTCCGTTTGCTTCAACTTTGTCCTGCTCAAACCAAAATCATGGGTCAAAATATGAATACCTGAAAATTCATGGGTTTAAATTGGTAAAAAAAAAAAGTATAGGGGTCCAAATACGAGGGATTTTAGATTCTAGATTTAATTTATCATTTGGACTAAAATACCCTTGGAGATTAAGGAAATTTCCTCACCTTGCCCTTCTGTTTTGGAACCAGACTTCGACTTGTCGTGGCCGGAGACCCAATTGTTTAGCCAAGGCTAACTTTTGCTTCTGCGTAAAATTACCAAAATACCCCCGTAAATTTTCTCTTCATAAAAACTCTGTTTGGATGCCGAGAAAATTTTGTAAACAAATCGGGTCGGGTCGGGTTTTGGACTTACCGGATTGAGAGTGTTGTGTTCTTTGAAGCTGTCTTCCAAGACGGCGGACTGATCTTTAGTGAGACGAAGTTTTTTTCTAGAAGTTTCAGCGTCTTCTTCATCGCCGTCGAGATCCTCGCCGTTGTTGGTCTCTGGTTCACTCCTCTTCCCACTTACAGTCGAAACCGTACTGTTAGGACTCGACACCGCCGCCTCCTCCTCCTCCTCCTCGCAATCCACCGGCGATGGCGGCGTCCTGTTTTCCGATGTCCGATCTGCAACAAAAAAACAAAAACACTCAGAAATTCATCCTCTGTTCTGATCGATTCAAAAAAAATTCGTAATTAAAAATGAAATCGAACCTGATGAGGCATGATCATTCCAAGAAGGCCGGAGATTGAGCTGCAAATAATGAGAATCAAAGCTCAATCCAAGGCTCAAACTAAGGTTGTCGTGTTTGGAAGACATCATGATTATTGCAATCGCTGCAAATTTCTTGAGCTTCTAGAGAGAGAAAATGAAGGAAAGGTGTGATCCAAGAAGAAGGCGAAAACAGAGGATTATATAGACCCAAAAAGAAGAGGAGAAAATGGGGAAATAATTAAAGTGTGTGTGAGAGGAAAGACCCTCCAATTATCCCCAATCATTTCCCCCTTCTTTATTAACTATGGTTTCTTAACTTAACCATGGTTAAATGCATCCTTTTCCAATTTTATGAAATTATACTCCTTAATACTTAAATTAATTGAGCTATGATCATGCTAACCATGACTGTGAGATCCCACTCTATAGGATAATCAACCATTTTTGACAAGCCTATGAAAACCCAAAAAAATAATACCTATTAGCAGTAGACTTCGACTATTACCGTAAAAATATACCCCGAATAGGTTATTAATTTTTTTAAACTAAATCTTATTATTAAATGTTTATTACTATACTCATAAAATTACCCATTCTAAGAGAATTATTTATCTTTTGATATTATTAATTTATAATATTTTCAAATAATAGATAGAGACACCGTCAATTATTTTTCATAGAAAAAATGAAACATATTTGATACTATTTTCGCCTTTTTATTTTCCATTTCCAATAATAATAATAATAATAATAAAACATTCTATTGGCTATTTTAGTCAGTTAGTTATTTTATATAATATATATATATATATATATATATATATTATTTATTTATTATATGAGTTAGGAAGCAGATAATAGAAGGGAAGAGGTTAAATCTGAATCGTTGAAAAAAAAGAAAGAGATGAAACCAACGGACGTGATGAAGGGAATGGGAGTGGGACCCAATTATAATTGGAGAAAGAAAAAAAAAAGAAAAAAGAAAGAAAGACAGCGAATCAGACACTTCACCTTTTCATTTCGTTCATTCAGTCTCCTCCCCTGTGGGCCCCACATTACACTGTTTTTTTTTTCTTTTTTTTTTTCCAACTAAAATTACCTTTTTAAAATAAACAAATATATTATTATTATTATTAGCATTAGCATTATAAAATAATAATTTTTTCTTTTTTTTCTTTATTCTTTTTAAATTTTATTGTTATTATTATTATTATTTTGGTGGGTATTGTTTAAATCAGCAATTAATAAAACCGTGTTTCTGAAGGATTAGAAACAAATACGGATCTATTTCGAAACCCCATGAATCTAATTATTTTTTCAGTATTTAAAGAATAATAATAAATTATATATTTTTTATGAAGGAAAAAAAAGGAAATAATAATTTGAGGAGACAGCAATGATTTGATTATCATTTATTACAATATAATACATGGTCCCAAATGAAATTATTCAAAAAAAAAAAATCTATTCTATATCCTAAAAAAGAGATAATGATAATTAAGGGATCCAAAATTAAAATTTTAAAATCATTATATTTAATACTAAAAACTTAAAATAATGGACTAAATTAATAAAAATATTCTTAAATTTATATTTTGTGGTTAAAGATAATGATTTAAAAAAAAATTAATTTAAAAAGTTTAGGAGTATTTTTTAAAGTTTTAAAAGTTATTTTTTTTTAATATTTTTTAAATTTAATATTTTAAAAAGTTTTAAAATTTTAAGAATATATTTATAAAAAAGAAAAAAAAGTACAATATTTTTATTAATTTAGTTTCTAAGAGAAAGGGAGATAAGAGGGGTAAAGATGGGCGAGAATGTCGGGAGGATAGAGAGAGAGAGAGAAAATGGGGACAAAGGGCGGTGGTGTTCACGTGGGGAGGGGGTTTAAGGAAAGCGTGATATTAAGGAAGTCACGTGGGGTAACAACATGTGACACGTGCACTCACACCACAGACAACTATTTATTTATTTATTTATTTATTTTTGCTAATATCTGGAGGGTGACGTGGGTCCCACGCGCGAGAAATGGGAAGTGGTGGTGCCATCTCACGCTGTCACTACGGGTCCCGACACGCCCCTTCTCCTCAATCATTTGAACTACAATAACCCCTCCCCCCCGTTATTATGAATATTATCAAAAATCTCGCCTCCTCCCATTTCTTCCCCTTCTCAGCGCGTATATTTCACGTGCCTTTTTGTTGACTTATTTTTAAAATACTATACTATATATATAAAGTAAAATAGAATAAATCTAAAATATATAAACCAAAATTTATTTTAAGCCACCTATCGTTGGTACTTTTTCTTTCGACAAAATTAGTGTTAAAAAGACATTAATCCATATTCAAATGTCTTTTCTTTTTTTTTTTCTTTATTGAAAATTTTGCCATTAATATTATAATATTGTAAGTGGGAAGTCTTTAGATAGACACTATACACTTAGCTATGAAGTCTATTTAATAATAATTGAACGCATGATTCCAAAAGACTTTATTAGATTGATTTGAAACAGAATAATGAACCGAACCTAATTGTTTAGTAAAGGTATTCGTGCGTTTGGTTAGGTGTGTTGGATGATGAAAGTCCCACAAGATTAATTTAGGAAATGATCATGGGTTTATAATCAAATAATACTCTCTCCTCTCTCCATGGGTACGAGGCTTCTTGGGGAATCCCAAAGTAAAGCCATGAGAACTTATGCTCAAAGTGAACAATATCATACCATTGTGGAAAGTCTTGTTCATCTAACATGGTATCAGAGATATACCCTAAACTTAGTTGTGTTAATAGATTGGTAAATCCTCAGGCCTTTTGAGTAATCCCAAAGCAAAGTCAAGCCATGAGAGTTTATACTCAAAATAAACAATATTATATTATTGTTGGAAGTACCCAACAGTAAAATCTTTAGGTTGAGTTAGTCGAGTTATTATGGTCAAACATTTAATTCAAATTTGCAATTCAATGTGAATATATATTTAGTAAAATTAATAATAAATAAGTTTGGAACAATAGCGCGTGAAGCAAACGCTCCAAATGAAAAAGTGGGAGAAGAGAAGAGCAAATATTTTCTCAGGATGCAATGATAGAAGCAATTGAAGTGTTTCAATCAGATAATAATTGGAGAGAATTAATGATATAATAATAATAATAATAATAATAATAATAATAATAATAAAGAAAACCAGACAAGATGTTGGATTATGATTAATGTGTCCCCACTAGGGCGTGTTAGCTGTCCCACGTGTCCCCTTCATCTCTTCTCATTTATTTTTTTAAAAAATTTAATTTAAAATTTTTCACCACTACCCGACAAATTACTCCACACGTGGGACCCACTCCCTCCTCCTTGGTTCCCCCACGCTTCTTCGCAGCCCGTACGAGGCTTCTCACCTCCCATGTGATTAGCACGTGAACTCGCCCCCACCCCCACTCCGTCATTTCCTCATGAAAACCCCATTTTGCCCCTACCCCTATTGTAATCCATCAACTTGTGGATTAAAAGGAAAAAAATAAAAAGGAGAAAAGAAATTATGAGAAACATCCAAAAAATTCACGTGAAGGAAAAAAAAAGACTAATTGGAAAGGATAAAGCACATAGGGTGGCACGTGACTCGCACGTGAATTAAGTGACCACGAAACCAACGAACCCGTCACAGCCGTTGGTTGGGCACCGAATTTTATCTTCAAATTCCCAAAATGCCCTTTCCTTACTTTTCTAGTTTGTCCAATCATTGATGGATGAGGTGGTGGCCCCACATACACACACTTTCCCCAAATGTTTGATTTATAGGTAATTTAAAGAAAAGATAAAAAATAAAAAACTCTTTTTTTTTTCCTCTCTCTCTCTCTCTCTCTCTCCGTTATCCCTCAAGTAGTCACGTGGGTCCTACGTGGGATCAAACGGACAGCACGCACACGTGTATGCTAACTAACCCGCACGTTCGCGTTCAGTCAAAGTAACAATGTCTTAACCCAGATTGGTCAACGGTCAAACTGCCAACATAAATAAAAATAAAATAATAAAATAAACAATTATTTTGTACTATTTTTTCCCAATCATACCCTTCCCCCTCCTCCCCCTTCTACCGGAATAGCCAGTTCTTTTTTCAGCCGTCCTCAACCCACCTCCGCCGTCCATCTCTTCCACCACACGTGCAACTCCCCATTGCCAAGAAGCATCCGTGGGCCCCACGTATCAGAAACCATGTGACCGGCTGAGCTGGTCACCATGTGATTCTGAGATTCACCCCGCCAAAAACGAATCGTTTCGTTAATCGAAAAACATGAAAATAAATTTAAAAAAAAAAAAAAAAAAAGCCGTCGTCTTGAGTTGGACTACACGTGCGTCGTACCAAAGATCCCCAAAATTAATTTCCTTTCCAAACAAAAAAGGTGAAAAGACGTACGAGCCCATGCTAAGCCATTAAAATAATCATTAACAATATGATTACGCAAGGGCATTTTCGGAAATCCAATTACAAAAGTATGATTTTCGAGGATTTTGTCTGAGGGCTTTTTGGTTGGTGGACATTTTAATTTTAAATAATTAAAAAAAAAAAGAATAATATGTAGAAAAATACAAGTCGAAATATATGTTATAAGGTGAATAAATATAATCGTACCATTTCCATATCATGGTGTATGATAAGATATTCATAAACGTGGTCTACTTGCATTATTATATGAATATTGAAGATTCTATTCTAATGGACTCCACGTGCATTATTCTCTCTCTTAGATTTATTTGTCTCAAATCGCACGTGATCTCCAACTGTCCGTGTGAGTGAATTTTTGTTTCAAGCCACCTAATAGGCCTGCGGCTTTGGGCCTCCAATGGTCGGCCCATCGAAGGCCCAATATCAGGGTGGCCCAAAATGTTCAATGAATCCAAGCTACCTACCTTAGTAGATAAGATGCTAAACCTTTTTTCAGGCATCATTATGGATTTAGGGAGTGAAACAGTTTACGCCGACGTGCTGCATGGGTGCGTCGTACGTCAAAAGGAGTCGGGGTTGGACTATCGAACGCTTAGGTCTGCTGTAGTGTTGTGGTATGCCTTGTGTTTGAATGGCTACTAGGCTTTGTTGGCCTTCGTCCGACAGTTGCAATGTTTGTATGTGAGGGTCGTGTGATTGTTGGGTTGACAACTCGTGTTAGGCTGTTAGTGTTTGCTATCCGGGTCTTGGGTTGGTTCGTCGAAACCAACCCAACACCACTTCGAAACGAAACCACTGAGTGTTGGGATTTATGTCTTAAAACATCGTAATTAATTATTTAATGTTATTCATGTAATTTTGAATAGTATGTGGTTGACATAAAAGATGATCACGCTTAAGTAACAACCTAAAGATCTATACTGTGTGGATAAATGGGTGCTTTATCTTGGTATCACTATTGGTATTGTTATGTTCCACTTTGTAATTGTTACAAATGATTTTATCTGAATCATTCATTGGAGATATGTGAGTAGAGGTATTCTATACAATGAATTTGTATAATTCTGGCCTACGAAATATTTACTCTCTCTTTGTAAATCCTTTAATTGAGAAGGTTAATACTTTAGAGGATGATCATGTACATATGCGACTTGATCTTGAGTGAGTTATGAACTCCTGTCTATGAGGGCTTGTTCTTTGATTGGTACGGGTGAGAACAACTTTTGTAGCCGACTTAATATACCTTCATTTTGGGACTTAGTAGTTTCCTCAAGTGTTGATTTCAGGACATGAGCAATGAGGCCCACCTTCTTCACTCATCACTGGCATGAGGGTGACTTAATTTATAATTTGATCATAAACAAATTTTTCATTAGAGAATCAATCGTACTTGATGTAAGATATAATTATAGGGATAAAACACACTTTTGACCTAACTGTAATTATGAACAACTTGTGAATGATCGATTTGCGTGTAATGATTATATCAATTGATACAACTTGTCTTGTAGTGTATAAGATCGCAACTCTAGATTTATATTAGAGGCCTTTAGTTAATGAAATGCAAATTGATTCATTAAATAATTTAATTAATTAACTTATGTGCTATTGGAGTTTATAATTGATAGGTTTTGTAAGACTCAATCATCGTTAATATGTTGAATTTAATTGAAGGAAAAATATATATTTATTGTATAAAATAATTAATGTATATTAAATACATTAAATAAAAATATTTATTTGAAATGTAGGATGAATTTGAATCTCTTACCATATTTAAATAGGATATAAAATAAGATATTATGTTATAATTGTTGGATGAAAGTCCCACATCGGGTAATTTAGAGAATGATCATTAGTTTATAATCAAGAAATACTCTCTCCATTGGTACGAGGCATTTTGTGGAAGTCTAAAGGAAAGCCATGAGACTTTATATTTAAAGTGGACAATATCATTTCGTATGTGTTCATACACACTTTTCTTTTCTTTCTTCTTTTTTTTTTTCTAAATTTGGAATAACTCGAGGTAGTTCCTTGTTGTTTCGTCTTCCTATTTTTACGTTGCCTCCTCTTTAATTGATGATTTTTCTAAAATTTGATCTTGTAATTGGACTAGGAAGAGTGCAACCATAGAGATAAGGATTTTAATGTCTCGAAGATGAGGAATTAAACCCTTAAAAGGATGAGCTCGACCCCTAGGAGGAAGAGCCCGACTGCTCACAAAAGGAGTCCAAACCCATGAGACAAGGGCTAACCTTTAAAAATATATTTTGAGGTCAAAGAAACTAAAGGCCAGGGATAGGTCAACTCATGTAAGTCGACCAAGGCTAAGGAGGCTAACTCACATGGATAGGTCTAGTCGAATAGAAGTTGGCACATGTGGGTTAAGCTGGAATGAAGATTGACGCATGTCATCTATTGAGCCAGAGAACATATTAACCTACGTGGGTCGAGTTAGGAATGCAAAAACCAACCCAAATAGGTTAACTCACATGGATAGGCCTAGTCGAATAGAAGTTGGCACATGTAGGTCAAGCGGGCATAAGTAGATTGACCCATGTCATCTATTGAGCCGAAGAACATATTAACCTACGTGGGTCGGGTGAGGAATGCAAAAACCAACTCAAATAGGTTGGTCAAGGCTTAACATGAGCCGACATAGGTGGGTTGATAAAAGCTTACGGAGACTAGCCCTTATGGGTTAGACAAGCCATATCAAAGCCCAACTTGAACCAAACCAAGTGGGTTGGCACACTAGTGAGGCCAACCCACATCGGTCAACCAAGACCTAGTCTAAGCTAACTCATGTGAATAGGTCAAAATCCAATTGACATGGAAGAGTGTAACCTCAAAATTCTAAATCAGATATGTTGATTAGTGATAGATTAGAGAGTGGGTGTAATTGTATGGGTGAAATTATCGATTACACCAAAAGCTTACCACCACGGACATTGACTAAGATTGAGGTCTTTGGGCCCTAACTAGACTTGGTCAAGGGTAAAATGACCAATCTAATGGGGATCAACCATGGCTGTGAAGACCATGACTTGAGTCTCTACAAAGATTAGTCAAGATCCATTTGAGAATCTGTGTGACCAGGTAAGAGTCAACTTTGTAACCCTTTTTTAGATTTAATGCATTGCAAGAATTACAGTAAGATTAAAGCACTCTAGTATATGAGTGTTTCTAAACCGCCTTATAATTAAAACAATTTTGTAGATAGAAAAGGACGTCAAAAACACTAACCTATTGCTATCTATCATATTATGGACTCAACTCTTGACTTAATGAACCCGATTATTGAAATTGCTCAGGATACCCTTTTTTAGGGTCTGAAATAAGCTTGTATCCCTATAGGGTATCATATATTGAGGGGTACCGATCGGAATGAATCATCCTTTCCACGGAGGTAAATCTTTGCCTGCTTGCAATGGAAGTCCTTCTGTTTCTTTCGTCTGTAATGTCATTTTGAATTGAATATTCAATGAATAGAGAGATTAAATCAAGAAAAAGAATGAAGAATTCAGCTTTAGAAAAAATAAAGAAATGGCAAGCACCAGAGCAGAGGTGATTTGACCCACGCTAGCTCATCTCTTTCTATCTTGTAAGTGTTGGATGAAAGTTTCACATGAACTAATTTAGGGAATGATCATGAGTTTATAATTAAATAATACTATCTCTGTTGGTTGTGAGATCTTTTAGGGGAAGCCCTGACTTGAGCTTATGCTCAAAGTGGACAATATCATACCATTGTGGAGAGTTGTGTTCATCTAACATGGTATAGAGTCATGCCTCTAAACTCAGCCATACACGTTTGCATTATAATTTCTACATTTGAGCTGTTACATTAATTTTTATACTTTATTTTAATAGAAAAATATTAAGAATAAAAATAGAATTTTCTAATTTAAACTTAATATTGAATTGGTATAATTTAACGTAAAAAAAAAAAAAAAAAAAGTGTGATTAATGTGTAAGACGTGACTGTCCGGGGATTATGCGATAGAATATGCCCGAAGACATGTCCAATGGGAGTTTCCCACGTGTCACAATCCACCAAGATCTCAGATTTTAGCCGCCTGGACCTTTTTGACAATTCAAGCGTTGACCAAATCCGACCGTCTACGTTTCATCATCGAGTTGTCTCTATCCAAATCTGCTTTTGACGTGGTCTATTATTTTATTCAATTAATTACGAAATGGTTTAAAAGTCAGCCTCTTTCCTATGCCACCCAATTACATTGGAATATACATTATCGATATTTTCCTTTTATTTTTTAATTTTTGTATCATAAATTTTTAATTAAATCTTAATTACGTAATTTTGAAAACTTTTTATTGGATTATTATTTTCTTTGCTCATTCTTGCTACCCTCGATCTAAGGTGTTTTGAATGTAACCTATCACTTGAATGATATTGAATTATATTAACCGTAGCTCAAAACAGCAATGCATGTCTAAAGGGTTAGGTATACATGAAGTGATCAACAAGAAACCATCAGAGCGAGGAAAAAAAAAAAAAAAAACTAAATTTTAAGGCGCACGATAGTCATGTTCACATAAGTTATTAGTTTATGTAGAGATGTCCATTTACTCAGTGGGACCGAGTATCATGATACCCATCCCAAATAGGGTGGGGGATCCCGTGGAATGAGAGAGTTACTGAGTATAGATTTCTCCCTATTAGATAAATGAGGCAAGGATGAAGATTACATTACATTAGGTTTTTGTTTACTTTTTTTTTTTTTTTTATAAAAATTATATTGTAAAACGGAAATTATGTATTAGAAAAGGTTTTCATGGGAAACTCGATCCCCGTACATTGATATGAGAAATACTCGCACTAATCCTCATAAAAAAAATTGAAAATTTCACGAAAATAAAAATAAAAATTGGGCAGAAACCAAGACTTGCACTACTCTGTAGACACCTCTCGATTTATATTTGTATATCATAATCCTAACAATGAAGTCAGTGACTATGTAATTTAATACTCAATCTTTTCGAAACATTTTTTTTTTAGGTAAAGTCAAATACATCCAAAATGAGTGACTAAAGTTCTTTGTTAAATGTGTCATAAGGTCAGACATTCATGGCATTTCATGTTTTTTAAACTATTTTAAAAATTATGTCGTGAGTTTTTTTTTAATTATTTTATATTTTATTAAGAGTGCGACCAAAATCACTCCTCGATTAAAAAAAGTCGTCATGGATATATAAATATATAAATGACTATCTTCACTAATAAAATGCATTTTATATCTGTTGAAAGTGTGACAAGAAGACGGGTGTTCAAAAAATTGGATTAAATTTGTACCCAACCTTATATAGATATATTTATTCAATTTTATAAATTTTTATTTATTATTTAATAACTCTTAAAATAGTTTTTTCCTACAAAAATTAAATTATAAAAGATGGTTAAATGCTTAAAAATAAATAAATAAATATTTTAAGAAGTTAGGACTGAATTGAGTTTATTATTTAAAATAAAATTTATTTTGAATCGAAAAAAATTTACAATGTCAACCATTGAACCGAGTATAAAAAATGTTTAAACTCGATTTAATCCAATTAACGAACATCCATATTATTGAAATTCAAAGAGTGGTGTAATAATATCATGGCTAAAATAAATTAAAATTCTTTTTTAAAAATAAAATATCATTTTCAATAAACATCATCTATAAATTAAAATATATTTTCTTCTCTTAATTCATTGTAGCATTGAAAAAATAATAATAATAATAAACTAATTACAACCGATAAATGCACGTATTCTTAATATTAAAAAAAAAAAACATTTATCAAAATTTAAATTCAAAATAAATAATAAATACTGATCGAAAAAGACACCTTATCCGAATGGTGGTGCAACTTTTCATGAAATGATCACAGCCGTTGATTAATGCGACCATCAAGTTTGATGAAGGAATTGATGGATGAGATGGAAGAGTATAGGAAGAGAGATAGACACGAAGCAGGGGATTATTTCACATTTATCCAGGGCTGATAAATGGATAGTGTTGGATTTAGTCGGTCTTCTCTTTTTCTCTCCCACCTGCGAAAGCTTTAGAGAGAACAGAAAAAAGGAACAAAAATTTGCTGCGACGAGGAAATCTGGCCCTAATTTCTGGTTTTGATTGGATCATGTAACTGGGATCTTCTGATCTGATTCTACTTCAGTTCGATTTCTGAAACGCGGCGGCGGAACGATGACGCGGAGGTGCTCGCATTGCAGCCACAATGGGCACAACTCTCGGACTTGTCCCAATCGCGGCGTGAAGCTTTTCGGAGTCCGATTGACCGATGGTTCCATTAGGAAGAGTGCTAGTATGGGGAATCTGAGCCATTATGCAGGATCCGGGTCGGGTGCACTGCACGGCGGGTCGAACAATCCGGCTTCTCCCGGGGAGACTCCTGACCATGGAGTTGCGGCAGACGGCTATGCGTCGGAGGATTTCGTTCCTGGTTCTTCGTCGAGTTGCCGTGAGAGGAAGAAAGGTTTGGGAGTTTATGCATTAATTTGAATTAATTTTGCTGTTGTTGTTTGATTTTTGTTTTTTCAATCCTGGTGTTTGCTGGATTCCTTTTGGTTATTGATTGTTGTTCATTCTTTTTCCCTTCGTGATCGGCATGTTTTTAGGTAAATGAAAGGAATCTAAGTAGAGAATTTCGAGTATGGATGTGGAATGAAGAAAAGTATTTTTTGCTTGATTCAGCAAAAATTTTGAACTGTTTGGGTAGGATAAGCTGTAGGATTTGTTTGGTACCTAATCAATTTTTCTTTTCATGCTTTTGGAAGAACAATAGTTACTGTGAAAGTGTTGAACTTATTTGATAGGCCTGTATTTGGAAATGAATTCAGAAATCTGCAGTGCTTTTGATTCAATTTTGAAAAAACACATGTTCTGATGTTTTCTTTGTTCTAGGAGTTTCATGTTCGTGAAACGTTGAGTGGTGTTGAAAAATAGAATTATCCTATTGTCTTGTAAACATGTCCTGTTTCTATGTTTTCAATGTGCACTACCAAGTATAGTATTTTTTTTAGAGATTATTCCATATCCATGTTAATGAACAAGGCCAGCTTATGTTCTTGTTAATACACTCTAAATATAGGAATCAAGGAACAATGTTATATGTATTAGACGAACACGACTCTCCACAATGGTATGATATTGTCCACTTTGAGTATAAGCTCTCATGGCTTTGCTTTGGGTTTCCCCAAAAGGCCTCATACCAATGGAGAGTGTATTCTTAGATTATAAACCCATGACCATTCCCTAAATTAATCAATGTGGGACACTTTCATCCAACAATATGTACTTGACTTTGAAAAATAAAGAAAAATTATGAGAAGATGAATTTTGGAAACACTTTACCTTTAAAATGGAAAAGACAATTACATGTTGTAACAACCTAAGCCCACCGCTAGTAGATATTGTCCTCTTTGGGTTTTTCCTTTTGGGCTTCTCCTCAAGATTTTTAAAACGCGTTCTCTTTGGACTTTTCCTTTCGAGCTTCCCCTCAAGGTTTTAAAAATGCATTGGTTAGGAAGAGGTTTCCACACATGCTTCGTTCTCCTCCCCACCTGATGTGGGATCTTACAATCCACCTCCTTCTGAGCCCAGCGTTCTCGCTGGCACTCGTTCCCTTTTCCAATCGATGTGGGACCCCCCAATCCACCCCCTTCGGAGCCCAACGCTCTTGCTAGCACACCGCCTCGTGTCCATCCCCCTTTGGAGCTCAGTCTCCTCGCTAGCACATCGCCCGGTGTTTGGGTTTGATAATGTTAGTGAAAGACTGAGTTATTGAATGGTTGATGAGAAGATTTAATTATGAAGAGCAAGAATGCTCTATGTATACACAGAGGATACAAGAAAATATTTAGAAAATCTACCTAAAAATCTGGAGAGAAAATCGGGTAACAAACCAGTACTCAAATCAAAACTAAATCTAACTCCTAACGGAGATTTAATTAGATACTAACTGACAACAATCTAAACAAATACGTGATCTTTAACACTCCTCCTTGTTTAGATGCTGTGAACTCAAGCTTTTTTCTGAACACCCATCTTGCCCCAATTATCTTTCTGTTTAGAGGTTGATCAACCAACTCCAAGATTTTGTTTTTCTCGATCACCGAAAGCTCCTCTGATAGGTGCATCATCAACCAAAGCATCTTGTTGTTCATCTTTATACTCTTTTAGTCGTTCATCTTTATACTCTTTTAGTCGTTCATCTTTATACTCTTTTAGTCGTTCATCTTTCAACTCTTCTAACATGCTACCAAAGATTAAATTGTTTGGTGCATTAGAAATTGATCACCTTCGTTAATTCTTCCCAATTCTAGTGCTCACTTCCAGCAAAATGAACATCTTGGGTCACAATAACATGACTAGTGTGTGGTTGAAAAATTCTGTAAGCTTTGGATATAGTACTATACCCAACAAATATGCCAGCTTCTGCCTTTTTGTCAAGCTTATTACGCTTGACCTGTGGAATGTAAGTGAAGCAAAGACACCCAAATACTTTAAGGAACTTTAAAGAATGTTTGTAACCATACCAAACTTCAAATGGTGTCAGGTCCTTCACAGCTTTTGTTGAAATTCAATTTTGCAAGCACACAACAGTGTTTGCTGCTTTTCCCCAAAAACGTTTTGGAAGATCCTTCTCATGAAGCATGCATCTCGTCATCTTCATTATGAATCTATTCCTCCTTTCACTGACGTCATTCTGTTGAGGAGTGTATGGTGCTGTCAATTGATGTTCAATTCCAGCCTCTTCGCAAAACCTGTTAAAAGTTTCTGAAGTGTACTCTTTGCCATAATCTGATCTTATGGTCTGAATCAAGCGTGCACTTTCATTCTCAACTCTGGCTTTGAATTTCCGAAATACACCCACAACTTCTGACTTTTGCTTCAGCAAGAAGATCCAACACATTCTTGTTAGATCATCAATAAAAACAGTGTAATAAAGATTACCATTTAATGATGGTGTTCGCTGAGGACTACAAAGATCAGTATGAACCAGTTGCAGTTTTTTCAAGCCTCTCCATGCCTGCTTAGGAAAGGGTTGCCTATGTTGCTTCCCAAAATTACAAGTATGGCAAGGAGGCATGTCTTCATCAATGTCAGTGAGTTCTTCTACCAGCTTCTTTGATTGCATCTGAAGCAAACCTCGATGATGAAAGTGTCTAAGTCTTTTGTGCCAAATCTTAGTGGCACTAGTTCTGAATATAAAGGCCGTCGGATTTAGAGCAAAGCTTTTTCCTTCCATTTTGACATTGAACAAATCTTTGCCACTAGCATCTTTGATCAAGCACTGCTTATTCTCAAACAACACTTTATAGCCTTTATCAAGTAACTGATCAACGCTTAACAGATTTTGATAAATTTTAGGTACAAATAAAACATCTGGAATAAATTTTGTACCTTCGTAGCTTGTTATAGCTACTGTGCCTTTTCCCTTGACTTCCAAGTGTTCACCATTGCCAATCCTCACTCTCTTGACTTTAGTGTCTCTTAATTCCTCAAAAGACTCCTTGTCATATGTCATGTGATTTGTGCATCCACTGTCAATCAACCAGTTCTCGCGTGATTCTTTGCCTGAGGAAGAAGTGACCATAAACAATTGATCTTCTTCTTCTTCTTGATCAACTACCTGTGCATCTACGTCTTTCACCTGATCTTTGGCTTTGCAGATCACAGCTTCATGTCCAAGTTGATTGCATTTGGAGCAGAAGGCGTCAGGTCTTCTCCAACACTTGTATGGTGGATGACCTTTCTTCTCACAATGGCGAGCAAGGTGGATAGGATTTTTTGAAAACTCCTTTTGTCTTCTGATAATTGGCAGATGGATCTCCATTCGTCAATTGATTTTTGAAATTTTTGTTGTTTTTATACCTGCTGCTGTCTTGATGCTTAACAAGCAAGACACCTTCAATCACCCCTTCTTGCCTCATTGACCTTTGCTCTTGTGCTTGTAAAGCATTCAAGAGTTCTGTAAGAGAAATCTTTGATAGGTCTTTGGTGTTCTCTAGAGTAGTAATGGTGGCTTCAAACTTCTCTGGAATAGTGACTAGCAGCTTTTCAACGATCCTGGAATCATTTAACATAGAACCAAGCAATCTCACTTTGTTGGCGATGTTGAGAAGTCTGTCAGAGTACTCTTTCACCGACTCTGACTCCTTCATCCTCTGCAACTCGAAATCCCTAATCAAATTCAGGACTTTCATTCCACGAATCCTCTCATCTTCTTCATATTCAGCCTTGAGATAATCCCAGATTTCCTTTGCTGTTTTGAGGGACACTATTCGCATGAAGATCATTTGAGATACAGCGGCAAATAGGCAAGCTTTTGCCTTTGATTTTCTTATCTTCTTTTCCTTCTGTGCTTTGATTTGTGGTAGGATTTGCTGGAAGTGGAGGGACCTCGTAATCCTCTCCTATTGCTTCCCAAAGATCCAAGGCCTCCAAATAAGTCTCCATACGAACTGCCCACATTTGATAATTGTCTCCATCGAAGACGGGTGGTGCAACAACTGAAAAATTGGATTCTCCTCCCATTTTGATTTCACAGATCCCTTAAGAAGATAGCTCTGATACCAACCCGTACTCAAATCAAAACTAAATCAAAACTATCAAATCAAAACTAAATCTAACTGACAGTCAAAACTCCTCCCATTTTGATTTCACAGATCCATAGCTCTGATACCAACTATTTCACAGATCCATAGCTCTGATACCAACCCGTACTCAAATCAAAACTAAATCTAACTGACAGTCAAAACTAAATCTAACTGACAGCAATCTAAACAAATACGTGATCTTTAACAAACTAAATCTAACTGACAGCAATCTAAACAAATACGTGATCTTTAACAAACTAAATCAAACTGACAGCAATCTAAACAAATACGTGATCTTTTAACAAATAATATTTGTAACATCCCAAGCCCATTGGTAGCCGATATTGTCCTCTTTGGGCTTTCCCTTTCGGACTTCCCTCGAGGTTTTTAAAACACGTATGTTAGGGAGAGGTTTCCACACCCTTATAAAGATTGCTTCGTTCTCCTTCCCAATCGATGTGGGACTTCACACATGTATTTACTCATCTGCTGGTTCTCGATGAAAGAACTTTTCCATTTTTTTTTTGTTATTTCAAATGACAACCATTCGTGTAGGTTGTCTTTCTATTTTTTGAATTTGAAAATAATTTTGTTCATACTCTTTTAGCATGGACTACAAAACATCTTAATATGCCAGTATTATATTAATGGTTAGTATTTTCTGGAAAAAGTTGACCAGGAGTAGGATATTTGAATTATACTGAATTCTCTGCAATATACCTTTGATCAGTTAATAAGAATAGGTCGATTCTTTATTTGAATTATATGCGTGTCTGGTAATGCACAGGTGTTCCATGGACTGAGGAGGAGCATAGGATGTTTTTACTCGGGTTACAGAAACTCGGAAAAGGAGACTGGCGTGGGATAGCACGTAATTATGTTGTATCTAGGACACCTACTCAAGTGGCTAGTCATGCCCAAAAATATTTCATAAGGCAGACCAATGTATCAAGAAGAAAGAGGCGCTCCAGTTTGTTCGACATTGTTGCAGACGAAGTTTGTACTCTCCATCAATCCATCTGTAAATGCATATACGTTTCCGTCTTTTATCTATTTCATATCACAAGGATGCTATTACCCTTTACTAAAGTCCAGACATTCTAGTTGTACGGTTCATCTAGTCTTCAGCATTAGAAATGTCAATGATCGATCATCAGAGCCCTATCACAAGAATATTTCTTTTAGTGGGACGATAGCTCTGAAAAGACAGATTGCCCATCTTTTCTTTAATCTCGGGAGAAATACGATTGGGGGGCTAATTCAAACCCTTTAGGTAAAATAAGAACAGCCCCCACCTTCAAACTGCCTCTTTTCCCAATCGCAAGAACTTGTGTCAGTTGCATATCATAAGGAATTCAAACAACTACTTCAAATACAGTATCAGGAAGTACCGCTTGTGGAACCTTGATATCCACGGGCTTATTACCTTGATTTCTCAAATGTGTTTGATGATAGCGTAGTCATAGAGATGTTGAAATTTCTGTTTGATGCATACATGCCAATTAAGTAACATGATTAGCCTTGTTATTTTCACTGATTCTTTCTTTCCACTTCCCTCAACTTCTTTGCAGCCTGTTGAGAATTCAATTGCGCAGCAGGAGTTCCTATCAGTCAGCAGTTCACATGCTGAAACACAAAGCAATAACCCATTGCCTACACCTCCAACTGTTGATGAAGAATGTGAATCGATGGATTCGACCCACTCAAATGATGGAGAGTCAGCTCCTGCAAAACTATACGGTCCCCAATGCTGTTATCCAATGGTATATCCTGCATATGTAGCACCGTTCTTTCCGTTTTCGGTCCCGTTCTACTCAGGATACAGTGCAGAGACTGCTAATAAGGAGACTCATGAGGTTCTTAAGCCAACAGCTGTGCATTCAAAGACTCCTCTCAATGTTGATGAGCTAATTGGCATGTCGAAACTCAGTCTCGGAGAATCAATTGGTCATGCTGGCCCTTCATCTCTTTCACTGAAACTACTCGAGGGGGCGTCTAGACGGTCTGCTTTCCATGCAAAGGCAGCTTCTGGCAGTGAAAACATGAATTCTGGTTGCAGTCCAATCCATGCTCTTTAATGGATGATAGTATATTTCTGAACCTCAGATTGTAGGTTATAGTTACAGGTTATTGTCAATCAACAACAACAAAATAATGTGCAATCTGGTTTGGATTTATTAATATTTTCCTGTTAGGTCACTCCATTTTCTCCCGTCCCATCCTCGCCCGCCCCACCCCGTCCCACCTGTGTTAACTAACTTGGTTGTAACTTGTAGGCTCTAGAAAGTATCCGTTGCGACTCTTAAAGATTGTATGTTGTTTATCATCAGTTTCTGGACTTGATGCATATTTATATACTTTGTGACGTTTTCATTGATGCAGGAACGGTTTCGAGCCGAATTCCATCTGGTTGAACTTGTCTATGATTTTTCTTCCTAAATCTAAAAGAGGAGTTGTTGGGTTGAAAATTGGGTGAAGAACAGGTACGCTTCATGTGTAATCCTGTTAGTTAGGAGATTGCATTGTTTCTTAAGCTGAATGTATAAGGCCATTCATAATTGGAATGATGCTGAATGAATGTTTGTTTCTTAGGTCACTGTCGTTATTTTCTTTGGAACTATGCTAAGAAAAGTAGTGTTTTCAGGCCAAATATAGAAATTTCCTATGGTTGTTTTCTCAAGCATTGGGACAAAGGTTGTCATTGCTCCAACTTTTCTGTCAGGGAATATGTTGCAGATAATGTGTTTCCTTTGGTAGAGGGAGCAACCATTTTTTGTTCTTACCTTTTACTAGTTATGTATTGATGGGCCGACATCGACATCGACCGATGTCGAAAGAAGTCACATGGCATATGTTAGCCAAGGGGGTATTGTATAAACATATATTAGTTGATGAAGTAACCAAGAAGATTGAAATGGTTGAATAGAAAGGTTGATAGAACTAATAGGATTTTTTTTTTTTTTTTTTTGTTAACTTCAACGATATATGACGTACGAATGTCTGATATTTTAGTTTAGCGTATATGTTTTAACTATTTGAGTTATGTTTAAGTTTAATCAACGAATCATTAGTGAGATTCTAGAGAGAAATTGGTACGAACCAAAACATCTCAATTGTAATAGTTTAAGTTCATCCCTAACAGATATTGTCTGGCTTTCCCTTTCGGGCTTCCCTCAAGGTTTTTAGAACACTTTTGCTAGGGAGACATTTCTACACCCTTATAAAGGGCGTTTTGTTCTCCTCCTCGGCCGATGTGAGATCATACAATTTACCCTCTTTCGGGGTCCAACGCCCTCGTTGCAATCAATGTGGGCCACCCAATCCACTTCATTCAGGGCCCAACATTCTTGCTAGTACACTGCCTCATATCCATCCCCTGCGGGGCTCAGCCTCCTTGCTGGTATATTACCGGGTGTCCGACTCTGATACCATTTATAACGGTCCAAGTCCACTGCTAGCAGATATTATTCGCTTTGGGGTTTGAGCTGTTTATCAATCATACAATATGGAGTTGAAGGAATTTGTGAAGAATGTTGTTCAAATTAAGTTAAAGTCAGTTCTATTAAGTTTGTACTTAAGTTACAATCAATTTCACGTTAAGAAGAATCAAATCTCATTTAAGCAAAAATGACTTCAAAATACTTAAAGATGTCACTTCATCTATTCTTAAATGGATACAAATTTATGATGTTTCATTAACGTATTTTAAGTTTTAAAGACTTTTTATTTATTTTTAGGTTATACGTACATAATAAGTAATTATGTCATAAATTATGATGGTTACGAACTCTTGAAATGACTTACGGAAGGTCAATGATTTCAATTTTATTTTGTTTAGATTACATGTTTAGAATAATTCAAGCTTTACATGATCAACCTAGTTTTTGGAATGATTCGAATTTCAATCAAGTGTTCTTGTCCGGAAATATTTCTTCAACAAGGTAATTCAAATTTTGTACTCTCTCGAAGTGATTCCTGTCATTAGAGCCAAGTGTTCTTACCTTTCCTTCACCAATAGCTAAATTTCTTTGCAATTATAAGTAGTTTAGATTACATGTTTAGAATCATTCAAGCTAGATATGATCAATTTTATTTACAGAGTGATTCAAATCTCAAACAAGTGTTTTTTCTCTGAGATATTTGATCAACAAAATAATCTAAATCTTACCACTGTCTCAGATTGATTCTTTATCAGAAGTTCATTTAAAAAGACTTCAATTACACGCACCTTAATATCGTCTTTCAAATTAAAAACATTATAAACAAAGGTGAGATCTTAATTCATGTATATTATAATTAGATTTGGGCCATTCCCATATTTAAAAAAAATTATTTTATGTCATTAAATCCACTAATCAAATCCACAAAATTGAGCCATTCCCAACAAACCCACCAAAGATTCTTCAAGATTTCCCAAAATAAAATAACATTATAAGTCCTTTTAAGTTTCCTAATATTGTGTGCAATTTGTCTTTGATTGCTTGATTTTGGTAATCATCTTATAAAAGCTACCAACATAACAATTTTCTAAACATCTCGGGACACCTCGACTTTGTCTTTTCTCGTCTAGAACTATATTCAATCTTCACGAAATTATATAAAAACACATGAAACGTGCATCAATCAATGGAAATGGTTTGCTTTACCTGAAAAAATGAACGAAAACAAAGATTTTTTGGACAAATTTTTTTAAAGGTAACCGTCAATAATACATCCAAACTTAAGTGATTTATTCATCGTGAAGATCAAGCTCGACTAAAATTAAATACAGGTTAGAATCAGCTGATATTAAAGAATTAGTAAATAAACTATGGTTAAGGATGAAATATTACTTGACCTTAAAGTTAACTTATTCTTCTCGAAATGTGTAGCATCTAGCACATAATTCGAGTCTTATATTATTATTATTATTTTTTTTTTTTTTTTTTTTTTTTTTTTTTTTTTTTTTTTTTTTTTTTTTTTTT
>NW_019268517.1:6828970-6840741 GCF_002738365.1 Cucurbita moschata
TTTTTTTTTTTTTTTTTTTTGTCTTATCTATCTTTTCCATTAGCCTTTATGCTTTAAGAATAATAATAATGATTGTCCCAAATTAATAATAAAAGAAAAAATAATTAAATTTTATAAATTTTTATTATAAACTTTCCATTTCAAAGAATAAATTTGCAATGATTACTTTATACTGATTAAGGATATAAATAAATTTACGATGGTTATTTTATATCGATTAATTTTCGGTCATTTTGAAATATATTCTCATGTGTTTTTTTTTATTATTATTATAAAACATATGTTTAGTACCAAATTAGTTGAATTCTCGGACCGATGTGAGATCTCAAAATCTAAGGAGTTAGTGTCATTGCTAGCACAGTTTCCACACTCTTATAAGAAATGCATCCATTCGCTTGGAGCCTAACATCCTATTTGGCATACTACCCGATGTCTGGCTCTAATACCATTTGTAACAGCTTAAGCCCACCGCTAGCAAATATTGTCCACTTTGGCCCGATACGTATCGTCGTCAAGCTCACGGTTTTACAACATGTACGTTAGGGAGAGATTTTCATATCTTTATAAAGAATGTTTCGTTTACCTTTCTATCAATGTGGAATTTCATACAATATAATTTTTAAGTCTAATTTAATATATTGATCGAGTAAAAATCAAACTTGACGATTACTCCTTATTCATTTTCTCGACCTACATCAAGTCACGTCGTCCGAACAACAAACAAATTAAAATGTATTTGAATACTTTTATTATTTTGTTTTAAAGGAGACAGTTTTGTAGAAAGTTATATTCAAAGAAATGTCCTTAGTGACTTCTAAAAATATAAATGGAATATAGAAGGACCAACTTGATTGGTGGGCTCAACCAAAAACAAAAAAAAAAAATGATAATTCATTTATAAATATAAGCAAAATTTCATATTAGGGCTCCACTTTCTTATAATTACCAAATCCAACTTTTTAGATGTTTCAATTTGGTCCTTCTAATTTTGAGATTTCTCATTTTGATCCTTAAATCATCGAATCGTTTTCAATTTGGTTCTTCGAGTTTTTAAAATTTTAATTTTTTAACCTTTTTTTAAACGCTATTTTTAATCTCTATTCTGACTATATAGCAGTAATAATTAGGATATGATATATGGATAACTAAATAATGTAATAATATCTCGAACATTCAATGATTAATTCGAACAAAAATATTCATAATAAGCATTAGCGCTTTCTATACTTAACGTACCTTAATTAATTATATATTACCCATTATTATAGGCGAGAGATTTATATTTTCACTTACTATTAATGTAGATTACGGCATAAAAAATTAATATCCATAAACTTTCAAAAAATTTCAATAATATCTTGATTTTTTTAAAAAGTTCTGAAAATATCTTTATAAAACTATTAATATTTTATTTCAAAAGTATTTAAAAAATACACTTGAGTGAGAGTCAAAAGTTAGATGGTATTTTTGAAATATTTTTAAAGTTTAAGGATATTTTTATAATAAAGTATCAACCATTTCCATCCAAAACTTACTGTAAAAATATATTTAATTTTTTTTTTAATTTATGGATATTGTTGATACTTGAAAAAGTTTAATTATTATTATTATTTTTTTGAAGTACCGTGTAAAGTTGAATAATATTTTTATTAATTTAATCTAATTAAAAATAATAATAATTGAAGTAAAATTTTAGAACCTTCAAAATTAAAGATCAAAGCAGAAGTGGAATTTAGCTTATCTAGATGTATATTTGTAATATTTTAAATATTGTCGAGGGATTATGTTTTTGATGATGAACGTTTGATTTGAATAGTCATATTGGAGAGTCGAGGTTAATGATTGTGACAAACCATCAACGATATTAATTAGTCAATAAAGTAAGACATATAAATCGAACATGTCATGAAAGTTATGATGTCTCTAGAACTTAGATACCGTTGATGATTTAAGCTTAATATATTGTTGTCACGAAACCTAATATTATTAACAAAAATTTAGCTGTCAACAATGTTATACCAACTCTTTCTCTTTCTCTCTCGTTAATTTCAACCTAGTTCAGTAAATAAAATATAAATTACCATTACAAAAGTTAAATGATTCGATTTTTTATCTTTACGAGGGGTAGGATCTAAAAAAAGAAAAAATCATATCATATTAAATCGCTTTTACAAATTCAGTACTTTTATTGATATAATATATAAATAAATTTTTTTTTAAAAAAATAAAGTTGATATAAACCTTGTGGCCCAATAATAAGCTAACATAGATATTGCAAGGGCTCGGTTGGTCCTAGTTTGGACTCGAGCAAACTCTCGTGCCATTCAATACCATTTAAGGATGTAAAATAATATAATTTTTAAAATGTTTAACTTACAAATAAATTTTAAAGTGAGCACGGTGACATTTCTCTTCACGAGCTACAGTAAAAAATCTTCTCTATTCTATATATTCGTAAAGTAACCTTAAAAAAATTGAAATTAATATATATATATATATATATATATATAATCCTATCTTTCTTTTGTTTTAATTTTTTTTTTTCCCAATTTGAAGACTCCAACATGATCGTGAAAAGATAAACTTTAAAAATACTAATGGATACAGCAAGAACTGAACGTCCAAATAATACTCGTTTGACAAATGAAAAAAGACGTCAATGGTACTCCCATGAAAAATGACCTAAAAGTGGCTCGAGAGCTAGTAGATATAGTAAGATATCAAAACGAAAAAGAAAATTTTCAAAACATCCCAATAACACTCATTTGAAGAGTAAAAAGATCGTCGCAAATGATACCGAGTGAAAAGTGACCCAAATGTCGGGACAAGTAGATATTTAAAACAAGGTAAAATAATTTGTCAGAATATATTTTATTTAAATATTAAGCACTATTTTCAATTTGTCATTTTATAATTTGGTTTTAAAGCGTTATTAGAAAGTTTTTTGACTTTATAATGATGAAGAAAAGGATTGAATTTCTTATTTAATTAGAAAGAAATTATCATAAAAAGACTAAATACAACTAATTTTAATATAATCATTATGGAAAAAAATATATATATATGTATCAACCAACCAAATTTCGACAACAAATATGGTTTTTGTGTGGACCAAAGTCATTGATCTTTATGAAATCATTATGCTCTTAATTATTTTTGTTTACCCTAAGTTCTAAATAATTAAAAAAACTTTGGGTTATAATTTTTACCCTAAGTCGTTCATGTATCATAATTTCTCATTCATTTTTAATGATTTATAGCTCAAATATTTAAAATATTTTAATGATTTAAACAATTATTTTGTATAGTAATGTGTACAAACACTTGACCCTACCATATAGAGTTCTTGGACACCTTATTTCTCAAACTACCATGTGCCTTTGTCTTCCTTCTTCGATAAACCTTAATGGTATACCAACAAAATATAATCTTGTCGTTTACATTTGATTTTGATAGTTCTTGTGAACGGTTACTTTGTGTCTTTTATGATGTTTGTTCTGAATGTTTCATGTATAACGACCCATGTCTAGGATTCGAAATTTAAATTTGGCACCTGATGGTCTCGATATTCTCTTGCATCCCTTGCGACATAGATTTTGAATCCTTATCTGAATCTTGGGTATGAGTCGTTACATCATATTAATGATAGAGAATATCCTACAAACTAAAATATTTTTTTAGTTTTTGTATCTTCATACTCTACTATAACAAAAAGTCTGAGACTTTTAATGACGTTTGTGTAACAGTCTAAGCCCACCTCTATTAGATATTGTCTTCTAGGACTTTCCCTTTTGGGATTCCCTTAAGGTTTTAAAACGCGTTTGGTAGGGAGAAGTTTCTACATTTTTGTAAAGAATGTTTTGTTCCTCTCTCCAACCTATGTGGGGTCTCACAATCCACCTTCAGGGTCCAACGTCCTGCTGGCACTCGAGGTGAATTTTGAGATCCCACATCGATTGGAGAGCAAAATAATTATTTTTTTATAAGGATGTGGAAACCTGCTGACATGTTTTAAAAACTTCGAGAGAAGCGCGAAAGGGAAAGCTCAAAGAGGACAATATCTACCAGAGGAATTGGACTGTTACAGTTCGATTGTCAGTACCTACAAAAAAAACACCGTAAAAAATCTACGTTAGCTATTGTATCCATTAATTCTTGTAGTGATCAAAACTTCTGTGATCCAAAGATTATAAATAGATATAAATCACGAAAGTAAATATAAACCGATGAAAACTTTCCTTTTTGTCGGAATAATATAAAGTAATTTTTGAGTTTGTCCTATTTACTATCTCAAACAACATGTGGGAAATTTCCTAAACATGAGGAGCCATCAAGTGACAAGGCAACAACTCTCAATTGTCCCTCCACCTTAAAAAAAAAGGAAAATTAATAAATAATCCCTTAAAAATATAATATATAATGCATTTTAGTCAAAATTTTCAAGTTGGCCAATAGAAATTTGCCAACAATTTATTTTTTAAATTAATTTTATTGTATTTTTAATGGTGACCCACCAACCCTTTTTATTGCTCAAGTCATTTGAATAAGACAACAAGAGGGACCAAAAAATAACCAAAGAAAATATTTAACCTAATTTATATAAAATTAAAAAAAAAATTAATAAAGTAATTAATTGTTAAATGGGATTAATAATTTAAGCAAAACACCACCTAATTTGAATAATTAAATTACCATTTTATTTTAAATATTCTCACAATTAATTACTCAATTGTGTTTTTTTTCTTGTAAAATATTATTCAAAGACTTTTTATATCACCCGTGCTTATTTTAGACACGTCGAAACAAATATAAATAAATATTGTCCACTAATAAATAAAAATAATTAATATAATGAGTTGAATTTTTTTTTAATTTTTTATATTATATTTATTATTTAAATAAATAAATGAAAAACAAGGTTGGAGTTGAGAAATTAAGTTTATGACGACTTACATCTGAATAAATTAATTATGCGGTCACTAAATGAAGAAAAAGGTTTTATTGACTTCCAAAAATATATTTTTTTTTTCTTTTTAAAAATTATTTGTTAATAAAATAAAACTAATAATTAATAAATAAATAAATAAATAAAAACTTTTTAGCACATCATCATTTAATTCTTATTTCATAACCATTTTTCATTTTAGCTTTTTATTTTTAAACTTCAAAGTTTATATATATATATATATATATATATATTGGACTGTGAGATCACAAATTCGTTTGAAAGGAGAACGATATATTTTTAGGGGTATTGAAGTCTTTCTATAATAAATGCATTTTAAAACTTATTGAGAAACCAGTAAAGTTAAAAAAGAAGGACATGTGAAACAAAAATCTCTCTCTAACCGACACATTTTAAGATTTTCACTAGAACACTAAACTGAAAGGAAGAGGAAGAAACTGGACTCAAACTTCCAAGAGACCCCCAATCGACACTGTAACGAGCCAGAGCGATCTAACAAGAGAGAATCTTTGTTTACAGCTTCACATCCTAGTGCCCAGCCGGATGATGAGGATATGCCAACATTTGCTCTTTGGTAGTCCATTTCGAGTCGGTGATTGTAAGATCAAGCACGGATCAGAAAGCCTCAATTGAATTTCTATGAGATCAGACAAAAGTTAATAAGACAGAAGGACAGTATTTGCTCCGAAACCTCTCCTAGAGATGTTTTAAAACCTTGCTCCAAGACACTTATGGAGTGCAGTAGGCTTAGACGGTTACAATATAAATATATATATATATATATATATATATATATATATATATATATATATATAAAAAAGCTCTATTTTAAGGCCCCTAGTCTTTTACATTCCGTCCCTAACCTCCAAAAAAAACAGAGCTCACTCCAATGGAAGATCCTCTTCAGAGATTCCAGTTTCAGTCGTCGTCGTCGGACATGAAAGAAAAGAACTCGAAGAAGATGAAGCTCGGGAACGACGGCAAGCATCCGACATATCGCGGCGTCCGAATGCGGCAATGGGGAAAATGGGTATCAGAAATCAGAGAACCCAAGAAGAAATCCAGAATTTGGTTGGGTACATTTTCCACTCCAGAAATGGCCGCCAGAGCTCACGACGTCGCCGCCAGAACCATCAAAGGTCACTCCGCTTACCTCAACTTCCCGGAGTTGGCTCACCGCTTCCCTCGTCCCGCTAGCTCCTCCGCTAAGGACATTCGAGCCGCCGCCGCCAAAGCCGCGACGTTTCCTATTAATTCCACTGATGAAGACGACGACGATGCCGCCTCTCAATCCGACCGCAACCGCTCTCCCTCCTCTGTCGCCGCCGCCGCGAAATCTCCTGGCGAAATCGATGATCCGTTCTTCGATCTTCCCGATCTGTTTCTTCATCCCAATCACCAAATTGGTACATTCTGTTTCTCTCAAATGCTTCCGATTGACGGCTTCGACTCTGCTTTCGGCCGCCCGCCGTCGCCGTCGGAATATTTCGCCGCCACTCCTCCTTGATTGTACAAGGCTGCAGATTTTTAATTTTTTTTTTTTAAATTCTAATACCAAATCAGGAAAATTTTCTTCTTTTTTTCCTTTTCTAATTTCATCCTCAGATTTATTATTATTTTTTCAATGATGGTGATTTAAAATTATTACTGTATTTTACAATCGTATGAAAATTTCTAATAAGTCTGAGGATGAGATTAATAAATAAATGAAATTCGTCATTTTCTGTTGTATAGGTTTGTTGTTTTTCTTCATCAGTGGCATTGTGTGTAATTAAGTTTGTTATAATGTCCACATTTCTATTTTTGTTTCACACTTACGCCTCTTACTAAGTTCATAACTCAACTTAACCCTTTAGTTTCAGGTCGGGTTATATTGTTTAATTATTATTTTTTAAATTATTTTAAAAATATATATTTATCCACGGTATATGTTACAATTAAATATCAAACATTTACAAGTTACAATGTAATGTTAACATTAGATATAGATGTTAAAAATTCATAATCTTTTTAAAAGTACGATAGGTTTGAGTTGGGTTGTAACCTTATTCTCGGGTTGATTAGGTTGACCCGACTAAAAAAATGTCAACTTATAAATCGAACCAAATTTTTCGAGTTTCTAAAAAATCAACTCAAACTAAACCGAAAGAAAAATCTGATTAATCCTAACTCATTTGAGCACCAAACCCATTGTAATTCACTAGAAAAAAAAGATGGAAATGGAACCAATTCTAGCACCAAAGCTACTTGAAAGCATTCTTATACCCTTCAAATTTCTCTATTGGTAGCTATTGTAACGCCCCACGATACCAAAGACCATGGGAAATAGGGGGCTCGACATCGACTAGGTGGTGGCGAGGCTACATTGGCAGCAACTAGAGGGAAGAATCTATGAGGCTTGTGATGCTGATAAAAGTTTTGTGATCACTCAGATAATAGACGACAATAATCAACAATCATACGAACAGTAGTAAAACGTCGTGTATATTTTTCAGTATCTATGCTATCATTTCAATCATTTTAATATTTTTCATTACAAATCAACTCCATATTATCGAACTTGATATGATTATTGACATGGGTGATGATTTAGTAAAGATTTAATCATATGTTCATCTTCAAATTTTGTTTTACAATATTTGGAGTGAGAGATTCTGTGAGATCCCACGTCGATTGGAGAGAAGAACGAAACATTCCTTATAAGGGTGTAGAAATCTCTCTCAAATAGTCGCGTTTTAAAAATCATGAGGCCGACGACGATACATAACGAGCCAAAGTGGACAATATTTAATAGCGGTGAAGTTGGACTGTTTCAAATGGTATCAAAGTCAGACACCGAACAATGTGCTAGCGAGGACACTAGACTAAGGAATGTGGATTGTGAGATCCCACATCATTTGGAAAGGGACATGGGTGTGGAAACCTCTCTCTAGCAGACGCGTTTTAAAAATCATGAGTTTGACAGCGATACGTAACAAGTCAAAGTGGACAATATCTATTAGCGTGGAGTTGGACTATTTCAAATGGTATCAAAGCCAGACACCGAGCAGGGTGCTAACGAGGACGCTAGACCTTGGATTGTGAGATCCCACATCAGTTGGAAAGAGACGAGGGTGTGGAAACCTTTCTCTAGTAGACACGTTTTAAAACCGTGAACCTGACAACAATACATAACTAGCTCAAGCGGACAATAACTACTAGCGGTGGACTTAGACGGTAACATATTCAAATCTCTAAGAACCAAATACTCTCATTATCGCTTTCACTATCCACCATAAATGTGCTTAGTTTTAGAACTATTGAGCTGGCAATTTTGGACTTGTTTGCAACGACAAACTTAGCAAACTATCATGTAACCTTCAAAATAATAATTCTCATTTACCAACTATTTTTATATTTATTTCAATAACTTTATTTCGATAAACGTTCAAACGCTAAATTTATAATAGAATTTTTTAAAGAACATTATGAAAGATTTAATCCTCGTGCAATTTATTTTATATATAGAATCTATAGAGCTAACAGTTGAGCCAGGCTAACCAATCGCTTTCAAAGACTAAAACTGTACGGTGCACATGTGATACGAAATAATAATAAAGAATTTGAACTACTCGGGTATCGAGCATTTATGCGATATCAAGTTATGATCTAAAATGGGTTTGTGATAGAAGAGGGAAATTTGTGGGTAGCATTAGTTTGAGAGGTTGGGTGTTTTGAATGCATGGAATATAGGGTGTGGGCATGTTATAAAGACATGGTGTGCAAGAAATGGTCATGTCCTGTGTCAAAAAATGAATAAAGCACATGAGAGGCTTGGAATCCAATGTACCCACAAATATTATTAATTGTATCTGTGACATTTGAGTAAAGAACGAGTACATGAATGAACCGAGATTATATCTGAATGAGAGCAATTATGATGATAGGATGACTGATAAAAGTTTAACTGTAAGAGCGTTAAAAAAGATCAAATAAAACAAAATAAGTTACCTCAACGTATCCGTCTCCTTAAAATACCTCAACGAACCCTCCTCAACTACAGAAGTCGTATCAGTAATTGCTTGGACTTCTAGTCAGATGACAACTTCTATTTTGACTGTCCTGAAGATTAGAAGGTATCATGTACTTCTTTCATGTTACAAGACGGTATAGTGTAGAGTTGACATAGGAGAATCTTATTCTTAATGGAGACGTAATAATATGGTCTCAATTCAAGGAAGCGTCTTGGCAGAGTACTACTCAAGTGTAGCCTAGTATTGAAAGCAACACGAATTCATGAAGTTGCAACAAAATGGGTAATTAATTCGCCTATATGAAAGAAAATTTATGAGACGGGTGAGGTTTGCTCTTGAGTGAGTCGAGGTAAAGACTAAGAAGGTGAAAAGATTTATAATAGGCTTAGATGACGGGGTCTGAGGTGTTATTGTCACCTTGGCACTTGTAGGTTACATTGGGACCTTAAGAGTAGCCACAATGATGGAAGAGGACTTGGTCGGAAACGACATTAGCAAGTTTCTCAAGACATAGGTGGAGGTTTGACACGATTACACTAAGTTCCCAACAATCGGGTAGATCATGTGGGAATTAGAGGCGTGGCCAACAGTCTAGCCACAAGACAACAGTGGAGATGATGGTGTTAAATGCGACCCTGATAGTAGTAAACCTGAACGATTTTGGTCAATAATTTTGTTACTATTGACCATTTTTTTTTTAAATATGATATTTAATCCACCGTCACAAATCAGTTTTAAATCTAAGTGTATCATTGTTGAAGCTATCCCCGAAATAATATCCACGATGAATACGAAAAGACTGATTAAACAAGAAGTACGTGGCATATTAGCGAACGTGATGGCACTAAAAAAGAAAAGATGTCGGTGTCTATAGTACGTGAAGGAGACAAAGTGAGAAAAGTATAAAAAAAAGCGTAGCCATTGGTAGAGTTGAAATCTTGGAAGACAAGGAAGGAAATGGCACAGTGACCGACCTATGTTATAGCTTTTCAGCTCAAATTTTTCTTATGCTATTCTTTTCTGTCATTTTAAATACGATAGTACGGTTAGCTAGATCGCATTTATTGTTATCTATCCACATTGTTCAAACTCATTATGTTACGCTCATTCAGGGAATTTTGCACTATTTTTATGATTTATACAATAGATTTGCTTGAAACTCCTATTTTTTATATAGAAACCTGAATTTTCATATTCTAATTTTGGAGGTACATATTGTACCCTCTTTTCGATTCATCATCAGAAAAATGAAAACTAAAATTTGTTTCAAAACGTGAGCTACGAAAAAATAGAGTATCTTTTTTAAGTAAGTAATATCGCTAAGGAGGACATTGAGATTGGGACCGGGTAGTTATATAGTCATAAATGTTCTTAGTGTATCCCATCAAGATTTGAATAATTCAATAGATAACACTTTTAATGATGAAGCAATAAGGATATAATTGTACTTGAAGTTGACAAAACCATTCCAAAATAAGATACAATCAAATATTAATGCCTCTCATCTCCAAGTTTAAATTACAAGACTTAAAACACTACCATTAAAATTTTAAAAACTTAAATACAAAATTGCTATAAAGCAGGCAACTTAATCAAACGGTCGAAGATTCAAATTATCTCGTTTCGTATATTATAGATGGTTTATAAAAGTCAATATGTGGTATGAAATGTTAAGTACATAATTCGAGTTTACGTGGCGTAATTTTGACATCTTAACTCCGGAGGTTGCAAAAAAGAAATTGTAAGCTGAACACTTTCTAAAAAAGGAAGCCTGCAATTACATTTATATACACTGTGAGATCCTATATCGATTCGACATCTTAACTAAATTGTAAGCCGAACACTTTCTAAAAAAGGAAGCCTGCAATTACATTTATATACACTATAAGATCCTATATTAGTTGGATTGGGGAACGAAACATTTTTTATAAAGGTGTGGAAACCTCTCTCTAGCCGACACGTTTTAGAAACTTTGAAGGGAAAGTCCAAGAAAGGTAAACATACAGCTGCTCACATACACAAGTTTACTAACAGAGAGGGAAAGACTAACCAGATCATAAAACACAGAGTTCATCAGATCAACTCAATGAATCCTTGTATATTGGTCCTTTTGCAGAGAGATCCTTTCAAATGTCTTAATATAAGTTCAGTTGCCCCAAGCAGAATACAAAAGGGTCCTAACAGCCTGAAACACTTAGCTAGAATCCAACAGTTCCCTAAATTCAAAACTCAGACATCCTCAAATGTTCTCAGACCAAACAATCAAAAGAATAGACAAGATAATATGAAATATTTTAGCTGTCAACTGCAACATTTCTAAAATTGCAAAAACGAGAGTTAAAAGGATCTATTTATTCATTTTGTAACTTGCAAGTTCAGTTGAAACAAGTCAAGGTAGAGGTATAGGTATCTATAAATTGAAATTTGAATTCAATATATGAAGTATACCAACAAGACTATATTGATTGAAAAATACTTTCATCATTCTCTTTAAAAGACGACAGTCCTGTTCTTCTCGTATGGTAAGACGCGCAGTTCACAGTATGATTTAATTGCGTTTGTTAGGCATTGCTTTTCTAGGTTCTCTGACTTTTGTACAAAGCTCTGCAAATTATCTCTGTGGGAAACCCTTTCAACCTGATAATTTTGAACAGAAACATAGTTAAATTGATGAAAAGATTCTAACATGCTTTCTAGAGCTGTACAGCAGCTATATCACCATCAACTTTTGAAAAAACATGGATTTAAAAAAAAAAAAAAAAAAAAAAAAAAAAAAAAAAAAAAAAAAAAAA
>NW_019268517.1:6841252-6883630 GCF_002738365.1 Cucurbita moschata
AAAAAAAAAAAAAAAAAAAAAAAAAAAAAAAAAAAAAAAAAAAAAAAAAGCAAAGCTCAAGAGTAATTTTATAATTTATTTGATCATTAAAAGTCAATTTTGATAGTGCGTAAATTGCATTTAAAAAGGCACGATCAAACATTAAAATGATTTTGAATGATAAAGTGTAAAGTTATCTTGAATACAACAAAAGTGATTTTAACAGTTCAAAAACACTATGAAACATGCCCTTAATAGTTCACTAGAAAAAAAAGGGTTAGGACTGACATGGTTTATAATCTCAGAAAAAAAGGGCTCTATGGTTCACAAATAAAGACCAAGACAATAGAGAACAAGCAAATTTAGTTGCATCAAACAGCCTAAAAGATACCATCTGCTCAATGATGGGTCCAGCATCAAGTTCTTCGGTCACAAAATGGGCCGTAGCACCAATTAACTTTACGCCAGCATTAAACGCCTGTCAATGTAATATAACAAATTAAATAATCAACGACAGTTGCACAGTTATGGTAAAAGTAAAAAAGATATGTAACGGTCCAAGCCAACCGCTAGCAGATATTGTCCTGTTTGGACTTTCCCTTCCGGACATTCCCTCAAGAATTTTAAAATGCGTATGCTAGGGAGAGGTTTTCACACCCTTGTAAAGAATGTTTCGTTCTCCTCCCCCAACCAATGTGGGATCTCACAATCCATCCCACTTCGGGACCCAGCGTCCTTGTTGGCACTCGTTTCCTTCTCCAATCGATGTGGAGCACAACGTCTTTGCTAGCACACCGCCTCGTGTCCACCCCCTTCGGGGCTCAACCTCCTCGCTGGCACATCGTCCGGTGTTTAGCTTTGATACCATTTGTAATAGCCCAAGTTTACCGCTAGCAAATATTGTCCTTTTTGGACTTTCCCTCAAGGTTTTTAAAACGTGTCTGCTAGGGGGAGAGGTTTTCACACCTAATAAAGAATGTTTCATTCTCCTCCCCAACCGATGTGGAATCTCACAAGATGAAGGGGTGGGTTGATGGATTATGAACCTGTTTTGAAGGATTACTGCCTTTGAATGAAGGCAAGAGACCGTGGTGGATGTTAATTATATCATTCCCATAGCTCCTCAAGAAATCACCAGATAATACCTGCCAAGAAGATTGAAAATTACCAGGATCAGATATTTAATTTCACAATCAATCACTTAAAAACACAGAAACTGCATCAGACTTCATTTGCAACATCCATTTACTTTGTTCATCTGTCTTTGTATGTATGATTTGAAACAACACAATTATCCACAAGTTTTTTTTTTTTTTTTTTTTTCTAAAGAACTAAGCTGGTAAAAATGCACTAGTATTATGATCTAATTTACCTGCATGTACCTGGCAAGTACTAAAAAATCAGTATTCTTCACCAATTCCAATATCTCTCCTTCTCTCTTATTGTCATTGTATGTTTGCAAATAATGATAAGCAATACCATGCCTTTCAAGAAAGCACATCACATGGGTATTGGGGGCTCTCTCATGATTACTGAAACAAGTGGATTGAGAAGAAAGTTTATGGGCACTTCAAAACTAATTAAAAGAAGTTTCAGAAAATTTACCTGACAACACAAGTTATTTCCACTGGTAGGTTCCCTCTTTGCCATTGATGAAGTAGGTCAACCAGACAATGATCCTGCAATGGGAAAAGTAATGTTAATATCAAAACAAAAGAAGTTTATGACATGAAATTGAGAGGTATACATGTTTTGAAGCAAGAATCGCAATCTTATATTTGGTGTCTTGATCTGGCACCCGGACAACTGACTTCCAAGCGTTAAATAATTTTGAAATCCTAAGGAAATCTTCATCCATTTGCATCCTTGGCCACTTACAAGGATCAAAAAGGAACTGGCTGCACATAAAGCGAAAGTCAGACATGAGTTCAAGCTTGAATGTCAAGAAAAGTACAGCATAGTACACTAGAGAAATTCAAACTACTTCACCGAAGATATAAGGCTCAACCTAATATTCATCACAACCAGGTTGACTGGCCACAAACGAAAAATTGTACTGGTTTGTTCCAGACAAAAACAAGTATACCGTGCTGCACAACATAGCAAAAATAATCCCACGAGGGAACAATGCATGTACAACCAGAATACTTCTTCATTTCAAGCTAGAAATGCAAGTCATGAATTGAATCAGGCAAGTCTTCAATAATATCCCAGAAAGGAACAATTATGTACGATTGTAATATTGTAGTTACTAATGCCAGTCCTCAGTAACACCCTTGAATACGAGACAAAGTTTCACTCTTGAAATTTATCGACTACTCCTGATAGAATATAAGGAATGCTTTCTTGTCTGAATAGATTGACTTAAGCCTTACATGCAATTGTGTAAGTTAGATTTTTTCTTATATGACTTCTAGAGATATGACTTCTAGAGATATAAGAAAAAATCTAGTAGAAAAGGAAATATGAACATGGACGTCTTTCTTGTCTGAATAGATTGACTTAAGCCTTATATGCAATTGTGTAAGTTAGATTACAAAATTGAAAGTTGGGTATACTATGGCCAAGAAATGAGTCTGCAACTTTGTCGATGACAACGCATTAACAGACACTTCCTTTTTATTTAATCGATAATGGATCATATTTTTTGTTACTTCCTCAAAGACCCCTAATCAAGTTGCGATGTCATTTAATAAGATCACCGCAACATGACTAGTATAGTTACAAAAATTGCATTTTTTGGAATCTTCGAGTCCAAAGGAATAATAGGATCTATAATGTGAGTCCCACATCGGTTGGAGAAGGGAACGAAGCATTCTTTATAAAGGTGTGGAAACTTCTCCCTAGCAAACGCGTTTTAAAAACCGTGAGACTAATGGCAATAAGTAACAGCCCAAAGCGGACAATATCTACTAGCGGTGGGTTTGAGCTGTTACAAATGGTATCAAAACCAGACACTAGACGGTGTTCCAACGAGGACGTGGTCCCCCAACGGGTGTGGTTGTGAGATCACACATCAGATGGGAACGAAGCATTCCTTATAAGGGTGTGGAAACCTCTCCCTAATAGATGCGTTTTAAAAATCGGGAGGCTAATGGCAATACATAACAGGTCAAAGTAAACAATATCTACTAACAGTGGGCTTGGGCTGGTACAAATGGTATAAGAGCTCACGGTTAATATTCTGTGTCAATTGAGTGATTTATTTATTAGCTGGCCTCTATAGCATCTACTGACTATTTCTTGGTGTAAACTTTTCTTTCCTATTAAGAAGTACTTTATTAATACTCTGTGTCAATTGAGTGATTTATTTATTAGCTGTAGCTTGACTTTCTTTCCTTGTTTTAGCTTCATATCATCTATAAACCCCGTACTAACACAGAAATTAAAAAAAAAAATGGCAGCTACATAGTACCAGCATATAAAACGATTTATTCAGAAAGCACCACAAGCAAAAGAAGCCAAAAATTACCTTCTGTAATGGAAGACGCTCTTGTTTTCAGGTACAAAAACATCAGCATTTAGTATGTTTCCCCCTCTTGAAGCTATACACTCCGACAACTTAGCAACGATTCCCACAGCATCCTATCACAAAACCAATTCAATTTGCACCTTATACTTCCAAAACTGTACACTCCCACGAACAACAATATAAGTCTCAACAAGAAATTTGCGCCTTATCTTTATATCCCAACTTGGAAATATCAAAGCATATAATAAGAACAGAGCATAGAGTTGTTGAAGCAGTCTAATTCAATCACCAACCGAACCAAAAATGTAACGAAAACAACCGCTAGAGCAGAACTTACAGGACAATGGAAGACATGGATTCCATGAACAAAAGAGGAAGAGGTCGGGGAGTCCAACGACTCACAAGGAGAGTTCAAAGAATACAAGGACCTGTTACCAAACCCAACAACTCGAGGAAAGCTCGACGAAACTCTCCGAATGAGGGCCATATCTCTTCCGAGGCTCAGAACTCATGACCAACAAGCGAATCCGCTGCAATAACACAACAAACGAAGTAAAATTTTGGGGATTCGAAAAGAAGCACGAACACACTCCATAAATCCACTACAGAAATAGAAACGAACAGTACCAGAGGACTGAAATCGAGTAATGCTATCTCCCTCCATTCAACGATGAAAAATCCGAGCCCCTTTGATATCAATCGCTGCTCTACTTCGAGAAGAACCAGGCCTTAGCCTCAATCAAATCGACGCCAATGCCACAGAGAAATTGAAGCAAAAGAGAATATATTCTTCACGATCACTTTAATTCGCATATATTCCTTCCCAAAATATTCAAATCTTATGAAATATATACTTCCATAAATAAAAATATTGAACTCATCAATTACTAAAATTGTAATTTTTGAGATGTTTAAAAAAAAAAAACAAATATAATATTATTTTTTAAAATTATACTTTTAAATACATATTTTTGACATTTATTAATAAATAAATGATAAAAAAAAAAACATCCTACTAATTCTAATAATATTATTAAAAATTTATTGTTACCATAAAATATATAAATACAATGTTTTTTTTTTTTGACACATGAAATAAAATAGTATAATTTTTTTTTTAATTCGATTGAAAAACTAAACCATCATAATTATATATTATCTATTAAATAAATATTTTATATATATATATATATATATAAATTTAAGAATCTTTTAAATATATATAAAAAATAAATATAGTGAGGAAGTGAAACAAAAGGGATAGAAAGGTATTAATGAGGACTCTTTTCCCTAAAGATTTTTAAAATTGAATTTATTTTATTCTTTGGCATATATTCTTTAATAAAAAGATTAAAATAGTCGATTACTCTCAATAATTTTTTTAAATGTTGTAAAATTATAGCTCTAAATTCTAGAATAATTAACGTTATTTACCTATGCTTTCTTAAATTTTATTACTTCATGGATGTTTCTTTATTATCTTTAGAATAAATCGTCTCACATCTGAGCAGTGTTGTGGGCTTTTTTAGCTTTAAGTGCTCCAAAATAGACTTAAGATTATTGTTAGAATAACCGATCAAACCGGGCTTTTTTAGCTTTAAGTGCTCCAAAATAGACTTAAGATTATTGTTAGAATAACCGATCAAACCTCGTCAGGATCATTTTAAGTTTCCTTAGGTCAAAGGGTTTTAGGTCTTCGATATTCTTTAGAATGGCTCGTGGTACTCTCTTTGGTAGATTTTGAGGATATTTTTATATTATATTTAGAATAATTCATTATATCTCGGGCAAAGTTGTGGACTTCTTTAAACTTTAGTGTTTCGAAGTAGGGTTTGAATTATTTTTAGAATGACTCATCAGACCTCGTGGGGATGAATCTAGGCTTTCGAATCAATAGCAATAAGTCTTGTTTGAAGAGGCTCATATACGAAACGTCTCGAAATAATACCAAGAGCAGAAGATTCAATTAACCAAGAGTCAAGGCGTTTATAACACAACCTAAATAAGCCTCGCTTACTGGTATCTGAGCAATTCTTCCCGTTGATTTTATAGAACTTCCCTCTAGTATCAGCACTCTTTTGCTATGGTCACATGACCTACTCCTTCTTAAAAGAAAAAACTATCCCCACGAATCAACACAAATTTTTTCAACATGATTTGTCCTCGCTCACGTACTATGAAAATTTTCATTAATATAGATAATAACTTGCAGATGGAATCAACGTGAATATCATGAACAAGCTTAATACCAATAGCAAGAATATCGCGAATGAGGGTGAATATCATGAACAAGCTCAATACCAATAACAAGCTTAATACCAATAGCCAAATATCACGAATGAGGGCACATCAAAGTAAATGATACCATAAAATGGTTGGAAAATGAATAAAATGAAAAAGACAATGAGAGCAAAATAGGAAGGGCAAGCTAATTTATTCGAAAGAAAATTTGAAAGTTGCAGATTCCATAACGGAGTTTTAATCGAGTCATTTACTCGAAAGAAAATTCAAAAACGCCCCTTAAACGAGGCCTTCGCTAATTTATTTATAAAATAAGGAAGACAAACAAATTTCTCGTGATATAAAGATTCCTCAGAACCCAAATAGAGAACGAAAAATTCATTCGTATATTTATGACAAGCAAATACAGAAGAAGAAGCTCGAGCACAACGCACAAGCCTCTATTACAGTTAGCATCCCCACTAGATGCCACAAACAATGCAATCTCATTCATACATATGCTGCTTGTACTTTCACTTCAATCCCATTTGGATTTTCAAACTGCATCTCCTGACCTTACCCTGCGTAGGCGTTGGCCGCTGCATTCTTGGGTGCCGCAATTCTTCGTGGTTCCCTCAAACTACTACCTGTGTTTGCTGTAGCTACTCCGCTCGCGATCGCGATCCCGCTCTCTTGTTGAGCCTCTGGGATGTCTAGATTCCTCCTGATCCCAGTCCGATGGTGGAGGAGGTGATGGCTCGTACCTAGATGGTTTTCTCTTGAAATGCCTATCTTCGTCGCTCGACTCACAATCAAGCGAAGTAGCACTACTCCTCCCACGACTGCTCATCCCTGCTGTGACTGTTTTCGCCTTGTAGTCATCGTAGTAACCATTGGATGATGTCTTGTGGTGTGTTGCTGAAGCACCAGTGTCACTTGGTGGTGCTTCCTTTGAAGAGTGCAATTTCCGTTTCTTCGCCATCTCTTCCTCAGCTGGGAAGCTAATTCTAGAGAACACGCTCATCTTTTGCTTGCGATCTGCAGCTGCACTGGCCGCAGATTTAGCAGAAGCTTCAGAGGCTGCTCGGGACTCTGAATGTTGACGATGATGGCGGTGGTGGCCATGATCATAAGGATCAGAATTGTCATCCTTGTCAACATCATGATCATGGTGCTCAGATTTTCTTTTGCGTGGTGGCAAGCAAGGCGGCCCAGCATTCCTTGCAATGTCAGGGGAGCTCTCAGGTTGGCGACGGTTCTGGTTGTGTTCACCAGTTGACGTTTGGGGTGCAAACTTCTGCACATAATAAGAAAGAGTCGGACAATCTATTTTGACGGAGGATCCAAATTTTTGTATGTCATCTCAATAAAGAAAATAAAATGGTTAAAATAAATCATACGATAATAAAATACCGTTATAAAGAGGCAAGCTATCTCAGATTCTAAGAAAGATGAAAATCATGCTCTCGGACAGAGAAGATCCAATGACATAATCCAATCAGGGAAATGAGGGGAAGGACTTGACAGAAATTCAAGGAAAATAGTAGAACCAATATTAACAGAAACACCTATACTATTAGCAGAAGCACTGATTTTCATGTGTTCGAGTCAAGCTTGCGCACATCTCAACAAATCAGGACAACTGTCTTAATCCTCTATATTTGATTGCAAGGAAACTCGTAGGATATTAAAATCTTAAGGGTAGGTAACCATCATGGATTGAACTCATTTTCTCTAAGCTATTTATTATGTCCATAGTCCTTGTCCAGGGTGTGCATACCCAGAGTACATCAGATATCGATATAGAACAGTTGGTACAAAACAGAGCTCCAAAGTAAATTTAAGAAAAAAATTAGATAAGAACCAGTTTCGTTGATGAACAAAATTAACAAAATTTACAAAAGAAGAGAGGGAGAAAGAAATCTCCAAACAAAAAGAGTGACAATAAAGCTCAAAAGTAAGGAAGAATTCAGTTTACACCAATAAAAGACCGGATATGTTTTTTCCTCAGACTCAAAAGTTCTATGGTTCTTTCCAATCCAAACCAAAAACAAGAATGCCCAAACAAGATTCTGCCGCAGGATTTATCAATGTGGTAACTCTTTGCCATTGTTTATCTTACAGGTAAAAAGAAGGAAGAATTTCATGCAGCAAACTTGTCTTTTCCTCCGGCAACTTTACTATTTTCTGACCAAATTGGTGCCACAAAGAATTCATAACAGAACTAGAAGTGCTATAGAGTTATGAACATGACATACAGATTTTTGTTTCACTGAAGAGACATCGCCACTGCTACTCACTTCCCTTCCAAACTCCCGATCTTTCGGAGGCTCCCGCTCCCTTCCACAAGATGATTCACAAAAAATTTAGTAAATAAATTAATATTAAAAGTAAAAAAATAAAAATTAAATCCGATATGTTGCATAACACTAACAACTTTATGTATGGACAAAGCTAATCTAAGACCAAAGGGCTGAAGTCTATTCCCCTCCCCCCAACCCACCCCGACTAAATTTCTTTTAAAAAACAGAAATGGGTTATGCAAAGATCTTTAACAGCTGAAGATTTCACACGGGATCAAATTTTCTATCTGATTGTTTGGAACCAAAGATTTTTGTTTGTCCACTCTCATCAGATATGCAAGCCAATTAGAGATTTCTTTTTATCCAATTTTGTTTGGCTTTTTAGGACAAATCTCTACCTAAGAGTTCCCCATCTCACCAGTGTGAAAATCATTCGTTCCACCTCGTTTGTTTCTTATTTTCAAATAAAGTAGAAGTTCATATTCTAGAGTGCCGGTCAACTGCGAATAAATTTCATCACTAGAGATTCATTGATAAGGGAACGTAACAACTTCAGTAATGAAACCTATTAATATATTTGAAACCAACAACAGGAAATTAAAATTCTTTTGAAAAAAATAAAAAGCTAGATGAACCGGAGCCATTATAAAGTTTTCATATTACCTTTCAACCCGCCTCTCATTTTCATGCTTCCTCCTCATGCTAGCTTTCCGAGCCTCAAATTCCTCACGGCTCATTGCAGGAGGTGCAATATTCATACCCATGCTAAAGTCCGCAAGATCCCTAAATGTGTACAAAGTCAAAATCTCTTCAGTGATGATATGACAATGTGAAATTTCAACAGCATTTATTTAATAAAGTAGCACAAATATATAGAATAGATTGGATAATATGATAATACACAATCAGTCACAAGCTCAGAAAAACACAGTAGATTTCATTAGCAACGGCACAGGAATTGCACATCAAGCCGAACACAACAAATGGGAAGCAGTTGATTTAAGTAGATAAGTAGATAAAAAGCGAGGAAACATTAGTATATATTATAATTGAAAGGTAAGATATACATCAGCAAAATAGTTTCTAATAGTTTCTAATATATATCAGCAACGAAGTGAGTAGCCACAGAGGCTCTAGCCAAAAAGCAGTAATACAATTCACGTAGATTGTAGTCGAGAAGATTTGGTTCATGAATACCTTTGGTACATTTCCCACTTCGATTCATGAATCTATAGGATTCATTTGGTTCATCTCTCATATTGGTACATTCTCTCATATTGGTAAATGAATCATCTTGATTCATGTATGAGCATTAGTGTTGCATTGATTCATGTATAAGAATGAGTGTTGTTATGCTTATATAAAGGTTTGTCTAGCATTGTTTTGAGATGTGGAGTCATTATATATTAACTATTATTAACTATAGAATTCGTTAAAGAATGAATAATGGGATAGAGTGACTGGAACCGACCTATGAGAGCAGTGGATTCCGTATGATATGAGAACGTCTGTGACACGGGATTCCACGTGCCCCATGCTACTCGGGTAAACAATCATTTATTAAATGCGTTATTTTCCTTTGATGAGGTAAAAATTGATTTGTAGCATACTCGATCAAACGGGTGATTTTCTCGCCTACTACAGATGGAAAAGATTCTTCAAGGGTCTCGGAGTCATTGCCGTTTTGTATTTGCCTAGAGGCAATTGAGAGGAACTTACAAGACTTTGTAGTGTGAGAGTGTGAGAGTGTGAGAGTGTGAGAGATACACTTCGTAAACACTTTGAATATAGTAATTGACTTCCACTAGTGGATGTAGGGGAATTTCTTCTCTTTGAACCACGTAAATCTTTGAGTCTCTTTGTTTAACTTATATTTATGGGTGTATGAGTACGATCAATCTTGTTTCCGCTTCTGCTATAACAATTGGTATCGGAGCATTTAAGGTACATCATGGAAATGCCTTTGAAAGAGATGGTTTCAAGGAAATAAATTTTCTTCCTAACATTTCAAGGGAGGGGGAGGGAGAAGGGACTCTTCAAGACATTTCAACGTTCAAAAGGGTTTTTGATATGTAGCTAGCAATAAATAAAATTGAGAAGTACCTTTCTAATTAGTCAAAACGCAAAAGAAACTTTAGAATACTAAAAAAAATCCAAAAACTAAAAGAACATTCGTAAAACACCAGAGGGATTCTGCTACTACAGATACCACACAAGAATTTTGCCATTCCTTAAAAAATTTAGCAAACGTTGCATTTCATATTCTTAACAAAATTATGAAAAAATAAATAAATAAAATAAAATAAATAAAAATCGGCCATTTCATATATAAAGTATGAGGACATACCTCTGAGGTGGAGCAACAGGAAACATGTAACTTTGCATGCCATATGGGTCCTGAGGCATGACAGGTCCAAATGGCATGTCTATGGGACCCATCCCATAGCCACCCATGTAGGGCATTGGAGCAGCATATGAAGGCATGTATCCATCAAATCCAGGTTGCATGCCAGTCCAATATGGATTATATGGGGTTGGGCCACCCATGGGCATCATATAATTTTCCGTTGCAAGATCTTGCGAAGTTTTCCATTGAAAGTCTGCAAGAACATTCAAAAATAACATCACAGAAATCAGAGCAAACTCAACTAAGTTCTTAATAAAAAAAGAATTAAATGCCAAAACCGTTGAGACGATAGGGTAAAAACATCATGGAACAGATTCGAGTACCATTTGTAGGCATGCGAACTTTCTTCTTCTTCTTTTTCTTTACTGCATCAAAAAAGAGAAGGTAATAAGTTCCAATCCAAATTATAATAACACAAAAAAAAAAAAAATTAATTTAAAATATTAAAAGAGAGAGAACATCAACATGGTGTGTGCCACAAAATTCATTTTCCAAATTGCCAAAGAGTGCTGTATGGAAACTTATCTTTCAATTATAATCGAACATAGCAAACAAACACAATTCAAACACTCGCTCTATTCCTCATACATTTACCTGCCTCACTAGCAGCAGCCATCTTCTGCTGCACTTCTTCATCAACTATCAAAGCGCTCCCTTGTGAAGCTTGTTCCTTCATGCTCATTGACTCGTGTGTAGCTTCAGACTCGTCAACTACTTTTGTGGCCTTCACTTTCTCTGCGGTTGGAGGTCCAGAGGTAATAGCCTTTTCCTCCTCTACCTCCTTGATCTTCGTAGTCTGTTCATTGACTGACAGTATAATTTTGTCTCCCTTCGAAGCAGCAGATAAGGTAGGGGAAGGAACCTTTGGCTGTGCAATGCGAGCAGATTCCATGTCTAAGCATGAATTATCAATCGGTATAAGTCATAATACGGGAAAGAAACACCACTGTCTAAATGAAAGACCAAAACTATAAAATGGGTGAATTATCATACCTTGCACCTGAAAGGTGCTACCAGCATTATCAGCACTACTATTACCACCAGACTCCAGAATACGATTAATTGTATCCCTGAGTGTCTTATTTGGCAAGAGATCATCTGCAAGAACGTTGGTTGCTCCACATACACATGCTGACTTAGAGATAATGTGGTCCCTAATACCTGTGACAAATTGTTTGACACATTCAAAAATCTAACATTTGGTATGTGCATGACTTGAGAGGCTTGCATAATGTGTACAGAACTCAAAGTAATTAACAGGATCAAGCACAACAGAATTCAGGTAACTAATACATGAAATAAGTGGAGTACTAAAACTACAAGATGATAATAAGAACCACATGGTAGTAAAAGTTATAAAATGGTGATCTTACATTTATCACAAAAGCTCTTAAAGCAACACTTGCTTGTTAAAACAGCATCTTTCATAACCTCCTTGCACAGAGGGCAGTGAAGCTCAGGGGGAAAATCACCAACTGAACGAGTGGAAGGAAATCCTTCAATCTCCTTCTCAAAAGCAGCCCTGTTTCAGTTCAGACATACTGAGTGAATGGCTAGAATCGGCCAAATCAACAATGAAACAGAAGCACGCAGAAAAGTATATCTTACTCATTCGGCCTCAAGACAGCTACAGCACCACTTGGCAATGCATATGAGCCATCAGGTGTGGCCATCAGCATAGACTTTGGAATCCCAGTGGGAGGCTTAACTCTTTTTATGTCATAATTTGGATCTCCATTTGTGGGGCAGTGTTGAATAAAGTGCCCTGGACGTACAAGTTAATGCACAATCAGATCCCCGCAAACAAAAGGAAAATGAAATAAGAAAAATACCTAAAACAACCAATGCCTTAATTAAGATGATTTTGGTGCATAACAACAGAAAAAATATGAACGCACCAGGAATTTTACATCTATGACACACGTATCCCTGTGGAGGTGTCTTCCTTTCAAAGCCTGCACAACCTCAACAAATGATACTGAGATTAGATTTAAGAGATTTTTTTTCCCCCATTTTGAGGTTTAAGCAGATGGCAACGATATAGGTACTAGCCATGACATGAATCATCTAATAAATTATAAATTGGTCAGGGACAAGTCCATACCAAAACCACGTCCTCCCATTCTTCCACCAGCACCCCTCCCAAAACCCCTACCAGGACCAAAGCCATCGGAACCTTGACTGCAATTCATCAAGGCACGTTGGTAATCAGAATCTATCATAACTAAATACATCACTACTGACAATTGTAAAAATAGTACAATCTAACTCACTGTTGCCAATCTAAGGCTGGGGTATCAATTAAGGCCTTAATCTTGCTGTCTTCTTCAGCTTTATTTGTAGGAGGTGCATCTGGAATTGGATTACTTGGCTGAACAGGATGCATTTCAGGAATTGCATACAGATCATTACCAAATTCATCCCACTCAGAATCTTCAGGCTGTAACATCAAAAGACATGTCAGTAAAGAGGGAGAACTGAATCAAGAAAATTTCATAATATGAAGACTAAGGCTCACAAATCGCAGGGCGGATGATGAATCTGCAACTGGAACAGTTGACTTTTCTTGTTCAGTCTCTTCAATTTCATCTTCCACTTTTGGCCTGCAAGATCAGAAACGGGCTGATTGTGTCAAATCTTCAAAAGTTTGCTCCAAAAGAAACTGACTAGGCATTTGCATTTCCATGCTCAGCAGTTCCGTTTGTTTTTAGGATTCAGTTTACAAGATACAGGGAAGGCACCGACTCAGTGCCACTAATTCATGTAACACACTGAACATCTTATCTTTCTCAAGAAAGATAGGATGTCAATTTAAACAGATGATAGGAGCTAATTCAGAAAAAATCAAACACACATAACACCAACTTATACAAAAACCATTTGATTAAAGGTTAAGATCGTACTCTTGTTTTGTAACAATGGGTAACCGAGGTCTTCCAGGAACACGACGAATTAAAACTGATGTATTCTTTGGGATCAACATTGCTTCATCGAGATATTCTGAAAATTTGAAAGGAGATAATAGAATCTATAAAACACTAATAAGATAACAATCCAAAAACCAGACTTAGAATATGTGATTATCCATCGATGATCATAAAAGCCCCATTATTAATCTTCCAGATTCATGCAAGCAATCTGGTACAACCGATCAGTGAAACTGACTATTAAAATTAGACTAAATCCCAGCCAAATTCAACAGTTCTTTGTTTTATAAAAGTCAAATTCACTTCCGCATTTATGCAAGTTAGTGACCTCAAACCAAGAATGTTAAGACTATAGAAACCAAGATATATCTCCCAGAAGATTAGAGGAGATAACTAGTGATCGCATGTAAAACTCATCTAAAGCCCGCAACCCATAATCGTTTCAAATGTTTCTATGAAAATTAGCTAAATTCAATTAGAACAAAAACCCACCTTCATTAGTCTGGGCGTTGGTGACCACAAGGTCAAAATCAGTGCCCCTTCCCAAGTGCTTCGATTCGAAAATTTTTTCTTTCAAAATACCAACTGAGATGAAAGGACCGTCCAAAGCAATTGAATCATAATCTCTTGCACTCTTAAATTTATAATACACCGCCATAGTACTTTTTTTTTTTTCAAAAATAATATGTAAAAGCCAGATGAACAAGCAAGGAATATATGGAAATGGGAAAAGAAAAAATTCGAAGGCCTTCAGAAAAAGGGGCCCTATATTTAACTCGAAGAAATGAAATAATACAAACTATCAAACACTTTTCCCTTCAACAAAACCGGGATGGAACAAATCGAACTGCCGAAAAGAGGGCTTCTACGAACTTCGTTCGCTGAAAATTCCCGTTATTCTCGTCCAACAAAAGTACAATATGTCTCAATGGATTCGGTCGAAACCCCGAGGACAATAAGAACCTCCTCTCAAATTCAATGGAGTTCTGTAGATCGCCGTCGCAGAAGTAGTGATCCTCTTTATCGAAGAGGCCGTCGAGATACAATTAACTCAAAAGGGAGATAAACAAAACCCTTAAAGCTCCCAAAGCAACAAGCAAGCACCAAGAGTCTTCAGCCCGATCATTAAAAAAATTCAACAGAATCAGAAATCTAATCTTCTCAAATCTACCCAACAGAAGAACAGCAGCAGCGAGAGATCGGATCCTCAAATCAACACCAGTCGTCAAGCAGCAATCGAAATCCAGGAAACCCGGTGGCGGGAGATGAAAATTAGCAAAGATCAGTCGGATTGTTCAACAGCGCGGCGATGAAATCACAAACAGGAAGAGAAATCAGTGAAGTCCAAGGGGAAAATTTGCGCCAGAAAAGAAAAGGAGGGTTTGGGAGTAGCGTTAGGGTTAGGAAATTTGGGAATTGGAAAGAGAAAAAGGTATCGAATTTTGGGAGAGCTTGAAGAGATTGGGACTACAAGAACGAAGGGCCCCCATTTACTTATCAATTTCGGGTTTTTTCTTCTTCCTACAAAGCCGCCGAGTTTTTTTTTTTTTTCCTTTTTTTAAACCGCCGAGTTTTTTTTTTTTTCCTTTTTTTAAACCGCCGAGTTTTTGCGCCGCGTTTTTTTTAACTGCCGCGGAAAATAGTTAAAGCTTGGAATTATTACTGTTTTTTTATTTGAATTTATGAGGTCGACCTTAATTATCTCGGGCAAGATATATGGGATTTTTATAAATTTAAATTTTATCAAAATATTTTTTTTTTTCTTTTATGATTGCACCAAAAATTATTTCTTGCTTAATCTATATTTTAATATTTTTTTATTTAGTTTATAGTATATTTTATTTTATTTTCAATATTTAATTAGTTTATATTTTTCTGTAGGTATTAGTGGTTAGCTTGCATCGTATTTATAAAGGATATGATCAATGAAAACGTATCTTCCATTTTTTTTGGAATAATTATAGATTGATTTGTGAACCTTTAATTAAGAGAATTATATCTAAATAATTATAAATTGTGGATAAATAAAAAAAAATTAATAATCCAACAGCCCAATCCGAGAGTTGGGTGGTTTGGGTTGTGAAATTTTTCGGGTTGGGTTGGGTTACCAATCGGAACTTTTGTGTTTGGTCAAAAAAAAAATTCACTAACCCAACGTAGGTCATGTACACCCCTACTTATGGAGAAGTCCAAAGCAAAGCCATGAGATCAAGTGAACAATATCAGACTATTGTGGAGAGTTTTGTTCATCTAACACAAGCTGCACTATGAAGAAGTGGCAAAGAATCCACGATCCGTGTCAAATGGATCTTTAAAATTCTATATTAATCGAGGTTCTTGCTTACATCATTTAAAGTGAAAAACGATTTGGCTAAACCACGATTCCATTTAGGGTCGTACTTAGAGAACAAAAGACTTCCTTTCCTTTTTATTTCTTTCTTTTGTACTAGCAATGCTCTGAAATATTTTTCTTGCACGATAATTAATTTACAGTATCGGTGGCTTTCCTGCTATGAAGACACCTAATACACGAGAATTAAGTAGGTACTTCTTAAGACTTTCAAAAGCGTACTAATGGCTAAGTTTAGGGCATGAAACTTTTCTTTTTCATCTAACGTCTCCTCTTAGAGGAGCCTCCTTTTGGAGTCGTTTGTTCGCTATTCGAGGATTCTATTGACATGGCTAAGTTTAGGGCATGGCTCTGATACCATGTTAGATGAACACGACTCTCCACAATTGTATTGATATTGTCCACTTTGAGCATAAGCTCTCGTGGGTTTGCTTTGGGCTTCCTCAAAAGGTCTCAAACTAATGGATATTGTATTCCTTAATTATAAACTCAGGATCATTTCCTAAATTAGCAGATGTAGGACTTTTCTTTTCATCCAACGTTAAATTGAATCCTTTTAAAAAATCTAAAAATAGTGTTCATAATGGTATGATAAGAACTATAAGTTGGAATACGAACATCGAGGTAATGCCTCGAGTGCCTACGACAATAAGTTTATGATAATGATGACAAGGTTCACAAATATGATAATAACAACGAGAGGGGGAATATTAGAACACCTAAACAAGAACCCTTATAGCCGTAAGAACGAATCATAAGACCCAACCAATCGATTACGATTAAAGAAAGAGAACTCATGGTTTCCACTCCATAACCCTGTGTCGAGCGTAAGTGACTAAGTAAACTCATAGTATAGTCTAGGAAAGTCTCTAACTTAGGAACGAATTTCTAAATATGTCTAAAACATCGAACGAACCAATGACATAAGACTTAACAAAAAATTAAAAACTACAGGTAAACTACTTACTGAGTATTTTTATGCTCGTCCATGAAACTTCAATTCATATTTCAAATGAAAGTTAAACTGAACGATCGAGACGAATATGTGCATGAGCCATAAGATTATAGACGTAAGACTAGATAGTATCTTGAATAAACTCACTCTAATGCACTATAATTATAAGTTGTTTCACATCGAATTGCAAATAAACTTAGCATAAATGATTATATTATTGCATTTTTTCAAATATTTTTTTTACAGATAAAACATATGAAACTTAACTATAGACTAAAACAAAATATAAATGATTATATTACATTTTTTAAATATTATTTTACAAAAATAACACACAAACTTTACACAGTCCAAATAAAAAAAAAAATTATTTACTTTTCTCAAGAATTGAATTAGAATTTAAAACTAAAAAGTTAGTTATTTTTTTAAACAAATTTCAGACAACTGTACTTGGCTCGAAAAATGTATATTCCTCATGAACGCAAGATACCACGTGTCGTGTTCTCTTTGGTGCTCACTTTTTATTTTAATTATTATTATTTTACTTCAACGAAAAGAAAGCCAAGCTCGATTGCAGCTATTATAGTGAAACACAAATTTATAATTACAATTTTACCACAAAAAATAAAAAAATACAATAAATAAATAAAGAAAAAAAGAGGGTACGAATGCTCTCTTGCTTCTCTTTATCTCTCTCTCTCTCTCTCTCTCTGTTGTTGTTCGTCTTCATCTCACTCTTCTGACATCATATCTCACCGTCGATTTGCCGGAACCCTAATTTCCATAATCGGAGAACCCAAAGCTCTTTGTTTTTTCTCTTATCAGCCTATTGGATTTCTCGCTGAATGCCGTTTGGGTTTTCTTCTTCTATTTTCGTTTGAGGAGTTAGTGCTGCGACTGCTTATACTAGGTTGGTTGCTGCGGTCGAGACCGACTCAAGCGTAGGGTTTTTGTTTGAAGCAGTAGATGACTGTAAGACAAGTGAATAGCTGAGATCAAACGGGTTGGTTTTCATCACCGGATGGAGGGAGGTAGCGTCTCTAGACTTACTTCTTCTGGTACTGTTCATTTCCTTTTTTTTTCAAAAAATTCTTTTGGGCTTGTTTATTATATGTGGTTTTTTGGTTGCGATTATTTAGGGCGGGTGTGCCTCTTAGTCTGCTTTGAAACGATGAGCTGTAAGGCTGGATTTATGAATTAAGTTATTGAGGATTTTCTTTAAAGTTGTCCCGAGATCAGTTTTCATTAATTTTTAGCACTTTGGTGTGGTTTTTGATACATGCCAAATGCCAATGTCGTGGAATGTTGGATTCGTGTCTCGCAGCTATGTGAGTATGGGGATTTAGGAGAGTTTCTCATACTAATTATTCCATTCAAAAACTGTTCTCCGAGAGTTTATGGCCAATAGTATGTGTACTCAGTAGGGTAACCGCGTCCCATGTGTTGCGTCGATGAACTAGTTTCTAGAATGGGTACCTACTAGTTTTTGTAGATTCTATTGCTGGAGACTTGAGCTGTGTAAATAATTCTTGGAAATGTCGACGCCTAGTCTTCCTACTTCTTACAAGGTCTCATGGATCAAGGAAGGGTAGAAACCTCTCTGAACAGAATTAGAAATAGAAAAATGTACAGCCTTTTTGTATGGAAAATTTGTGCTAGTCTACTTGAACGATATTCCAACCAACGAGAAAGATAAATCAACACAGCTACTGTACATCAGTGGAATTTTATATATCTGAAGAACAAGTTGAATAAAAAACTTTATATCTATGTACATTCTGCTTTGGCCAACTCCTATTTTTAACATTCTTTGTATTGACAAATAACACAATGGTATGCAAGGAGGGGCAAGATTTAATTGAAAGGACTTACAATCTCATTTCATCATGAATTGATATTTGAAATTGACGTGTTGTTGCCTGCATATAGAACATGGATATATATTTAAACGACGATGTCCACAAGTCTCATGGGCTTCTCGCACTTGTCATATTTTAATCCACAGCAGTACTTTTATCCTTTTTCCTTCTGTGCATGCTAGTTTTGTACGCTGCATAGTCCACTTTAAACAAGTTGTATATGTTACTGCAAAAGAACCACCAAAGCCAGCATAAATCAGCTTGCACCGGTTAAATACATGACGAATTATGTTTTGAAGAGGCTTGGTGGTGAGCTATGTTGAAAAGTTATTGACCATACCTAAGCCTAAATCCTATGTGTTTGTCATTTTCTTCTACCTCTCTTTTTTGTTGGTTATTAAGGCTTCTTTGGTTTTTGGTTCATACATATGTTTTCGAATATAAAGAAAGCAAGAGGAAGCAAGATTTTGTTCACTTGCAGTTGGTTCATAATTTCATGGTCGTGTTTGGTCATGAGGTTTAAAATACCATGCAAACAGAAAAAAAGAAGAAGAAAAAAGAAAAAAGAAAAAAGAAAAAAGAAATCCGCGTGCTTCAAAGTAATGTGGTTAATATATCTTTTCTTATCCTCTCCCAACTTACAGTGTTCCTTCAAATTTCAATGTATAAAAAATGTTTAAAAGTATTTTTTTTTTCTAATTCCTCTTATGTTAACAGTAATCATTCAACTCGTCAATCTATGTAGTTTAATAGATGATATCCAAGCTATTTTTACATAATTGTCAATTATTGTAAAAATAAACTTTATGATGAAGGTGTGCTGAATTTTTCGAACTTCTAGCAATTTCATGAGTTTGTAAAATTATGAAATTATTAGAAGTTTAGAAAATCATTCAGTGGTTGCTGATTTGTCTTAGCCCATGTCTTATTCCTTCGCCTTTATTGGGGTTTCTGTGTGAATTGTTCGACGACCTTCTTTCTTTGCTTTGGAAGTTGGAAGTTTTACTGTATTTCTCGTAGAAGGGATACTCGTAATTGGAATCCTATTCCTTTAAAGGGCTTTTGTATAATCCATTTTTCCTTGTCTAGTTAGTCCTTCTGCCCTAGGTGATTCCATCTTTCCCTTGTTGTGAAAGGTGAAAATCACAACGAAGGTTTAAGTTTTTTATTTGGAAGGTCCTCCATGGACAAATTAGCACCTTATGGTGTTGAAGAGAGTGCCCAACTTGATGGCTCATTGTGCTGTATCCTTTGTAGGAGGGCCGTTGAGGATCTTGATCATATTCTTTGGTGGCGTGATTTTGCTTACTAGTCTAGAATTGGTGAGGTTTGGAGTGAGAGGAACAATAAAATTGTTAGAGAGTTTGAGAGATTTTTGAGTGAGGTTTTGTCTTTTGTTAGGTTCTATATTTCTTGCGAGCTTCTGCGGTCAAGCCTTTTTGTAATTTTACATTAGGTTTTATTTTACAGGATTGGAGGTAGTTTGCTTCCTTTCTTGTGGGGTCTCTTCCTGTATGTCCTTGTGTCCTTTTGTTTTCTCAATCAAAGTTTGGTTATATATAAAAAAAAAAAAGAAAGAATTTGTATAGTTATTTTTATAACAAACGTTGGTGATCAGAGGTGCTTGATCTATTCTATTCTCTCAGTCTCTCTCTCACCATCTCTCATTTCTTTCATCTTTCTTGGTGTCAATTAAATTTACTCTTGCGAGTTTTTATGGATTACAGTAGTAGCTATGTGGAAAACAAGTCTTCCTTCATTAGGTGTGTTCTATTTGTTGTCTCTCTTTTCTACCTTTTCTTCTTGGTGTAAAGAAAACTCAATCTTGTGAGTTTTCATTGATTATAATAGTTGCAAGGGTGAAAACAGATCTTTCTTCATTTGGGTAGTCAATGTCTCGCCAGGTTTCTTGATGAAGTTTGCTGAGCAGAAAAAACAGAGCTTTGTTTCATATTAGAGTGTAATGGGAGCACATTCTATGGTTGGAACAAATATGGATGGATCTTTCTTCATTATTCTTAGATTGGTAAATATTTAAGAAAGAAATTTATACGTATGGAAAGAATATCAAATCAATTTAGATGATTTATGGAAATCACTTCTCTTTCTAATGAAGGTGTCAAAGATGTACTTATGGTTATAGCAAGGTTAACAAGGGTGGGTGGAGTGCGTTTTGGGAGCTGTTGGGAGATTTCAAGAGGAAATTGGACGAGTAGGAAATGTTGGAATGGCAGCATTTGGGTAGAATTGTTGATTTAAGGGGTTAGAGAAGACATCTTTTGTACAAATCGTGAAAGGAAGTTTGATTAGAAATGCTGGTGAAAGGTGGAAAATTTGGTGCTGGAATGGCAAAATTTGGGTGGAAATGTTTCTGGTCTTGGCAGCAAGAGTAGAAATCTTTTGTACGAATCATGAAAGGAAATTTAATTAAAAATGGTGGTGGAGGGGGAAAAAATTAGGAAGGAATGAAGGAAGGAAAATTTCATGGAAAGGAGGATAATGTTACTTGGGTAAAACTTAGCTTTAAAGGATGGAATATCTATACCTGGAGGATTCTGAGTTTAGAAGGAAAAGACCGAGGGGGAGTTGAAGTTGAAGAAAAAAGAATTACCTGTGAAGAGGAAAATCGAGTTAGGTTAAACTGATTAGGAATGAATCGTGGTTAGAATAAAACTTTGTCAGATGAATCATAGTTACAATAAAACTTCATCTCTTCGTTGCAAGTTTGTGAAAAAGGTGTGGGATTCTTTTGAGTAGATTTTTTTGGTCTTCAGGGGTGTAAACCAAATACGCTAGAGGGATATTGGTTGAAGCTCAGTCCAGTTGTTGGCTGAAAGATAAAGCTAAGGTGCTTTGGGCAAGTGTCTCAAAGGCAATCCTTTGGCTGACTTGGAAAGAAAGTAATGCTAGAGTTTTTACAGATAAGTCAATCTCTTTTGATTCTTTTTGCGATCTTGTACAGTTCACGGCTTACAGTTCGAGTGCCTTACACAATTCTTCCTGTAATTTTTCCTTTTACACTATGAACTGGGTGGAGTGCTTTAGGTAGGTCCTTCTTTTGGGAAGGGAAGCCTTGTCTCCCTTTGTCCTTTAGGCTGTTTTTTGGGTGCCTTGGTGTTTTGAATGTTTGTTCAGTTTCTTATATATATATAAAAAGACATTTCATTTCTGTGATGGTTAAACAAGCCCGAACACAAGATGAATGACTTCTAATATAATATACGTTGCATGATCCCTGTATTTTACTTGCTTTGAAGATTTTTAAGAGCAGTCTAAGGATTTTGTAAGTTCCCAATTTCTTAAGACGAATTTATTCTAAATGTGGATATAAATATTCGTATCATAACTACCTTTTCTAACCATTGTTTTTCCCAACCATTTCTAAAGCAGAGATAAACCCATGGATTATGATGACAATGACTTTCAAAGCCAGAATCTCCATTTAGCTGGTGAAGGAAGTGCCAAATTTCCTCCTGTTCTTCGGCAATATGCTCTCCCAAAGTTTGATTTTGACGACCCCCTTCAGGGGCATGTAAGATTTGATAGCTTGGTTGAAGCTGAGGTGTTCTTGGGTATTGAGAATAACGAAGATAATCAGTGGATTGAAGATTATTCTCGTGGAAGTAGTGGAATAGGGATTAGTTCTTGTGCAGCAGAATCTTGTTCTATATTGAGACGGAAAAATGTTTGGTCGGAGGCTACTTCCTCTGAATCTGTTGAAATGTTATTGAAATCTGTTGGGCAGGAAGATATCAATCTCGCACCAACGGTTACTGGGAAGTCAAATGCTTGTGAGAAATTGGACTACCTAACAAACCCAATGGACCCTACTTTAAAAGATGACGGTAGTAGTTTTTCTGAAGTAGGCGATGTACAGCCTACGCTACTACCAGATATAAGTCTTGAGGAATTGCATGTTAATGAGGACATAAGAGGGGAGCAACAACAGCCTCAAATGGATGACCCTACTGAATTTCAAGGGATTCAAACTGTTGATGGAAGTTTGGACATGGATGATCCCGGTGTTTCCCATGAACTTGATGACATTCCAGCAAGTGAGGGAAGTCCAGTTATTGAAGAAAACAGTAAGCTAACATGTCCAAGTATGCCTGGTACTTTTGCTTCCATATCATTGGAAGATAAAGGGCAAGATGATTTTACCGCTTCAGGAAAGCATATAAATAATTTGGTTACTTTCACGCAAGCAGGCAGTGGAAAGTTGAGCAATCAGAATATTGAACAGCAAATAAAAGATTTATGCAAGAATCCTGTTAATACACATATTGAAAATATTGAACAAGATTCACATGATTTTAGTAAAGAAGACCACCCTCTTTTATCACCTACAGTTGCAGTAGAAAGATTGATTGTGGATTCTACTACTGCGAATTTTCAGTCCCATGCAAGTATGACCTTGAAGGGAGATTGTGAGTTCCATTCAGGTAGTGGAGAGTTTACATCTGGAGTTCCTGCTGAAACTAACAATTTTGATGATAAGGTCTTGTGTACCAATTTGGAGATCGGGAATCCGTCCAAAGAAAACATGCATGAGGTATTATCTACAGTTGTTGAAGGCGATGCTAGAACCGAGGCTTGTGCAGGTGAGGGGGAAAACATTGATGCTGAAGTTTGTGCCTTTCAAGGGCCTAAAGTTCATTCAGTTGGGCAGATGGCTAATACACAGGAAGTACTTATTGAAGAGCAGCAATGTTTTCCCTTGGACATCGAGATACAGAATAGTAAGTCTGAGTCTTCTGCATCTGCCATAGAGGAAAGTAATTCCTCTAAGGTCGACAAAAGCATCAGTGGTCATATCAGAGATATTCCTGATAATTTTTCAAAGGAAACACAAGGTATTGTTAGTTCTAGAGATGTTTGTGAGTGCACTCTTCCCTCGGACAACTTTCCTACCACGGAGGCTGAATCAACACACTTATGCGAGGAAAATAAACCGTGCCAGCCAGTTGATAGCCATGCTGAACATGCTTCTGTCAGTGACATGGAAGAAAGGCGGTTATCTTCTGATTCTATTAGTGTGAATGACAAGACTACTGAGTCTCCTGTCACAGATAAGCGAATTGTATCCCCGTCTTTTCAACAGAGTGGTGTCGAAAGTGAGACAATAGATACAAAATTGGAGTCCAGTGTTAATGCTGGTGAGGAATCAGGTATGTGATCTTCATACGTAATTTTTGTGTATGCACGATGTCAGATAGCTATACTGCACTTTTGTTCAAACTGGAGAAGTTTATTGTAACTCATTTAGAGAGGTTTTTTTTTTCCATCTTTTGTAAATTTCATACATGAATGAAATTGTTTCTTATTAAAAAAAAAAGTTATATATGCAGCATATTTGAACCATTTACTTTTTTTTTTTTTTCTCCTTCTTCCTATAGTTGCAGTGTCAGCTTCTACCTCTGACCACACATCTGAGGCAGTATGTGCTATATCAGTTTCTGTCTTAGAGGATGCCAATGTGAGACCATGTGGCATATTACAGGGCGACTCCTTACCTTTAGTTGAAGCTTTGACAGACAGAAAAGATGCTGATGACAAAGAGTATCTATTGCAACCTAATGTAGTGGAGTTTACTCAACCAGATAGAAAAGAAGAAAGTGTTGTGATACTTCCTGCTGAAGGAAGTTCTCCTCTGTTGGATACTTCTCAACCTGTGGCGGAGTTTCATCCTCTTTCTCAAGCTGACAAATCTGCTTGTGTTACTGCTGGCCAGGGATTAGGTGAAAGTGTTGATCAATCTATTTCAAAGAATTTGAATACAGATGGCTGCAACACAGAGAGCCAACCTATTCCTCAAGTAGACGTTGCCAATAATCTTATCCAGGACTGCGGACAGGAAATGGACATTGATCCAGCTTTTTTGAAGACAACTGCAAAAGCATGTGGTAGTGGTGTTAAAAAGTCAGGTGCGACTCTTTGGATTTGCGAGTTAGTTTAAAGGTTTTAAGTGTCTGTGAAATTAAATTATTAGTTTTCTTTATTACTAACTGAAGTGAATTTAATATTCTTTACTTTTTTTTCTAGCAAAGTCTTTCTAGATTTCTTTAAGTAGAAGTAATTTCTTGAAAATCTAATGTTGATTAACTTGTAACTGGAATATACTTAACTTCAGTCTAATAAGTAATAGTTAATAAGTGTCCTAGTTGAGTTAGGTTTATTTTTCTTTAAGGACTATCACTTTTCCTAGTGTTTAGCAGAGTTCCGTATGTGTTAAGACTTGTGGACTCTGGTCTGAAACCCTAGACGGATTCCTATGGTGCTGTATTGCATTCTACAGCTTTATTTTGGCTAGTTTCCCTATCTTGTTTTTCTTTGTAGATGGTACCCAGAATCTGAATTTTAGATACCAATTGCCACAATATAAAAAATCAAAGATAAGAGAGACGTGTACACAAAATGTTATCATGTGCCTTTGCATAGTGCGTCGTGTGTTGTGTCACAGTCGCACTCTTGTGACAGCGGGAGAGCGATTGTGAAGCACTTGTTCTAACCTAGCAAATAAGTCAGCCGGGTGAAGGTTGGATTTTGTGGACAATTTTGACACAAGTCTCAGGTCACATTTGAGAGAAATGTTTTAGAAAACATGAGTAAGGAAATACGTTAAAAAACAATTTGAAAGAAAGCCATGTTATAGGCTAAAAGCGAATAAGCAATAACCACAACTTTGATAGTATATAACCCAGGTTGAAAGAATTGACAACTAGTCATATCCTTTTATAGTACATTTTGGCTAGTGTAGACACGATTTTGGTGAACGGTCATACACCCTCGTATTGACACAACATGAATATTAAAGACCTAACTATACATGAAAGAAAGTTAAGGGAGTTTGAAACAGGCATGCGGCCATGGACAAAACGTCTTGGATAAGCATGATCGGAGAATCCGACACACGGCCACAGGCAACATGCCTTGGATAAGCATGATCGTGACACGTTGCATGCACTTACTGTGCATGTTGCTTGTTCCACGACACATGTTTGTTGTGTGCTGGTCTTTCTCCTCACGGCATCTGGTGTCTAGGTGGTGTGCATGAGTTTGTGGACGGCTGAAACACCAACGCCCCTTCACGCCTTGGATAAGCATGATCGTGACACGTTGCATGCACTTACTGTGCATGTTGCTTGTCCCACGACACATGTTTGTTGTGTGCTGGTCTTTCTCCTCACGACATCTGGCGTCTAGGTGGTGTGCATGAGTTTGTGGACGGCTGAAACACCGACGCCCCTTCACGACTATGTGTATCTCTTGCGCTTTGTTCCCTTGTTGGGTGGCCTCAGTTACCTTTCATTGATGGTGTGTTCGCAAGTTCCCGATTTCCATCTCTCTTGAGGTTCCTCTATACAAGGCCCAACATTGTAAAGGATACAAGGGCTTAATCAGTCGGCAAGGGTTGGTCACCGTCCATCCCTCAATGTGTGCGCATTGCACTTTGGAGCTGCCAACATGTGTTATCGACTTTACTGGCTCCATGTATAATTTGTCAATCCCCCTTGATTTACATGGTCTGACCTATTCCCATCATCATAGAGTGTTGCTTTGGGACCTTCGAGAAAGGATCTGATAGATAATTACATTCCAATGATGCTCTTGCCTGCACACCGATGGTTTCAATTCTCTTGTAGAACACTGCTAATTACTAATGCGATTGAAAAAAAAATGAAAATGTGTTATATTGCCAGTTGTTTTCTGATTTTTCTTCTGTTTAGAGTCCTTCAAACCATGACATTTTTTTTTTTTTTTTAACATTGTTGGTTTTGATCACTTAACTTGCACAATTATTTCAGTGTATCTTTTCCATGTTTTTAACGACCAAGTTGTTAAATGATTTCTTAGAATTTTTTTGCTTGATGACTACTCATCTTTAACTCCATTGCCAGGAGAAACATTTGATACTTATCAGGAAGATCAGGAAAATACTAAAGTTTTATCGGAATCTGTGGGAAAAAATTGTCAGAAAGCTATTGCAGTGAACACCGACAGTGAGTAACCAAATTATATAACTTCTAGATAAATGCATGTGAAACAATATGTTATGATAAATTATTTGATTTTATTGGTTCTTGAAGTTTAAATCTTTTAGTTTTGTGGTAAATTTTCTGTTTCAGCTAGCAGCTTCTTCTCGTGGTTGTTGATTTCTTGGTTGGTTTTGTGAAACATCTTTAGCATTATAGACCTTCAGCCGATGAAGGGTGTGTTTGACATACCTTCTAGTTTAAGTGCTTCTTAAAATACTTTTAATAAATTTGTTTTTATATCTTAAATTTTTTAGAAAGTGCTTTAAATATGTTTGATTGTACTCCATTGAGAAGTGTTTCTACTTATTTAAAAAAATTTATTTTACTACATATCTTGAAGATTTTTCAGTCAGCCATTTTTTTATTTTTTTGGATAATTCATCTTTCCAAGTGATTGTTCAAGAAGAGATAAATTTTTTCTTTTTTAATGCCTTTTACTTGTTAAGATTTTTTTTTTTATTAAACCCTTTTGATCACCTAAAATCATTTGAACCACCTAAAAGCCTCCGCACAGGTTGAGGGTGGGCTCCTTTTGAATGTTGTAATCAACCAAAGTCCAACCATCCTCCAATTGTTTCCAGCAAAGATTAGTCTCTGTTGATCGGGAGGTATTCCTTCTTTGTCTTGAATCTTCAGTTTCACATTGTCGATTGTGTCCAAGCTTTCAACCTCTAATGTGATCGCCGTCCCCTTCGACGTCTTCACAAAATCTGCATCCCACCGCGCAGTTGATGCACCAAATGCAAAGTTGATTCCTTTTGGATGTTGTAATATGCTTGAGTTCTGCCATCTTCAATTGGCTAATACCCATGAAGATTAATTGCTGTTGGTCAGGTGGGATGCCCTCCTTGTCTTGAATCTTGGCTTTCACATTTTCGATCGCGTCTAGCTTTCTACTTCCTGCTTGTCAATGTCTTCATGAATCTGCATTCCACTGAGTAGTCAGAACACAAGTTGCAATGCTGCCCCTTTTTCCTGGCTACTTATCTCCTTGGGAATGACTTTCTGCTATTTCTCCTCATTTTCCTCTCAAAATCAATCCCCTCAATCTTCTTCTCTCATCAAAATACAGCTACTCCATCCTTATAATCCTCCAAATGAATTTGAGGTGCTAGAGTGACAGCTTTTCATTAGTTGTTTTGGGTTGAATGTAACAAAAGCGTGAAATCAATTAATGAGTTATTTTTCCTCGTACTATATCAAGTACACTTTGCTCCTAGAAATGTTTCAACCTACAAGTTTACTGGTAAACTATTTCCATGGATACTGTAACACCAAATTAGCATAATGTTGTTTTTTCTTAGCTTTCAATTACTTAGATGGAACAATCAAAGCTCTTCAAATATATATTCAATTATAACCAAAGATTTAGGGAGATTTAATCATAAAAGCACTAGAATAGCATAAAAGACTTGCTAGAGTTATTAGATGTTTTGTTTTTTTTTTTCATTTTTTTAAAAATGTTTCCATTTAGTAGTGTTATCATAGTGATTCCTTTCACCTTTTCTTTTAATGATGGAGCCTCCAAAAGAAAACAAATACAACCAAACCAATAGTCAGCATCTCTTGTTTTCTTATCCGTGCATTTTAATATGTAACTAGACTTGGATCGGAATTCAGTATTGAACCTTCTACTCTGCTTATTCTGTTCATCGCTTTTATCATTTTGTACAGATTGTTGATTGCTTCTGGTAAATGCTCTGTTGACATGAATTTCGTTTTACATGGAAAAGAACTTGCATGCGGCAGGCTGCATTCTGAGCATATGTAGGAAAAGAAATAAGGGCGTTTAGTCTTTCCTCTAGATGAAGTAAAATTGAATGATATGTTCTTGTTTTTGTGCTGTGGTACTGGAAATGCCGTTAAAACTTATATATAATTTCCAAATTTCTTTAAACTTGAATTTTCTCTCACTACTCAGTTGCAGATGCTGCTGGCTTAAAGGAAGGTTCATTATGTTCAGCTACTTTTCCTCAACCTCATGAACAGACGACTGTGATGGAGAGTGATAATTCTACTGATACTGATAAACATCCTAATTTACCTGATGTTGTCAAAACTACTGTGGCTTCTTGTGATCCAGATGAAAAGGATTCAAATAATGGGCCATTAAGTAAGAATGTTGAAGCTCCAGAGGCCAATGGTACGGTGGTTGGCAATGCATCATCTGGTTCCCAGTTGCCCAAAGGAAACGGTGCCTCCGAAAGTGAGACAGTTCTTACCTTTGTGTCCAGTTCATCGGTAGATCTGCCAAAAAATTATTCTGACATTGCAGTTGCACCAGCAGTCAATGCTTCTTTGGTGATTCTTTTCCTTCATGTCATGGATGCCATTAGATCTTTTCCCCCTTCATAACAACTTCCTGTTCACAGGATAATATATACATTTTTTTCTGTTCACATTTCTGTTTTCACATTGTGGATTATTTTTTATCGAAGGTTGTGGCGGGACCTCCATCATCTTCTGGCCTATCCAAATTGGACGTCAAGAATGCTCAGGAAATTTCGCATGGGAGCCCTCAGGTGTCTGAGGTAAAAGTTGCACGTGGTCGTTCCAAGGGCACTTCTGAGCGTAAAAATAGGCGTGCTTCTGCCAAAGGATCAGGGAAAGAGTCATCTGCAAAGGGCAGTCACATGAAGAAATCAGAGAAACTAGAGCAATCTAAAAGTACGCCCATGCGCAATCCTGGAATTTTCCAGCTTGCACAGTCTAATGAGATACAACATCATGGGCATGTGGAGTCCAGTGGTGCTAAACCATTTGTCTTTATTGGTGCTTCAGCTTCCAGCATTCCAGACTTGAACAATTCTTTGAAGAATTCTGCTTCCCCATCTCCAATGTTTCTACAGCCTTTCACAGACTTGCAGCAAGTTCAATTGCGCGCTCAGATTTTTGTTTATGGAGCTTTGATGTGAGTTCTTAATTTATTTTTCTTACTTAAACAAGTGTCAGAACTGAAAGCCATTGTAATTGTTCACCATTCGTTACTGTTGAAAAACGTTTTAAGAGATTGAAGTCTTGTCCTATTAAAAAAAGAGGCAGACAGAAAAAAAGGCACTTCATCCTTTTAAATAAACACAGAAAATTTCTCATACAGTTCGTTTAATTGAGCTTCTTTCTACTATGTAATTTTTATGGATTTAATCGTTGCTGCAGTCAAGGTACAGCACCAGATGAGGCATACATGCTGGCTGCATTTGGAGGACATGGTAAAATTTTCCCCTATCATTGATTTGGTTCACTATATGGATGTCGGTTTTTCTTTATTTATGTGATTCTTAAATTCAGATGGTAGAACAAACCTTTGGGAGAATGCCTGGCGTATGTGCGTGGACAGGCTTCATGGAAAAAAAACTCAGCCTATTAACCCAGAGACACCTTTGCAATCACAATCCGGTACTTTGTGAGGCATTTTATACTTTTCTAGGCTTATTTGTCTCTCTCTGAATTTAAAATTTTGTTCTGTAGGTAGGAGTACTGAGAAAGCAAATAAACAAAGTACACTACAAAGTAAAGCTGTATCTCCTCCAGTCAGTCGAGTTAGCAGTAAGAATACTTCAACGGTGTTAAATCCTATTATCCCTCTTTCCTCACCACTCTGGAATATTTCCACACCTTCAAGTACTTTGCAACCTAGTATTATGCCTCGAAGTCCAGTCATAGACTATCAGCAAGCACTTTCTCCATTGCATCCGTATCAGACTCCTCCTGTCAGGAACTTCATTGGTCATAATCTGTCATGGTTTTCTCAGACCCCATTCCATAGTACCTGGGTTGCTACTCAGACATCGACACCTGACTCTGGTGCACAGTTTTCTGGTTTGCCAAATACTGAGCCAGTTCTCTTAACGCCATTGAAGGAATCATCTATGCCACAATCCTCCACCGTGAAGCCCTCTGGTTCAATGGTTCACGGTGGAACTACTTGTAATGCATTAACTGGGGCCTCCCCCCTGCTTGAGTTAAAAAAGGTGCCAGTAACCACCGGGCAAAATTTGACTGAATCAAAAACGAGAAAAAGAAAGAAGATTACAGTTTCTGAGGATCCGGGCCTTATAACTATGCAGGTTCAACCACATTTAAAACCAGTTTCAGCTGTGGTTACAACTACAATTTCTACTCTTGCAACATCTCCATCTGTCTACCTTAAGGCACCTTCTGAGAATTTGATTTTATCTGCATCTTCATTGTGTCCACCTACTCACCCAAAGAACGCTGGTCAAGATTTGAGAGGGAAAACTATGTTTTCGGAGGAAACACTTGGCAAGGTTGCGGAGGCTAAGCAAGTGGCTGAGGATGCTGCACTGTTTGCATCTGAAGCTGTTAAACACAGTGCAGAATTGTGGAGTCAATTGGACAGACAGAAAAATTCAGAATTAGTATCAGCTGTTGAAGCTAAACTAGCTTCTGCAGCTGTTGCAATAGCAGCAGCTGCTTCCGTCGCAAAGGCTGCAGCTGCTGCTGCCAATGTGGCATTAAATGCTGCACGTCAAGCAAAATTGATGGCTGACCAGGCGTTGACTTCATCTAGCCATGAAGTTTCTTGTCACAGCAATGAAGTTCCTGTTCATGGCAGTGCTGTTGGTGTAGGGAAGGCCACTCCAGCGTCCATCTTGAGGGGTGAAGATGGAGGAAATAGTTCCAGTTCTATTATTGTTGCTGCTAGGGAGGCAGCTAGAAAGAGGGTTGAAGCTGCATCAGCTGCTTCTAAGCATGCTGAAAATGTGGATGCCATTGTCAAAGCTGCCGAGCTGGCAGCAGTTGCGGTGTCACAAGCTGGAAAGTTAGTTGCCATGAGCGATCCTCTTCCCTTGGGCAAGTTAGTAGAAGCTGGTCCAGAGGGTTATTGGAAAGTCCCTCAAGTTTCATCTGAGATGGTTATGAGATCTGATGATGTTAATGGAGGATATTCCAATTCAGCAATTAAGCATCCTAGAGAGGGACTGTCAGGTAAGAATGAAATTCAGGCAAGTGTCAATGTCACTTCACTTATTCCTGGAGACATATCTATGGGTTCTGTTGAGAATCATCCCAGATTGGTCGAAGGTATCCCAAGTTCTGTACCACCTCGTGAAAATGATGGGGACAAGGACCAAAATGCTTCTGGCCTGACAAAAACCATTGGTGTTGTTCCAGAATCTGAGGTTGGGGAAAGATCCTCCCAGAACGAGTGTGAAAAGCCCAAGGATTTAAGACAAAGTAGCATCAAGGAAGGTTCCCATGTCGAGGTATGAGATTGTTATATTTAATTTTTTAAAGTCTCACCATTGTTGATATTTGTTCTTTCTTCTTCTTTTGAGTTGCTGAAGCTATGAGTAGAAGTTCCAATGTGGAATTTAAATGCTAAGAAGTATGCACCTGTATTTACTAATCATTTATTGATGTTTTCTGACTCTTGATTTTGTACTAACTGGATTGGTTATGAATTAGGTTTTTAAGGATGGAAATGGATTAAAAGCTTCTTGGTTCACAGCCAATGTGCTGAGTGTGAAGGAAGGGAAAGCTTATGTGTCCTACACTGAACTTCAACCTGAACAAGGTAATGACTAGCGAAGCATAAAATGTAAGCTGATGATCTTATGATTTTGTAATTTGAGATTGACCAAGGCACATTATTTGATTCTTGCTTGCAAGAGAAGATGTAGTTAAAACTATTTTATCATTTTCTTGTCCATAAATTATTTTGAGAAGTTCATGAGAGTATATTGGGCTCTTAAGAAACTGAGAGTATATTGAGGTTTAGAAACATGTACAGTTCTTGACTTCTCTTTGCTAACTGTTCACTTTCTTGATTTGTGCAGGGTCAGGTCAAGTAAAGGAGTGGGTTGCTCTTGATGGTCAAGGGGGTATGGCACCAAGGATACGAATTTCTCGTCCTATGACTAGCTTGCCAAGTGAAGGAACGAGGAAGAGACGCCGAGCAGTTGCAGGGGACTACATCTGGTCAGTTGGAGACAAAGTTGATGCTTGGATGCAGAATAGGTGTTGTTTTCTCTATGTGCTTCCTCATTTCTTTATTGCAAATAGTTTTAATTAAGCAACATAGTATACGGTGAGAAGGGGGTGGATACACTCCTGTCCAAAGTCACTGAGAATCATACAGATCCCCGACATACCTATCTATCTTTGGAAAACCCCTCATATTCTTGGAGCCAAGTTTCCTTAAGATAGTGCAAATGTCATTTCAAAGAACAGTATCTTTAATGATGACTGCACAATACTTTCTGGATAAAGTCCAAAAGCTTGAAAGCAAGTAATTATGAAAATGATTCCATCACATTCATAGAGAGAGTATAGAACTACGAGATTCCAGTACTTACCTCTTTTATCTGAGTTTCTAATTTGGGAGTTTATCATAAGAGCACTGACCGTCCCAAACATAGGGAGAACCTTACATTCCTGTGGATACTTGATTTTCCAAGTCCTTATGCATAAGGATTGGTTAAAAGCCATCATGCAAGTAATTTTTTGTTATCTTGTCACGTCTAATACAAATGAGGCTTGCGTCTCTAAATAGGTTAGAGACTAAGTAATTACAAAATTGCGCTGTTATAAGGACTAGCTGCTTTGAGTAGTTTCAACAGCTACACTGTTAAAATATATAGATTTTGTGCGTGGGTACCATTTATATCACCCCATGTTCAATCTGTAATCTGCTGTTTGTTTATATTTTTCCAGCTGGCATGAAGGAGTGGTTGCTGAGAAGGACGCAAAAGATGAAACGACATATACCGTCTGCTTTCCAGGCATGTCACTATGATTCAGAGTTTAATTGACCTTTTTCTATGAAGATTGTGCTCTCTCTCTCTTCTTTTTTTTTCTTGTAAATTAACCATCATTTGGTTCTTGCAGCTCGAGGTGAAACGTCCACTATCAAAGCTTGGAATCTCCGGCCTACTCTCATATGGAAAGATGGGGAATGGGTTGAGTTATCCGGCTCATATGTAAATGACTATTCTCATGAGGTTCTTACCTTACTTATGATTGTTTGACCCTGATTCTAAATTTTTAATCTGTCGAAATATGCTGAGTTGCAATTGCATTCAGACTGTTATGCCTCAGGAAAAGCGCATGAAGTTGGGCAGTCCAGCTGCAGAGGTTAAAAGGAAGGATAAAATGCCTACGATTGTGGAGGATGTAGAATCAGTGAAGCCAGCGGACTCAAGTTTGCCTTTGCTAGCAGCAAATGAAAAAGTATTTAATGTTGGTAGACATACTCAAACTGAGAACAAGTCTAATCCATTAAAAACTGCTCGGACTGGTAAGCAGAAGGGGACATCAAGAGTGGTTATTGGTGTTCCCAGGCCTGGAAAAAAGAGAAAATTTATGGAAGTGAGCAAACATTATGATGCGGGTGCTCGAACTACTGAAGCAAATGATTCCGCTAAGTTGGCCAAGAATTTGATGCCGCAAGGATCCACCTCCAAAGGATCAAAAAGAACTTCAAAATATGAAACGAAGGAAAAACATGCAAATGACGCCAAGCCCATGGGTGTCAAGTCCGGAAAGCAGCCAAGTTTGTCAGGTAAGACTAATTCACAGAATAAAGCCCTTTTGGCAAATGTTTCTGCTGATGTTTATCCTTCGGCAACAGAGGAAGCAGTTATCACCAAGGATCCTGGAAGCCAGAATGAGGGTGCTTCAGGGAAGAACGACCAAATGGATGTTCCTTCTTTTTGTAGCATTGAAGAAGCACCAGAGGGTTCGGTCTTATTTCCTCCAGCACATGCTCCCAAGAAAGCATCCTCATTTCACTCGAAGCCTGAACGAGCAAATAAAGGAAAACTTGCTCCTGCAGCTGCGAAATTGGCAAAAATTGAGGAAGAGAAGGTTTTCATTGGGAATTCTAACAAACCAAATTCTAATGTTATTGAGCCACGTAGATCCAACCGCCGAATTCAGCCGACCTCAAGAGTAAGTCTTTGATACAAGAACCTTAATCAATAAGTTTGGCATGCCTGTGCATTCTGTTTTCCCTTGAGCCTAACGTTGAAAGGAGTCTCTCTCTCTCTCTTTCTGTTTTATTTTTTTCACTTGTTTCATTTATTCATTTTGTATTTTACGTACGGTGTACCCTCATATATGTTTTGTAACGTGCGTGTGCATTCTGAATCTCGGTGTTTGCAGTTATTAGAGGGACTGCAAAGCTCATTGACAATTTCAAAAATTCCTTTTATTTCACACGATAAAGGTCAAAGAAGCCAGAGCAGGAATGCATCTAGAGGTAAGAACTGATGTGCCAGATTCACTTCAGAATTTTGCCTCAAATTTACGTTACATCATGATGAAAATGTATTTCTTGATTGTGGCAGGGAATAAAATCTAAGGGGGGTCTCTAGCGAACTTGGTTCTAGGCCCAGGAAATGTCCTCTGCCGATAATTAATGTGACTTTAACAGTAGTTTTATATTGTTGTATTTAATATATAGATAAATGTAGGAAAGGAAACTCTTGCTTCCTTAGTTATACTCCTACAAGTTTAGCTTTAGTTCATATTTATTGAAGTTACCTCACATTTGTGCTCTCTCAAAGCTCCTCTACCATAACAGGATGTATATTGAAACTCTCCTTGTAGGTTGGTCTTGGAATTCAAAAGGTAGTTTGGCTATCCATTCATGTCCTCTTACACCACCCCCTTGATCTATAATAATATCACATTAGTCTTGTGTGATTTCAGAATCAAAGCATCTACTCCGCTTCGTTCCCGTGCGGAGTTAAATACAGACTTGGTGCTTTTAAATTGTTACTGTTTTCCCAGTACACTAGAAGAAGGTGGTCAGAAGGGGTTCAGGTACTGCCCAAAATTTGTTCACTGAACAATATATAGAAGAAAGAGTAATGTTGCATTGTTATATTATGGCCACCTTACCAGTAGAAGTTTTCCATAGATGAGTAGGAATCTTTTCTTTTCTTTTCTTTTCTTTTTTGTTTTTGCTTATATTATGTATTTTCTTCCCCACTCCAGATGTATTGAAAATATAAATGTTGGTTTGGCTTCATAAAATAGTGCTGTGACTGCGGGTAGCGTTGGTAATGGCATTAGAATGTGGCTGTTGTTCTGAAACCTGAGAAAACTATACTCTCTGAACCACGGAATTTTTTTGGTTCTACATGGGCAGACCTTTAAAGGGGCGTTTGGTCCTTAAATAATACAAGGGCCTACCAAAAAGCAATTCAGAACAAAATCATTCTAAAATATATATTAAGAAGGGACTTTGGTGTATTTCTTAAGGGCATGTTTGGATTGCTCCAACAAAAAAAAAATGTGATGAAAAGTGACTTCCAAAATCTTTTTATTATCAAGCATGTCTTAAACCGAATGTAAAAGGTAGAGTAGATTTATAGCAAAGTGGGACGAATGGAGGAGTGAACGAAGGGTTATTACAAGCAAGCTGGAGTACCTTGGAGAGTCGATCCCTCTCAATGTTGGTTTTCCTTTTTTTTATTACTTTTTATTTTGATTGCTTTCAAATTCAAATAATCTAGAATTATCTTAATAAATAAATAAGCAAGCATAATTTACAAAATTTATTTTAGAAAATTGAATATTTGTTCTTGGGTTAATGATGAATCAAAAAACTTTTTTTAAACATCAAATTGTCAAATTCCAGGCTTTTCAAAATTGATGTGTTGTAACTGGCTGGAATTAAGTTATGAAAGCAATGTTTAAAGAGAGTTCTTTGTTCCATTTATACCCGAGTATAACGCTCAACCTTCGAATATATCAATTTCTAATTTCTTTTATTTTAAATCTTCTACATTAAAAGATATTAATCATCGTTTTCCTCTATCATTTATATTTAAATCATTCATCATGGAATGACAATAAAATGATACCACAAAAATATAGAATTAAAGTTTTATAATTAAACAATAGAAAACTTCACAAAACTCCTAAAGGTAATAAATCATCTTTTAGAGGGAAAAAAATGTTGTATAATATAACAATTTCATCGACGGATTTCAGTGAGATGAATTTATATCGACCCAAGTGAGATCCGAGCACCTAACCCAACATCCTTTACTAATGAATTTAGCTTTACATTAAATGCATTTCAATGAGATGAATGCTAAATTGTTGCATCTACAATGCTACCAAAGTCTCCCAAAAGTCAACCAACTCGATTATGTTATGACATCCTAGCAAAATCATGACTGAATCTTATAGTTGATAGAGTATCCAATGGCGATGGCGGTTGGGATTGATAGGCATCATCTAGTGTCAAATCTAATTGATCAGCTTTACTATCATCCTACAATTAAAAATCCCAAGCTTATCTTTCTCCGAATAACCTGACTTGAAATTTCCGATGTTTTTCGTCGTACCAATCTCAATAAAACTGTGAATCAATCACAATTCTGAAACTTAAAACAAATCCAACTTAATTAGAACATCATCTACTGTCACTTTCACTGGAATACTTGCAGAGCAAACTAAAATGATCCATTGTGTTTGCTTGCAAACAAAAGTTCTCTGAAATTGCAATAGATGAAAAACAATGAGAAAAAATAACAATATTACCTTAGGCTCACAAATGTCTGACAGGTTCAATCATATGAAGTCAGTAACGCTGGCCACAATTCGGCTGCGTATCGAGCATGCTGTCGAGTCAAACTGTTTCCAGTTGTAGTGCCACATAGGTTCAGTTCATATATCATAGTTCCACAAATTAATAAAATAAATCAGGAGGGGGCGGGGGTATGTTAGCTTGCGCATAAAAAGACTAGAGCAGCAGCAGAAGGTTTTGGACAGAACTACATATCTATATACTCTTTGACAGAGAAAAGACTAAGTTATGAACAATTGATCGAACTTCCTGTACCATGGATGAAGAAGATAGGCTTGATCGAACTTCCTATACCATGGCGCGAAAACGATAGGGCAGACTTCATGAAAATTGCCTCATAGAGATACTCTTCTCATCTTGTCGTCTATGCATTTTCTTCCTCTCCATAAAGGGGACAAAAATTCTCTCTAATGCCGTGGAAACTAAATGAACTCCATCAAGTTTCTCTTTTCCACTACTCCTTGCCTAGTTATCAATGGAAAATCGAGGTGATTACCTTCATCATCTTCGTTTACTTTTTCAGTGACGGGTTTCTCACAAATACAGGAGTCGGGAAATTCATGAAATTCTTTACCACGTTTCAAGTCATCAGGCTCACCCATGAACCCTCGTTGGCAAGATTTTACCTTTCTGGCGAATGTATTCCAATCCATCTTGTTCCTTTCCATGAACAGAGCACTGAGTCTTTTTGCATTTGGCCTAATGGTCCTTCTATGACCTGAATACCTCCTAAAATACACAAATCAAAGTTCAGTGTTAGGAAGGCAAGATGAAGAATACGCAAAGGAACTTTAAAACTTCCAATTAATGTTTTAAAAGGTTTTCAAGGCAGTCTCAAGGCTTACAAAGTTATTAGGCCTCATGTAATAGTGGGAAGAATCATATATCAATTTGTTGGTCAATTCTTCAAAGATATAAAAATTAACTTAAACATTCAACGGTAATACACCATGTGATAAACAAGATTAAGAATGAATTTGAAATCTTTAATTAAGAAGACAATTAATAGAAGTGAGTTTCATCTTCTTTTGTACTTTATACAATCAATATTGCTATAGTTTTTATCAATTTTTGTAGATCACCTGAACACCTCTAGCCATTTAAAACATTGATTTCTATACTAAACAGTTCTTAATAAGAGATTTCAGGAGAAGTCCTGCGAAAATAATGCTATATATCAAAAAAATATAAGGAATTTAAGTATATAAAATCTATTTTCGAGCTGCCCTACTATAATTCGTACAAAAAAAGAACTATTTTGAAAACAATCTCTCGAACAAGACAGTCTTTTACGGTCCAAGAATAGATACACAAATATTCAGTTTCAGTAGGCATTATATTCTTGGGTGGTGGATCCAATTCAGTCATCCATAGGCTGAATTATACCCACATGCAGAGCACAAAAGGGGGTATCAGAGAAGATCAAAACAGACCGCCTTTTTACAATCTAACCAATAATCTCATTCTTGATAATGATGCAGCAGATATAGAAAAGAAATAAGCTTGGTACCTTTCACCAGCAAGAATCTTGGCCATGTTCCCATTATTGTTAGTGACAAATACGTTGCTCTCATTGCATACAATGTAGTCGATGGCAGCAAGACGGGAAGAGAATGGAAGAAAGGGTTTCAGCTCTGCATCAGCAAGCATCTCCTTGGTATAGAAATTTGGGAAAAGTTCCCTAAGAGGCTTCAGAGTTTCTTCTCCACCATAGATTTCACCAGATGCAACATAAATATAACTATCATTTCTAAAACCAAGGGCACGTAGCATCAGACCCACTTCATAGGGAGTAAGTGGGCATTTCCCTCTCTTCCTTTCTTCCTCTTCACTTACATCCTGTAAAGCAATGCCGAAATTTTATATACAACCACTTGCTTATTGCAGATCAATCGTACATGTCCAAATACACAGAGTTCAAGAAAAAGCAATACTAAAGAAAATTTTTAAGATCCATAGTTAATATTCAAATGTATTTAAAACTCAAAAACAGATAGAATACTGCTCACAGGTAGTGTTGCCCATCGCTTCCTTATTTCACCCAGTTCATGCCTTTCCTTTTCACCTCCACCATAGTAACATCCAGAAAAGGCTAGCATATCAGGCTCAAACCTACAACCAAAATGGATACATTTATAGAGAAATAAAAACTAGTAGTAACAGATATGAATTAACGTATTTGAAATGTGGCCTGGCCAATCATGGGGCTCTTCTCAATAAATCTTTTACTACCGAGCAATATTGGCCCTAGATAAATCAACTACAACTACAACTGCAGCAGCCGTAGCCTCTTTAATAATGCTTTAGGCCTTACCTTGTAAACCATCAAAACCAACAAAAGCATTACAGCCTAAAAAAAAAAGGTTAATCATACGGTGTCTTACTAACTGGTGTAGCCTAAGGTATTTAAGGAGAGAATTCACCAAGAATCAGATCAAGGATCTTTAATAGAATGAAATTATGAATAATTCATGAGAGGCTCTGTATTAACAGTGAATAAAAGTGGATAAGGAATTACCCTAATTAACCTTATTCTCTCTACATCACTAACTTAGTAGGAGCATAAAGAAAAACATAAAATCAAGCCGTCAAATAAAATGATGACCATATTTCATGTAGTGTAGCACTTGCTGTTGGGTTAATTTGGTAACAAAAGAATAAGACAACTTTCAAACACAATTAAAAAAAAATGTGGATTCTACTTAGACCAATGAAATTTGTATCGTGTCATTGATATAAAAGAAAATGAACTCTTCAGATTTGATATCTTGCTTACTTTTTTTGTTCTTGCTCTTATTTAACAGCTTCTTGTTGTTTTCTATAAGAAAATTAATATCACTGAACATATGCAATTGCAAGAGGAGAAGAAAAGCCTTGACCTATTTTTCTCTCATGGCTAAAAGAGAACTTACACACAATAAGAAGTCCGCAGACATAATTTGCATCAAGTAACATCAGTGAGACTATCCAAAAAAATGCTTGAAGGGCCTTCCTTCATCCTTGAAAACTCTTCTATTTCTAACTAATCAAGCGACTCAAAGAAATACTCTGATGAATTAAGGCAAAAGAATAGTTTTCTCCATCTTAAAATGGTGATCGCAAAATCATAAATCCAAAAGGATAGTTTTGGCATATTTAGGAGTCTGTTTGCCAATCAAATTTAAAATATTTGAAAAACAAGGACTTGACAAAATATTTAAGAACGAGCGCAGGTACACTAACAATCACCAACAGAAAAGAGTAGTCAACAGCACAGTCCAAGAACTGCTTGAGGCAGACTTCTTCTGAGCAGGATGGTTATTGATCCAATCTCTAGCCTTCGTACTTTATCAAAGCTCCCGGCCAGATGGAAACTATTCTTTAAAAAAAAAAATCATGGAACAAAATCTGCTGAAGTTGATCATTAAGCCTTGTCTCACTTAAGCCCATTACTTTAGCCCAAGTTACCGCTAGAGGGTGCAAAAAATTTCTCAAGTGCAGATTTTTTTTTTTTTTTTTTGGCTTTTTATCCTTTTTCTTTACAAGAAACAACTTCTCGTTGATTTACTAAAAAGGATTAAAAGGTCAAAGGAGATAAACTCCCAAAGGAACCCAAAGGGAGTGAAAAAGAAAAATTAAAAATAAAAAGACAACCATGAACAAGAAATTTTTGTGGACCGAATAAAACAAATCCCTATAGAAAAAAAAATGACTATTATTGACTTTTGCTACCATCTTGAGAAACTTGAGAAAACTGGGAGTGCCTACTAAATTTGTTGTCATAGTTTTTACTTTGATAGGAATAGAATTTGAAGGCGACGGATAATCAACTGAAGAAGAGGTGAGAAATTAATAGGGGATGAGATTCCTACCATCATCTTGAAAAATTAATCCAAAAGTGTTTGCGAATGAACCTTCAATATTAATATCTAGAAAATTCTCCATAGGCTACAAGTCTAATTCCACGCTGCCCATGCTGACTATTGATGCCACATTAGAGTCATCCAAGCAATGATGTGGGGTGACCTACACGCAGAGGGGTCTTTTTCTGGATGAAAAATTCCCTTTTCAAATGTTATTTCTGAATCACCGATAGAACCTTTAGAAAGAGTGCAAGGATTAAGAGAACCTTGTTGTGTGGGCTCAATTAATGTTTTATTTCGAATGGTTATTTTCTTAAGTGGAGGGGCCAAAAGACTTGAACAAGATCTCTTCAATTGTACCTAAACTAAACTTAGAATTCTACAAAATGGTTGAAAGCAAAGAGTCACCCCCTTTTTCCGAAAATAAAACAAGAAATAGATTTCAGTAAAACAATTCTTAACTTCTTGAACACTTAGAAGGCTTGTTGAGTCAGAAAACAAGGACCTTGAAAAGGAGCCTTTTCCTTCCTTACTAACACTTGGATCATTAGTAGTCACAACTGAATTTGAATCATTATCAAGAATAGGGACGAAGGCACCATTAAAAACCTCTGAGACTCTCGGATGTATCAACAAAGCTGGATACATTAATTCCCTTTAATAAACCCGTTGAAGATGGTTGTTTACTTTGTTCATTATCATTAATAGTGTTTTGTTTTTTGAGATGAGAGATAGATTCATCCATAAATGTTGCCGTCAGAGAAAGTATGTCTAGCCTAGTTAACTCTTGATCTTATTGTGTTGATGACCACAAGGATTTATTTATTTATTTATTTTATTTCAATGTGGGCAGATGAACAATCGAGAAGATTAAGGGTTTGTGAGAAGATAACGACCAAACCCCTGGGCTGTTTTCCAACTGCTTCAAAGACATGTTTCTTTGAATAGATCAAAGGTAAGTTTGATAGTGAAATCCAACCATTATAGCCCTTCGGGTAAATAATGTTTTTCATTGGACCAATTTCCTACTTTAAATGATAATCCTCAATTAATTTTCATTTTTCATTGAATAGTAATCCAAAATCATCACCAATACCCTTCAACAACACTACAGCCAAGAAGAGGTTGATGATTAATTGGTTCAAGATAATGTTCAAGAATTCGATGAATTTCGTTCCAAGAATTGCGAGCATAAGATTTTGAGACCACAAAGAGATTACTAAAATCAACTTCTACCACTTCTTTTTCTTTGCTCACCCATACGGTAGAAGAAATTTGAAACTTTACTTAGGGCTAAATTAAGGAATTGCCATTGCCCGGAACAACCTTTGAACGTGTCCTTTCTGACTCAACATAACTTCAACTAGAACTCACCATTTCCTTGTGAATTATATTAAACAATTGTTGTTGTGAAGGCTCCTTAGAAGAAAGTATTCCACCCCCCCCCCCCCCCCCCCCCCC
>NW_019268517.1:6883920-6900263 GCF_002738365.1 Cucurbita moschata
CCCCCCCCCCCCCCCCCCTAAAAAAAAAAAAGAAAAACTCACCATTTCCTTGGGAATAGTTGTTTAAATGTCATATCTTCAACAAAAATTACTTCCTTCTCTCTCCAAAAATAGAAAAACGCATGATAAGAGAAAGATTCTAAGCAATATCAATCCACTAAGATTTCAAAAAATATTGGACTAAAAACTAATAACTTGATTTGAACAGACAGAAAAACAAATTCTGCCAATGAATGTAGACTAGAAAACCAGGCTACAAAACAAGTTTCTATGGTTGTACCACTCTCGATATGCACTGCATAGAATTTTCTTCCTAGCCAAAAACTCATGTTATAGAAGTTGTCCCTTCGGGCATTGCAATACTCTAACTAGACAGAGAAAGATTCTTACTGGGGAGCAAGACTTTGCATTTTCTGGATGATAGTTCCTTGCTTAAGTTCGACTTCTGAGTAAACTCCTTCTGGGCAAAAGTATCAACAGGAGCATCAGGTACGCTAATATTAACAGATCTTCACATCTGCAAACAACCAAAGGATCCACTTCTGGGAAGACAATTGGGTAGGAGATAGCTCTTTAGCAAAAACGCAGTCTCTTTAAAGAAAGAGTCTTCTGTTGCAGAATGTTTGGACAACATTGATTAAACTTGGAATTTAGGCCTCAGAATAGGTATTTTTTACTGGGAACTTCACAATAAGAGACAGGTTATCAGAAGGATTGAACCCTTTCGAACGGGTTGGTACAGATAAAATTAGATAGAGTATAGACCCATCTGTTGTGTTCTCTAGTAAATTTGCCTTCCTCCACACCAGGAAAAGCAGTGGATTGAAAGGTCCTTTGAAAACTTAATTTGGAAGTTTAAAGTTCCAAAGTCGGTGAAATTATTTCTTTGGACCGGTAGCTATAGAAATTTGAACATGACTGAAACGCTGCAAAGAAAATCCCCAAATTGGCCCTCTCCCCCTCAATGTGTCGTTTGTGATTGGATGACTGAGTGTTTGAGAGGCACATCTTTTCGGGGAAAAGCTAAAATTTTGTGGTGTTGGACATAGAGAGCTCTCCTTTGGCTCACGTGAAAAGAAAGAAGCCAGTGGATCTTTGAAGAAAAATCAGTTGAAGTGGATATTTTTTGAGCTAATGTACCATATACAATTTGTTGGTGGATTTCAAACCACAAAAGATTATTTTGTAATTAATCTTCTCAGAATATCTTCAAATGGGAAGGCTTTCTTGTACATAGCTCTTTGTGGGGTGGGGGTCCTCTTCCCTGGCCCTTGGGTTGTTCTTTTTGCGATTAAAACAAGTGCTTGTCGCTTTAAAAAATGATCCAGGGTGTGTATTGAAGAGTAATGACGAAAATTTTATTTTCTCTTGATGGTTTCTTAAGAGATCCATACTGAAGATTCTTCCTTGATGTTTTGCGGGTTTTGGAAGGTTTTGAAGGGCTTGCATTAGTCTAATAACTCTTTCAATGCAAGAAGTGTTTCTTTACTGCGGAGCTATAATTTTGTTTGTTTTGCTAGTTGTTTTTCGTTGTTCTATTCTCGTGTATTTTTAGGCTTATTTCTTCTTGTATTGTCTTTTTTTGTTCCCATTGGGAACTTGTATCCTTGAACTTTTTCCTTCCTTTTTATACGTTAATGAAAAGTTTTCTTTTTTTATTATTATTATTATTTATTTTTTTTTGTTAACAAAAATTAATGAAGATAGAATCCTCCAACAACTTCACATAAAAGAAATGCATTCATTGACAAAGATCTAGAGGAGGAAATTTACATGAATTCTTATAACAGGGCAAGCAAACAAAAGTAGAAAGTACGCTCACTTAAAAATCCTTTATGATTCTTTCGGGTGGAATCTGTGTTGTGCTGCGTCAGTTAAGCAACAGAAGCTTTCCAAAACCTAGGGGCCATTCTAAAGGTGGATGTAATTCAGTGTTCTCCCCAGACGTTTGTGTGATGCGCAAAAGAAATGGGGAGTCTATCAATCATCTTTCCATTCATTGCTCATTTTTTTAGGAAGGCTTGGTAAATTTCATTCACGTAAGAATAAAATGATTATAGCTTCTCATCCAAGAAAACGTCTACAGAACAATAGTTTTTTAATCCAATTCAACCAACTATTGCTCAAAGATCAGTAATCATCTACCTCCAAACTGTATAAAATCCCATCATAAAAAAGCAAAAGGGGAAAATATCAAAATTATTTATCACGCCAGAAATCCTCAGCTACTCAAAGAATGACACTAAAACAACATATGTCACAGTTCACTTCCCATTTTCTCACAGTATCTGTAGCAAGGGCCAAGTTTTGTCTTTTTCCGTTGGTTTTTCTTTTCTTTCTTTCTTTCTTTCTTTTTTTTTTTTTTTTTTTTTAACTAGAAACGGAGACATTCAAGAGATCAATGAAACACACAATCATAGCCCTCCAATCAGCCAAAATATCATTGAGAGAATAAACGAGTGCCAAGTTTCTATAAAATAATTGCTAGAAGACCAATGCTGCAAATACAGGGCAACAATAGTAGGAAGAAGTGCTAAGTAACATTTTGCAAAATATAGGAACAAAATTCTGAATAGAGTAAGTAAGAGTAAACCTCAAGTGAATGGCAATGTAACGTTTTGCCATATTTCTCATTCTCTTCACAAGTCTGTGACCGAGATCTTCTATAGGTTTTACGAATCTCAAAGCATGATAATTAGCCCGACAACGCAACTTCTGTAGCTCTTCATCAAGCATATTTGAAAGTCTATAATCAAACTTTGTCAACTGAACAACCTGCAAATTTACATCAATGAATTTCACCCCTTTGGAAATGACCTCAAACTGAAATTCAACATGGCAAGAGATAATCTGCAACACTGATATTTTATTGTCACCACAATAAAATTCCAACACTAGTACCTCATGGTTGAAAGCATGTGGCTTTTAAAAAGAAATATCTTGAAGTGGCATGCACAAAATTACTTGTCAAAGACAATGTACGTAACAATTACTTACACTAAAAATTATAATTAAAAAAGATACTTTTTAAAGAAAAAAAGCTCTGAATGCATCAGCAAAATGTTGGAGAATGGCCTTACACGTCTCCTTAAAAGTATAGGCAAAACTTGATCAAGATAGTATTCAGGCTCTGACTTTCTAGGGACACGCATAGTATAGGGAGGTTTCTCCATGGCACGCATGACTTTATCGGGAACTCTTTTCACAATAGTCACATCTTTTGAGAGGGAGGAAATGAACAGACCAACATCAAAAATGTTGACAAAGTCACTGCATACCAAGACAATTTTGCATTAACAATTACTATAATTAAAAATAGAAAAAGGTTAAAGCTTCAATTCATGGATCATTCATCTTTAATTACCTATCGTCCTTCCAATAGGAATGATGATCTAATTCAGGTACCACAAGTGTAGCATTAAGGATCCGTGCAACTGCCACAGCATCTGTTATCTAAGAAAAAGAAATACATCCACATCAATTCAAAGATAATAAAATTTTTGGAATAATTTAGGAAAATTTTGACGCAAGAATCTTTTGGAACCTGATGTTGATGAACAAAGATGACAACTCAATCATGATAAGGTAAAAGAATTTAGGGCTCGTTAGGTATGAAATCTAGATTTTGTTCTGTGTTTTTTAATTCACTGAGTTCAACACATATATATTTGGTAGACGTGTTTTCAAGAATTGTTTCCAGGTTCTACGATCCAGATAGTGAAAATTCTAAAAACAACATTTATGTTTTCATTGTATTCAGATTTTGAATTTGGAATTTTAAAATGCATAATTATACCAAAAAAGATAAAACTTCAATAAAGATGGTATTTTGTGCTATAAACTCAATTTATTTTTGTTAAGAAAAATGTATAATATAATATATTATAAATTATAAGATATTGTAAAATAATAATTAAAAAAAATTATAACAAAAAAAATATGTACATAAATTAATTAATAATGGTTTAATTCAACCTAATATTTAGTTTTGCAGCTACAACTAGTTTCATGGTATATAAATATATTATAGAACGAATTTTGAATCATTGTTTAAACTGGAATCCAATTTCTAAATCAACAATCTAACACATATTTGAAAACATGAAAAACAACTTTGTTTCATTGATTCCATTTTTAGATTGGCTGACCCTTATATTAGCCATTAGATTTTCCCTTCTACACTCCGACATAAAATTGTAACAGAAAGAAAGAAAGAAAACCACTTACTCCTGTTCTCTGCTGATTCAAGCCTCCACTTGTGGCGATAAGCAAGTAACCATTCGAAGACTTCTCACTAACAGCAGCTGAATTTCAAGTCAAAGTATTAGCGATAAGCAAGTACACTCCGACATCAGATTCTAGACATATCAAAGGAATGAATCATGTAGGCATAAGCAATAAGCAAGTAGCCATTTGAAGACTTCTCACTAACAGCAGCTGAATTTCAAATCACAGTATTAGCGATAAGCAAGTACACTCCAACATCAGATTCTAGACATATCAAAGGAATGAATCATGTAGGCATGCACTGAGAAGTTTGAAGAGTGCCAATTTGGCAGTTAAGCAGAATGCCAACATCCTGACAGGAACTAACCTTTCTTTTGATAAGAAACCAAGATTTCATGGAAAAGAAAGGAAGTAAGGAACTGACTGTCAAATGCTAACCAACTGATTAACTAATTATTATCAACTGAACCAACAACCATGCTATAGATCGAGGAGTCTAAATTCTTAATACAATCCATTCAATTTTAAATTTGAAAAAAAGTATCTAAAGCTAGATGTTCTTTGAAAAAGTTTTGCACAGAAATAGAATTATCCCAATTGTTTGAAGCGCACGACAAAAAGGTTAGCAGGCAGTTAAGTAGTTGCAAAAATATCTAATTAGAGAGGAAGGAAACGTAAATAGACGATTCTTGGTAAGAAGTAGACTTCCTAACATGTTGAACAAAGAGTTTTAAGAACAAAAACTTGGGTGGCATGAAGGTAACCATACAAGAAGAGAAAACATCAGCGTCCTGGTTCTGTTGGTATATTTAACTGGTACCTAATAAAATGAGGAATGAGGATATAATAGAGGTGTTAAGCCAGCACTCCAAAATACCCCACGAAATCAAGAAAAATATAGTCAAGAAGAAATAAAACCTTAACTACAAGCCGTAATAGGAATTTAAGTTTTTGCACTTGACATCTTCAGGTGACCAAAATATTTTGAAATGAGATCACAAAATGTATAAACTATTCAAAATTACAAAAGCAATGCCAAAATCCTACAGAGAGCGAAGGTAACCATGTTAACTTACAACCAAAACGTGGGCTTCTTTTGCTGCATCCATAATAGTTCTTCGAAAGCTTAGACTCCCAGATATTGATCGGCCTATGACGAGCTCCCTCCTGAAAATTCAGATCAATGATGAACTTCAATGAACTGTCGGCCAACAAACCCCCTCTTCTAAAGAGTAAAACCCACACAATTTCCCACAGCATTTAACGTGTAAGGATAAACAAACTACAATTACCAGCGCCGAGTAGAGCCTCTGGTTGACTAAGTGCTGAGAGTACCATTCAAGATCAGAAGCAACATGACCCGTAAACAACGAAATTAAACCTAACGCAAAGAGCATCAAACCACACAACATCGACCATGAAAACGTCGCCTTCCTCTGCGCCGACGTTGATCTCGACAGTACATTCTTGCTACTAACAGCATAACCTTTCCCACTATCCTGCGGCTGTAACAGAGCCAGGTTCCCTGATATCAAGCTAAACCTCCAAGCTTTCAACACGCCCATTCAAACCCACCTCCAGCCTAATTACACAAGCCTAATAACACCAATACCCATACTCGAAATTCCAAATGTTCCGAGTTTACGAAGAATGCGAGAAAGAAAAGAAAAAAAACAAAACAAAAACGTAACCGATTGGGGACGACAATAATGCAAACAATGTTGATGCAAATGCAAATGCAAATGCGAGCGCGAGGACGTGGAAATTAGGGCTCTGTGGCCGTTAAACTTCAAGTAGAAACCCTAGAAATCGTGATCGGCCTGAACAGAGCGTGTGATTGAATCGGAGCAGAGAAAATGGGGAGGAGAAATGGGATTTACAGAGGAGAATTGAAATTGTTGAAGACGAAGAGGAGAGATTAAAGAGACGGAGAGATGAGAGTGAAAATGGCGGAAAGAGAAATGGAGATTTATGCGAAGGCGATCAATGACTGAAAATGGGAAGAAAGAGAGATTTTTTTCAGTCCGGCTAATAAGGAAACCCGATGCCCGATGAAGATCACTCACCTGACTGACGGCAGTCCAATTTTGCCGACGCCCTTCTGGGAGTTTCCGTTTTATATGAGGGCAAATTTGACATTTCATTCTTCTTTTTTATTTTCAATTTCATTTTTTATTAAATTGCAAATTTAGAATTATTCTCTATATTTATTAAATAGTCGAATTATAGAGACGGGACTATTTATAATAATTTTATGATGGTAGGAAAATCTTAATTTCCTTAATTATTCGAATTTATAATTTAATTTAAATTAAGTTTAAATGGCTAGTAAATTAATACATAATAAATGTAAAATTATAAGTTTGGAAGAATAAATTATATTAAATTATATAAAATATCCTTACATAAATTTCAATTATGTCTATAAAGGCGTGTTTAGCAATGTTTTGAAGTGTGGAGCCATACGAAGTCATTGTTATTTTATAATTTTTCTAGAGGCAATTGAGAGACTTTTGTTGAAATACTTTGTTGTGAACACTTTGGTTATAGTGATTGGCTACCACTAGTGGATGCAGGGGAATTTCTTTTCTCAAAACCACGGAAATTTTTGTGTCTCGTTGTTTAATTTATGTTAGTGGGTGTGATCGATCTTGTTTGTGCTTTCGCTACAACAATTTACATCATAGTAATTTAGTTGTGGCATTCCGCCACAACGATTGGGTATCAAAGCATTTTTTGTCATGACATTTCACTGCAACAATTGAGTATTAGAGCATTGAAGGTTGTGGCATTTCGGCACAACAAGTGGTATCAGAGCATTTGAAGGTTGTGGCATCATTACGGCTCAAGAAATGGTATCAAAGCATTTGAAGGTTGTGGCATCGGCGCACAACAAGTGATATCAGAGCATTTTTGTTGTGGCATTCCGCTACAATAATTGGGTATCAAGCATTTGAATGTTGTGGTATTTGAGTACAACAAGTGGTATTAGAGCGTGAGGTTGTGGTATTTGAGGTATTGTGAAAGACTTAACCTCATTGACCACTAAATGTGTTATGATACCAATTATGGTTTATGTAATTCCACGATAAAAAAATACTAATACCCAATTGTTGTAGCGGAAGCGGAAGCAAAATCAACTGTACTCATACACCCACAAACAAAAATTAAAGAAACCTACACAAAGATTTACGTGGTTTCGGAGAGAAGAAATTCTCCTACATCCAAAGGGGGTGGTCAATCACTATAATCAAAATGTTTAGAAGTATATCTCTCGTACTCTCACACTTAAGAATCTCTCTTACAAAAGTTCCTCCCAATTGTCTCTAGCATGTGCTAAATAACAATGACTCCACACCTCAAAACAATGCGTTTATATAAACATATGAATATTAATTAGAATATTAATCAAAATTATTACGAACTAAATGGGAGTTAATAACCAAAATAAATAAGAATATTAATGAAAATGGTTATAAACTAAATGAGACTTAATAACCAAAATAAATGAGAATTATGACCATTAATCTTCGTGACAATTTACATCAATTACAACTTATATCTCAACTATAATTGATCATCTAATAAACAAGTTGTTTATGATCAAATCATAAAATATAAGCTGTAAGGGTTGGGCCAGATTATTGAAGTCTCAAAATCAGCACTTACGGGAACTACTCATTTATACAGCATATGATCATCCTATAAAATAATAGTTTTTTCAATTAACGAACTTATAAAGAGAAATTAAATATTTTGTAGTTTAGTCTTATATAAACTCATTGTATAGAATACTCCTACTCACAAGTCTCCACATGAGTGATTTTGATCAAATTATCAGTAACAATTACAAAGTGAACCAATCAGTAATGTCACCCTGATAAGTCATTTAGTGCCATAAAACTTATTTTGTTGTACCGAAAGCTAATGATCTAAACATGTGGTAAATAGCCTCTACAGAGTTTATAGGTAGGCTGTTTATACTCACTCATGCTACTTTTATGTTTTAGATTGTTTGCAAGTAGTTTTCGTTGGTGGGAGCGCTCAGGAACCATGCGGCTATAGGAAAAATCGTAGATCTATGTCATTTGGGTCTAGTGGTTTTTAACCGTTGTTATGTTTTGAATATCTGAAATTACATTTATCGCAAACTCATACTTACATTTAAATTTTTACGAATTTAATATATTTTGAAATTGAGTACGTTGAAATTCTCCTCTAATACCCATATCTTAAGAATGAAAGAAAAAAAAAACTATAAAGTCCGTGCTTGACAATTTGTAATTTAAACTTCGAAGAACGAGTCATTATAGTTATATAAAATTGTTCGATGCAATACAACCAACTCAAATTCTAACGTTGTTTTGATTTATTTACCTCTATTACAATCACTCAATTTTATTTAAAAAATAAAATATAAAAATGAAAAAAAGAAAAAAAAAACAAACTCAAAATTAAAAATAAAATTTAGACAATCATTAGGAGAATTTCAACCTTTTTCATAAAATTAAAAATAAAAAAATAACAATAATAATAATGACAATTTTCATTCATTAATTTTACTTTTATTTTCATTTAGCTTGAATTTCTAGCTGCCAAACCTTTTCTCACAGCTTTATTTTTTAAAAAGCAAAAGTTAGTCATGATTCTGATTCCTTTAAAAAGATTATGGTGACAATGATCGAAAAACGTCGTGATATAATTTTCATACGAGTTAGAGAATTCAACGAGAAATGTCAGTATTAATTTTTGTCATGGTTTGTCTAATGAGTCCCGAACCAAGTTCGAGCAATGGGCGAGCTAGGTCTCTAGTGGAATACGCCATAATTATTGGATACGTTGTGTTTTACCTTGTTTATGTTGTCAACCTCGAAGATCAAGGGAAGATCCTACGTAACTACAAAGATTTCCAAAAATTAATATTTTTTTATTTAAATTACGAGAAAAATAATCACAAATATATTTAATGAAAACAAGTGTAGATAGTGTCATAGTCGCATTCATGACAATATAGTCAAATATAAAATTTAAAATTTAATATAGTCAAATATTTCAAATATATATTCTTTTTATAGTTATTTAATTTTATATGAATGGAAATGTCATTTTTTTTTTCGGGTCTTAAAGTAAATAATAATAATAATAACAACAACAATATCAACAGATATGCTACATCAACAATATTTAAGACGGATATAGGTCAAGGTAAAACGAATAAGTATTCTGACAGCGTAGTTAAGAACATGTTTGAGAGTAATTTTGAAATAATTAAAATTATTTTTCATGTGATAACTTTTTTTTAAACATATCTGTAATTATTTAAAATAGAGATATTTACGAGCGAGGATGGGAAGTCTTCCCCGTCCCCAATCCTACCGCCTATTTCATTTCCTATCTTTGTCACTTATTTTTTCATAATTTTTTTTTATTTCTCGAGGTATTTTAAAGTTTTATTTATCAATATAATATTTATTAAAAATTTCAATACATTTCATGAGCAAATATAAACATAATTTAAAAATTCAAATGTTAATATTAGGCACGTTAGCAATTAAAAAAACCCAAATCATAATCTGTAGTTTAAATATTACCACTAGAGTCAAAATTAATTATTTTTTTTTCAATATAGCAAAAAAAAAAATGTTTATATATATATATATATATATATATATATATATATATATATTCAATTTGGGATGAGCTTACTACTTAGATGTTTTCAGCAGTTATCCGCTCCACACTTGGTTACTCAGCATTTACCGTGGGCACAATAACTGGTAAACCAGAGGTGCGTCCTTCCCGGTCCTCTCGTACTAGGAAAAGGTTCTCTCAATACTCTAACGCCCACATCAAATATGGATCAAACTGTGTCACGGACGTTCTAAACCAAGCTCACGTAGAACAATGATATAATAAAAAAATGTTCTTCATTCTCTGTCATTCGTGTCGAAACAAATCCTAATTCTATTAATTTTGAGTAAGTCTACTAGAGTAGAATCAACATCTCTAACTCAAAAAAAATTTATTCATATGAAAATTGAATTAATATTAGCCATATAAAACAAAATGGTTTCAGGGCCTTGAATGTAAAGCCCAATTGAAGGCGACTCAGCCCAGCCCATTTATCTCTCTGAAAAAAATAATAATAAATCAAATTTATTTTATAACAGTTCTAAAACCCTTAACCCCTTTCAGCTCAGTCGTGTCCAGTAGAATTTCCAGATCTCCTCTTTTTTCTTTCATGGCTTCTGCTTGCCGAAGAATTGCGAGCAGAATCTCCCAATCTTCCTTCAGAACACTTCTCCGTACAAATTCTCCGGCCAAATCTCCATCTTCTTCGTTCCCTCTGCCGCCTAAATCCTCTGCACCTTCCGTTAGCCGATTCTCTCTCGCCAGGTATTTCTCTTTATCCTTTTATTTCTCCTTGTTTCTGTACATTATGTCGCTGCACTTGGTCCACTTTTCTTGCTTGTTTTCATTTTGATTTTTCTGATTGGTTCTACTACTGCTAGGTCTCCGTCGGAGCTGGGATGCGTTCAATCGCTTTTGCCTTTTCACAACGCGGTTGCTGGAGCGAGAATGATTTCCTGTCTGAGCACAAATTCGAGGAGTTGTCGTGCGCTTTCTCAGGGTACTACTCTCTGCTGACCCTCTCCTGGTCTCTAACATGAAATATTCTACTTTCTTTTGAATTGTGAGTAGCTTTTTTATGTATTACCTGTAGACTTTTCCTTTTCTTGCTCTGCAATTGTATGTCAGTATTTTTGTGATGGCATCTTCTGATTTTTGTTGTAGTTTTCATTGGTGCATTGCTCCGCAAATCGTGCACATTGTATGTGAAGTATCAACCATGTTCCATGATCTTACGATTTGATGTTTTTTTTTTTTTGACGTCCTTTCTGGCATAAATTGGTACAATTATAGTTTAGAAGTTTAGAGTACTGGATTGCTACTGATGCTTTAGGAAGATTTTGGTCAACTTGTATAAAAATGGAAGTCGAACTGAAGCTAGATCGTTTAAGTTGACCATCCCAGGAAGAGAAACCATCCTAGTTTTGGTTCTCCCTTTTTTGGTTTCTTTCTTTGTTGGTTTCAACTTTTGTACCCCAGTTCAACTGGTCTTTATCTCGAGTAAAATTAATTACTAGAACGATAAGGAGAGAATGAATGGAATGACTTTGGTTCTTGACTGGGGACCTTGAAACTGACTGGAGTATTTGGTTCCTGCAGGCACATAATATCAATTGTCAATATGCTTGAAAGAAATAGATTGGAAGTTTGTGGAGCTTTCCTATTATGGTGCAGTGTATCGATATCAAGTATGAAACTAATTATCTCATAGTAGTCCTAAAATGTCGAAGATATTCAAATTCCTATTATTATAACTTGCAAGGAACTAATGATCTGTCAGCGGTGGCTAGTTACCACTTTTAATTACCGTATAAAAAATGGAACTGTTACATACTCTCTATTCAGCAGTAGTCATTTCCTGAATCTTTAAATCTTAAGAGTCTCCTATGGAAAACTTTTGACTTGAAAAGTCAGTTACCAAATTTAAGAGAACGGAATGACAGATTGGGTTCCCCCATAAATCAGCTTTGTGTCTGCAATCTAGTTCTCATCATCCTGAAGAAACTATCTCGAAAAGAATCTATTCAGTTCTCATGGAGTTCATGATGTTAGAATAAGGGGATGATCCAGTCTATAGTTTTAGTTAATTCCGTTATATGAACTAACCGTTGTTTGTTTTATGAACGGCATCATTTTTGCTTACAATAATTGTGTGTAGCGAGCTTAAAAGATCGTACCTTCGAAGTTATAGCTCACAAATACTCTTATGATTGTTCTTATCATTCAACCCATTAATTTCTTTTATCAAATAATCTATATGACATAACTTCTCATTGCCCCAGATGCATTTGATGGTACGTGAGACATATTTGCTGTTTTTGAAGGTGGGCCAGTCACGCTATACTTCACTAATCTAGAAATGTCACTTTTGAGTGATGTGTAAGGGTTCCATAGATGTTAGTTCTTGGTGCCTTTGGTTTGCCTAATGTACATGTAACGATGCCCATATCATACTCCTTTAGTTATGTGCCAAGCAAACCTTGACTATTCTCGTAACTAATCTTACGGGACGACTATCTAACTCGAGAAAAATCCATATTACTTAAGATCATGTATCAGTTGGCATTGTTGACAATAATTTATGGATTGTTTTTGTTACTGTAGAACTAGATTGCCGCATCAGTTTTCTTGAATGAGATATGAAATGAATCATATTGCATTTTGGACTCCATTCCTGCTCTAGCTATTACTTACATTCGTAGCATATCTTCCTTATTTTTGTACTTGTATTCTGTGGCTGCAGAGCTAGGTTTATCCGTTCCAAGGTGACTTAATTGGGCAGATCACTGCAGTGACAAAGGGATGTCAGCAATGGCTTAGTGGATTTCTTTTAAGTACTGTGACCAATTCTGCTCAATTTGTTTAACTAATTTTGATTATTCCATATTCAGAGTTGAAATAAGAATATAGTGATTCTAGTTCTCATGGCAACTCAGAAAACAATATTTTTCGCCATTGTTGTGGGTCATAAATGTTTGATCTTTGTCATAGATATGTATGTTTCTTATTTATTGAGATGCACATCATATTATTTTCTTTTGGCTTCCATGGAACAATATATCTTGTAAACAAATGGCGGCTGTTTTTCTTACTACTAGAACAAGCAAGCCTACAAAATGAGGAATGACACACTTTGTACTATGAGCTTAAGAGATTATAACACCAAGGGTTGGGAAATTTTGCATTGAAATCTTGTACAATCATTGTCATTCATGATCTTAGTTCTGTTAATGGGTTCCTTTTAAATTCATCAATGTCATCTGTATGGGAAATCTTCAAAGCTTATGCAAAAGGAAAAAGAATCTATAATCATCTGCAGCTCCCAATTTGATTACTTTCTGCTACCTCTGCCTGTTTTAAATCCCTACGAGCAACACAGGCACCCTAAAGAGCCCACGAAACCGATCCGATCCACTCGAACCACACTCTGGTTTGTGTATTTGCCTTTTCTATATACATCCCCGCTTTGTCCCATCGGCCCAACCATAGTTCAACAATACTCAGTAGTTGGTTTGATACCATAATCCTCAATTGGTTGTTTGTTTGTTTGAAGTACTGCATCATGATCTGATCTCCCATTGGTAGAATGCTTAGAAATGTGATGCTATCAGGTTTTACATCTTTCATCTAATGCCATTTAGTAACATGCTAAGAAATGTGATGCTATCAGGTTTTACATCTTTCATCCATTGGCATTTAGTAGAATGCTAATAAATGTGATGCTATCAGGTTTTACATCTTTGGCCACGTGTATAGATCAACAGACCCACTCAAATGCTTGAAAATGTGAATAGATGGTGCATTCTAAGATGAAGTATTTGGCCCATCCATCTTTGGTAGAATATCTACATCATCTTCAATATTCCTAATTGAGCCAAACCATTTATTAGTTCATTGTATAATTTTGTTAACTAAATTACGAACACGTCAAGAAATTACATGACCTTACATATCATGATTAGGGATGTTCATTTAAGTGCTTCAAACGAGTTGGGAATTCCTATTTAAACTGAGAATAAGGAGATAGTGGGAGAAAATTTCTCTCTATTAACTAAGCAGGGTCTTTGTCCCCATCTTCGTCCCTAACCCTAACCTTACCTAAATCCTCACTCTGTGTTACTCATTTTTTATGTCCAACATTATATTATATTTTTTCTTCTAGAATATTATTCGATATTTTTTTAACATGGAATAGATATTTTTTTTAGAATATATATTAGATGAAAAAGAATTATTAGTATAAGAAATCTCTATCTTCCTCCTTACAATATAAAATGAGAATTTCATGAGATAAGAATTAATTATAGTCGGTCGAGAAGAGACTAAGACTACTAATTATTGGTCGAAAAGAGACTAAGACTACTAATTATAGTTCGTCAACCCGTAGAGAATATAGGTAACAAAAAAAAGCTCAAATGGGTGAGAAGCAAATTCAATTCAAGCAACAATTCCCAATCCTTTTGGGAGACATTGCTAATATAAGCAAAGAAAACGGACATCCTTGACTGTTAGGAAGAAAACAAAAAGAACAGCAAGGAAAAAGCGAAGAAAATAACTGCAAAAATTGATTGGAAAGCGAAGGCTTTTCAAGAACAAACACAATGAGAAACCATGGAAGAACAGAAAAGGAAGCTTTAAAAAAGCTTACACAGAATTTTCTTCTGTGATTTCTGTTTGGAGGAAAAGAAAAAGAAAGAGAAAATCAATGGAAGACTTCGGTATCATGTCTGGGTTGGTGGCCGTGCAGTTTGTGTATGCAGGGAACTCTGTTTTCATGAGCTTTCTCATGTCTTTAAGCATTGATCCATTAACTCTCATCATCTTCACAACCTTCTTCACTTTTCTCATTGTCTCTCCCGTTGCTGTTTATTTCGAACGGTTCGTCTTCTCTCTCGTTCGATAACGATTTTGTTTTTTTGCTCGAATAAACCACGTTTTAAATGGTTATCAAACGAGGCTTTGTTCACGGGTTTTGCAGGTTGAATTGGCCGACCAAACTTAGTCTAAAGTTGATATCTCAGATTCTTCTCATATCCTTTGGAGGGTAAGCAAGAATTCTCAATTTTCATACCATTTTTAGGTTCTTTAGCTATGAAATGTGCTTGAATTCTTGTAACATTTGCAGGGTTACATTGTTTCAGTCCCTTTTTCTTAAAGGAATTCAGCTAACTTCGCCGTCCGTTGCGACTGCCATGCCGAATCTCGCCCCAGGACTCATTTTTGTTATTGCTTGGATCTTTAGGTACATTGAATTATCCTTCTGTTCATTTTCGAGCTTTTTCGGGTTCGATAATAAGAGACAATTTCATTGATGCAGATTAGAAAAGGTTCGGCTAAGTTGTATCTATAGCAAGATCAAGATTTTAGGTACATTTCTCTGTGTGATAGGCGCATTCACCATGAGTATAATGCACAGCACTTTGTCGGATGCAGCTGCAAATGTCGGATGGCATCCGGCGGATCAAGCGTTTGATGAACAAAAGATCGTCGGTTGCGTGTATCTCGTCTCGGCGGTAGTCGTTTTGTCTAGCGTAGTTGTTCTTCAGGTATGTCAACTATTATTGCACATATCTTGTGACCGATCGACAAGATCCACTTTTCAAGATTTTGAATCATGTGACGATCGACAGGCATCGACACTAGGAGATTTTCCGACACCGATGTCGTTGTGTGCGATAACGTCGCTCCTTGGAGTGCTCATAACCGTAGTTATACACATAGCTCTATATCAGAAACTTGAAATTGGTTGGTCATATCTGAGTGTTGAAAAATTGATAGCCTATTGTGTTCTAGTAAGCAGCATTCAATTCTGTGGTATTTTAAGATCATTCTTAGTACATATTGGATGCATATTGATGTATGTTTTTACAAATGTTGGTGACGAGAAGAGCGGAACCGTTAGCGGGGCTTGCGTGAGCTTCAACGGGTGGGCGATGAAGAAACGAGGGCCCGTTTTGGTGTCGATGTTTAGTCCGATTGGAACCGTTTGCTCACTCGTTCTCTCAGTTTTCACCTTGGGAGAACCCATCAAGATTGGAAGGTAAATTGTTACCGTTTTTCTTCATTGTCGTTATCGTTGTCGCTGTGATCGTGGTTAAGCAAGTGTTTGGAGCATAATGTTGATATTTGGCTATGGTTGCAGCCTTGTTGGTATGTTCCTCATGTTCACCGGGCTCTATTTCGTGCTATGGGCGAAACGGAAGGAAGGTTACGCCAACCGAAACCGCCCCGAGAGTGAGTTCGACATCGACGAGCCTCTTTTAAGTTGAATTTGAATGAAATACATGATATGTTTTGTGTTAGGCATAGAAAGATTCACAGATTTTTGTGTGAAAAAGCTTTAGATTCTGAATGAAACAATTTCAAAATGAAGAGTTCCAACATTTTGATCATTAACTTTTGCAGAAGCTTGATCACCTTTGGATGTTTTGTAAGAAGATCAGTTCAGCAACACATCAGAGTTTTTTTTTTTTTTTTTTTTTTTT
>NW_019268517.1:6901324-6911894 GCF_002738365.1 Cucurbita moschata
TTTTTTTTTTTTTTTTTTTTTTTTGATGGAATATGGAATGAATTTTTTCAGTGAAATTGTAAATATTTTTCACTTCATTATTTCGGGTCACTGTTATATGTATGACATGACGTTTTCTTATTTAAATGTAAAAAATAAAATAATAAAATATTTTATTCTCGTTCCTGCGTGGTTCACGAATGATAAATGTGAAAGTTCGTGCAACAGATGTTGTTAAGTGCTCTACACTTCTTGTTCTTACCGTTATGTTGGAAAAAGTAAATGGGTTGACCATGAATCATGACGTTCATTTGTAGTGAGACATAAAATCATGAATTAGGCTCGAGATCCTTTCATGCACATAGTTCTATTTTGGGTCGTAACAATTTTGTAATCTTTAGGTCTTGTTAGAATATAACGCTGAATAATAAACTCACTTACCTCGATGGTAGGTTAAAATAACTACAAACTTGTGTGGGCTGGATGATGAAAGTTCTACATCGATTAATTTAGAGAATGACCATGAGTTTATAATCAAGGAATACTCTCTCCATTGGTGTGAGGCTTTTTGGGGAAGCCCGAAGCAAAGCCATAAGAGCTTATGCTCAAAGTGGACAGTATCATACCATTGTGGAGAGTCGTGTTCGTCTAACAGTGTAGATGCTATTTGAACCCTAAATATAACCAAAAAATGTCTAAACCTATCCATAATTGTTATAGAATACACATATATGCCTTATTACTCACAAAATCTACTTATATATGCTTAAAACAATCACGAACCGTTCATATTGTGGTAAAGAGATCGGTCCTAAAAACTAAAATCCCGGTTTCACCATTCATCATAAAAATCCCAACAAAATCTTCTCATCAGCACATCCAGAAATCTCCTTTATGTGGAAGTGTCGGAATTCTTTCCGATCGAATAAAGCTCTGTGCGGACACAAAAAAGTTTGCAGAAACGAAGGGGAAGAAGATGGAAGATGTTTAAATGTCCATATTGTGGTAAAGTGTTTGGTTCAATAGCAACCGAGGTACAAAGATGTTTATTACTGTTGAAGATTGTTGGGATGAGTCCCACGTTAATTAATTTAGAGAATGATCATAAGTTTATAAGAAGTAATACTATCTCTATTGGTACGAGTCTTTATGGAACCTCAAGCTAAAACTAATAATAAGAAAAAATATATATAAAAATGGTTAAAAGTAATTAAAAAAATATATAAAATATATAAAATATATTATTATTATTATACTTCGATCCGAAGACTCGCCCTACGCATATTTTTATATATTTTTTTATTTTTATTATATTATATATTATATATCCGATATTAAACCAATACAATCTAATCTATTTTTATATATTTTTTATTTTTGCAACTCGAAAGCAACGTGAAAATAGGGAAGATTAGGTATATTTCAATTAAAATATATTTATATATATTTTTATTTTTACTATATTTTTTATTTTTGTTATATACCATATCTTTAAAGTAATCACCCGTATATTTTAATTAAAATATTTATATATATATATATATTTTATTTTTTGAGTTATATATCATATCTCTAAACTAATCACAATGTAACGAAGATAACGAAGATAGAGAATTTTTTATATCGTAATTTATATATATTTGTATTATTGAAAATAGTAAAAAAAAATCCCTCGACACAAACCAACTTGAACGGTTCGCTTTACAAACCCGTAATAAGGGCACAATAGGAATACGGAAAATACTCGATTTAAAGTTAGTTTGCCTGGAGTCCATAAAACCTAAAATTGTAAATAACTTCAAAATACAAATAAAAATGTGAAAAAATGAATTAAAATAAAATAGCAAACGCAGGCTTGTCAGTTTTCCGATTGTTTCAGAGAACAAGGAAAAAGAAAACCTACAAGAAATCGATGCTGTGATTCGCATGCCTTGGCTATGGAGATTTTGGCATTGCACTGGAAGAACGGCATGAGAACGAGCAGCATAAGCTCGAGTTTTAAGACCTAATTCAACCAGCGGCGGAGCAACGGCGGTGTAAACATATGTTGTCGGCGTTGGTTCGGCCAGGTGGTCTGAACTCCGAAGAACGATGATGAGAATTGAGGTTGATTGAAGCTTATTATTTTTGGCCGGAGAGGAAGGGGATTGTTGAAATTAGGTTAGGCTTATTGATTCTGGAGAGTCGAGGTCGGCGAACAGAGCATTTTGGAGTCGAGGTAAGTGATGAAGTTTTGTTTTCGGAATGATTAATAGCTATATGTGATGTAATTGAATTCAGTGCTGGGATGGAGTGCTGTCATTTCGGTGAGTTTGATGAAATTGTGGGTTGGTAGTGGAAAATTTAGCTGAAGGGTACTTGAATCTAACGACGCTAGCAAGTTGGTGACATTCTTGCATAGGAAAATATTCTAGAGTTTTAAAGGCTATCTAGACTTCTCGTACATATATTTTTTTCTTTCCACAGTAACATATATTAGCCTATACGCTAGTGTTTCACTTGAATTTCCGTTTCCTATCAGAAGCACCTTTATTAGAAGCTTCATCAAGTTTGAGCTCTGAAACGGAAGGTTTGGATGGTGATGTTACTAAAGGTTCTGAAATTATAGAGATGAAGCTATCAAACCTGGATGATGAGATGCACAACCGTGTCACTGGAGATCCTGAGAAGGACGAGGATATTGTGCAGGAAATAACAGACCCGTATATGAGAACATGTGGGAAAGAACTTCAGAAAAGTGGGTCAAAAAATCCTAAGAAAAATAAAGAGGCCTTAAACATGCAACCGGATATTGAGGTTGGTCAGGTCCAAGATAATACATCAAGTACAGGGACTAATACTAATGATATTACTACACAAGAACTTAGTTGTAAACCACCTCGGAAACCCTCAGTAGACTTAGAAGATAAAGATGCAGATGCAATTTGTATGCGTACAAGGGCTCGCTATTCACTTGCTAATTTCACACTTGATGAACTTGAAAATTTTCTACAAGAAACTGATGATGAGGATGACCTTCAAAATGTTGATGATGAAGAAGAGTACAGAAAATTTCTTGTTGCAGTGTTGCAGGATGCAGATGGTGACAGCAAAAGTCAAGAAAATGAGACTGTTGAAGATGAAGATGAGGACAATGATGCTGACTTTGAGATAGAACTTGAAGAGGCGCTTGAGAGCGATGTTGATGAAGTTACAAGAGACTTAACCCAAAAGGAGAATAACAGAGCTGTAAGACGACCAGAAACTAGACAGAATAAGCGTTTAAAGGCCTCTGTTCAAAATAGCAAAAGACATTTAGGACAGGCCAAGCGGCCATTGCGACCACTCTTGCCAATATTGCCAAATGAACCTATAGCTTCTTTTCCCCCTCACGATGGAAAAACCTTAGCAACTTGGAGTTCTTCTACTTCTCGGTCTTCTGTGAATCAGGATAACTTAATAAATGGTTTTGCACCAAATCAAATTGGTCAGTTATACTGTTTGATTCACGAGCATGTGCAACTTCTTGTTCAAGTATTTTCAATATGTATATGTGATTCTTCACGACAACATATTGCCTCCCAGGTACATGGATTAATCTCTGAGATGCTTCATAAACGCAATGAAGTATTGACATGGAAAAAGGTTCCATTTCCTAGCATTTGCTTTGACCTTCCATGTGTTTATTCGTCCATGCCGGATGAAGTACCCAATAGTAGTTTCCAAGTGCAAAGAACATTAGAATCAAGTAACTTTTGCAATGGACAAATGGTGTGCTCTGCACAACAAACTTATCAAAGGGTTGCCTCTCAAACAAGTTACGATAAAGGGCGTGATTCTGTTTCTAGTAGACATATAGTCGAAGGCTCAAGTTGGGCACCATTTCTAAGTGGCCCAGTACTATCTACGCTGGATGTAGCTCCGCTGAGCTTAGCTGGAAGCTATTTGGATGATGTTTACACTGGTAAAACATATTCTTCAGTGCTCTAAGATGTTTTGTAAAATATTTAGTTTCAACATTTTAATGTTATGATAATTTTCTGATGTTTCTAACTGCATTTTACATTTATTATTGGGTTGGAATGTATCCCAGTTATTCAAGAATATCGAAGACGTCGTTTGGAATCAACATTAGATACACCCTTAGAAAGAGAACCGCTTTTCCCCCTCCCCAGTCTTCATGCATTTCCTGGAGTTAATTGTGAAGTTACACCTGGAAGCAATTCCTCATCTGTCAACACAATATCACTTTCTCCCAGTCAACAGCCACCTAAGAAGACATTGGCAGCTACACTTGTTGAAAGCACCAAGAAGCAGTCTGTTGCCATGGTTCTAAAGGACATTGCAAAGTTAGCCCAGCAATTCTTCCCTTTATTCAACCCAACATTATTTCCTCATAAGCCACCCCCTGCTGCAGTGGTAAATCGAGTTCTTTTTACTGATGCAGAGGATGAGTAAGTTACTTTCTATCTAATGGAAGTTTATTTCTTTCTCTCCTAATATTGCTCACTTGCTTGCTCCAGTTCCCTGGTTGCGGCTTGTATTTTGGTCTGAACTTCATAGAGAGATGTTTTTTTTTTTTTTCCAGGGCAGATTTAAAAAACCACCCATGAACTATGGTGATTGTTGTAGTTTCACCCTTAAACTTGTAATTGTAAAACCAAAACCCTTAAACTTTCTTATGTGTAGATAAAAATTCATTAATGGGTTGTCTCTTATCTTATCCAAGAAAAGGAAAACAAAAAATAAAAAAGAATTGACTGGTGATGATTTAGATGGATAAGTTGTAGACACATCTTGGAATAAGTTCAACTTGTAGTTAAATTATATGAATGTGCAAGATAAAACCCTATCATAGTCTGTTCTATCTTACTTTTTTCTGCTTGCACATTTTATTACATCCAGTGTGACCTTTATATGCTTGGTTTCTATAACTCACCCTTAGTATACTCCAGTCCTCCATCATTTGTCCCTATGTTTGATGCCTACTGTACTACATTTGACATTCTCCAATCTATAAACGTACAAGTTATAATTTAAATTTTTATTATTAAGTTGCTCCTAAAACATGCACAGAAACATGGTGGATATACGTGGATAATGAATACAAATGGGGATTAGGTATAGTGTAAAAGGAAAGGGAGAAAGAGACCAAAAATAATATTTTAAATTGGACATTTTGAATTAGGTGACAAGATAAAGAAAAATAGTTAAACCAATTAATTAGTGTTTTTGGGTAGGTTTAGGCTTTAATATGTGAAGAACCAGGAGGATGTTTCAAACATAATTGTCAAGATTGGAATTTGGGGTAATTCTTTTAAAAACTTTGTTTAGACTATAGTTTGTTATTGTGTGCTCTTCCTTTTCATATTATCACGTTTTAGTTCTCTGACTTGTCAGAAAGGAATGATTTTGAATGAAAATTGCAAATATGCATAAATTCCCAAACTGTAAACTCACACTATGATGAACTCCTGTGCATGTCATGACTCATTGCCCGTGTTTGTTGAGTCATATGCAGATTATTAGCCCTAGGATTGATGGAATATAATACAGATTGGAAGGCTATTCAACAGCGATTTCTGCCTTGCAAATCTAGGCATCAGGTAGTTTGTGCTATAAGTTTTTATCTTTTCGTTTACTGTGTGCTTATTTGTTTATTTATTTATTTTGGGTGGGTGGGTGGGGGGGAGGGGTTGCATTGTTGGTTGTGATGCGTATAATCATTCAAGTTTGAACTTCTCCTCACTTAAAAAAATTCAAATGGGGTACTGGAATTGCATGGCTGTTAGTTTCGTGATTCTAAGAATATAGTTACCTGAAAAACAACAACATAGTGATTTTGTTTGTCCAAAGTAGTGACCATGAAATTACGTTCTCCTCTAGTGGTTTGCATGAAAATACAAATCATTATTTGAAAATAGCTATGGCAGAGATGAATAATTCTTTTGTAGTGTGGTACTGAATTATGTGTTTTTTCTCCTTTTATTATTTATTTATTTATTTATTTTTGCATAAGTCATTCTACATCAGTACATGTACTTTTCCTCATTTTCTGATATTCATTTTGCAGATTTTTGTTAGGCAGAAAAATCGATGCTCTTCAAAAGCACCAGAAAATCCAATCAAGGTATGTTACTACTCTGTATGGAGAACTAGATGTATGCTTTTCCCTGAAACTTATCTAGATTGTAAAAGAAGTTACTCTTCTAGGCCCCCTTGGTTTTTTGAACTTTTTGCATGTCTTCCATGTATTCTGCAACTGTCTCAGATGGTTGATAACGGTATTGAATAAAGAGTTCTTGATGGAAAAATGGAAAAAGGTATGGGCATCGTCATGCCAAGTTCTTGTTTCTTTGTATAAAAAATAGATCCAGGGGGACATTAGGTGCTTATCGCTCACATTCCTCACCCATACTCATCACCCCCATTCAATAGAGGGAGAGTAGGTTCACTTTTTTTTGGATAAGAGAATCTTGTGGGCTGTAGGGAGGAATATTGTGGTAGTTTCTCACCTCCAATATGTGGATGACTCAAATATCTTTTACCCGTTCAGTAAATCTTTGTTTAAAAAATTGGTCGAAAGTGATTTCTCTCTTCCTTAGCTTTTCGCTTTTGGGTTTAAATTTAGCAAAGACTTCATTGATTGGGATAAATGTTGAAGAGGTTTGAGTTTTAATGTAGCCAAAACTTCGTTGATTAGTATAAATATTGAAGACTGGGTGGTGGCTGATTAGGCGGCTGGTTTAGGGTGCAGAGCTAGGAGTCTCCCCATAACATGTTTTGGCTTTCCTGTAGGAGGTAAACACCGGTCTCTGGAGTTCTGGATGCCTGGGGTTGACAAGTTGAAGAATAAAATTACCAAATGGAAAAATCTATGATTTCCGAGGGAGGAAGTTTTTTTTCTCATTTCTTCAGTTCTTAATGGCTTGCCTTTGTACTTCTTCTCCCTTCTTAAAGATCCAAGAGGAATCATAAAAGACACGAAGAAGTTGATTATTGACTTTTTTTTTTTGGTATTGGGGAGAGTTTAAAGCTGGTAATCATCTTTTGATTTGGAAAACCGCCTCCCTACTTCTTCACCATGGAGGTCTTGGGATTGGCTCTCTCAAGCACAGAAATTCAGCCCTTCTCACTAATGGTGTCTGCATTTTCTCTATTCAGAAGGAAGCCCTTTGGAGGCAGGTGGTGGCTAGTATTTATGGGGAAGAGCCTTTTGGGTGGCTGGCTTTTCCTCCTTTGGGAAATTCAAAGAATCATTTGTGGTTCGATATTGCGAAGCTGGTGCCATTATATGAGAAATATATAAATTTCAAAGCAGGCAATGGTAAACGGATCAGATTCTGGAAGGACAATTGGCTTGGGTGTTCCCGTCTTAAAGATTAGTTTCCTGACATTTGTAATATATCTTTGAAGCAAGATGCTATAGTGGCTTAATGTTGGGATGAGGCGCAGGGAACTTGGAACTTGGGCATTGAAAGAGGAGGATATGATAGAGAATTTAAGTCTTGGTGACTGCTTATAGAAAAATTGTAAGCCTTTGTATGGACCAATAAGAAGATAAAATTAGCTGATCTCTGGACTCGGGACTTTCTTTTTCCATGAAGTCTTTCTTCCTAAATTTAGCTGGCTCTAGATCGGCCTTGAAATGTTTGTTGACTAAGACGATTTGGTACTTTAGAATCCGGATGAAATTTAAAAGTTCAAACACCCATGAAACACTTTAGAAAAAGTATCCTAGCTGTGCGCTATGTCCCTCTATTTGCTCTTTGTTTGTTGAATGAAGAATCCTTGGACCGCATTTTTTCAATTGCCCCATTGCTTGATAGGGCTGGGAAAGATCATTAAATCTCGTTGAGGTGCAAATTTGTTTCCCAAAGTAGGTGGATGGGTCATTGTTGAATCTGTGGGTCGCTGGAAGTCGAAAGGAAAGTCTAGAATCCTTTGGATGTTTGCCTCAAGAGCGCTTTTGTTTAGCTTTTGGTTGGAATGGAGTAGAAGGATTTTCAAAGATAAGTCTACTCCCTTGGATTTTTATTGGGATTATGTACAATTAAATGCTTCATGGTGGTGTCATAGCTTTATCAAATTATTCTGTAGCTACCTTTTCACTCTTGTTTTTAATGACTGGAAAGGTCTTTTTAAGTAGCTCTTTGGGTGAGGGTTCTCTCTTCCCCTAGCCCTTGGTTGTCTTTCTTTACATTTTGAATATATTCTGTTGGTTTCTTGATAAAAGAATGCTGATGTCGTGCTTCTTTTGATGAAAATATGACCAAAACAAAGCTGCAAAGCTGGTGCCAGTTCCTAAAGATCTTTGAACAAGCTTTGAGGCTTAGCATAAACTTGCTCAAATCCAGCCTTGTTGTGGTCAATATTGTCAAAGATCAAACGATGAATTTTGCTTTATCATTAGGCTGCAGTGATGAATCTCTCCCCATCCCTGACCTCGGCCTGGCTCTAGGAGGAAAAATGCCTCCCTCTCTTTCTGGGACCTAGTAGTTGAGGAAGTTAGGAGCAAGTTTGCTAAGTGGATGGACTGTCCTATCTCTCAAAGGGGAAAAGGCTTACTAGCATGCTCCTATATTTCTTGAAATAAGAAATAAAAATTTTCATTGAAGAAATGGAAAGAGACTAATGCTCAAAAGATACAAATTTCATGTAGAAGTTAAAAAGAAGAAAAGTATTAAAAAAAAAAAAATCAGTTACGAAGGAAGAACAGAAAAATGCAAATTATAACAAATATCATGTCAAGAGAAATCATCAAAATGATTGGAAAACGACCACCAAGCAGAACCCTTAAAACAAAATCCTAGCATGCTCGTATATTAGCTTTCCATTCTTCACATTCTGGGAAAAATCCTAGGCAAAATCCTCCGTGATTCCATCTGGGAAGGTGCTATTAATGGAGGAGAAAGTGGCCTACTGAGATGGGTTAAAGTGAGATATTCTCAAGAGGATGAATCCCTGTGGAAAACTATCATCAAAAGCAAATTTGGGCAGTTGGTTAGTGCTTGGTTTCCTGATCAGTCTACGGAAAAAAGTGACTTATATTCCCTAGCCAAACCAGATTTCTTATTGAGGAGAAGACCTATTTTAAATTTGGAAATGGAAAGAAATTAGTTTCTGGGAAGACCTTTGGATCTTCTCGCCTGCTGAGTTCCTTTTTGCCTTCCAATGTAGTCTATTGCAAATTCAAAGGTCTTCACAGTTGATGATTGCTGGTCTGAATCTATCAAAATTTGAAATCTTCAGTAGAGAAGAGGTGGAAGAATGGGCGAACCTCTCTGTTTTTCTCCAAAATTTGCATCTTCGGAGCCACATATTCTATCTGTTGGCTTCCAATCCCAAATGGAACGTTCTTGGTGATATCAGTTATTTCCATTCTTCTATCTGGCTCCTGTCTTTGTATGAAAGCAGCCAGACCACCCGATTTTTTTTTTTTCAATACTGGGGGGTGGCGTGGAAGCTTCCACCATCGTGCCAGGCCTCTTAAATTGTCTTCCAGTATTCTAGTGGTCTGCGGTATTGTTGGATGCATAAATGTCTCACCTCTTGTTATGTGGCACAATTTCTTTGAACATATAAATAAATGTTATTCCGAGAGCAAAGAATCAAATTGGTAACAGGACACTTTTACACCATGAAAAGAAACTTCTGATTTAGTCATGTTTTGGTGTTTCTTGATGGAGTACTCTCTCAAATATCTTTTTTAATTAATCTATTTTGAGATTCAAGTTTTCTTACCATATCCAAAAAATATTCTAGTCAATTGGATAGTAATACAACACACTTGGCTAGTTGGGAAGTTTCCTTTGTCTTCTCTTTTATTAACTGTCTTGTTGAATGACGTCTTCAATTTCTTTTTGATCATAATCAAGAATTGAAAGTTGATTGAAGACAATTTCTTCTTGCAGGCAGTTCGGAAGATGAAGACATCACCTTTGACAGTGGAGGAGGTAGCACGCATTCAGGAGGTTTTGACCAGAAGCTTTGTGAAATAATTTATATAGTTTTTCATTTGATAAGTACCTTTTTAACTTAACCTATGACCTAATTTCTCAGGGACTTAAAATTTACAAATCTGATTGGATGTCTGTATGGAAATTTGTTGTCCCATATAGAGATCCATCTCTATTGCCCCGGCAATGGCGCACTGCCCTTGGAATTCAGAAGTCTTATAAACAAGATCCAGAAAAAAAGGAAAAGCGACGTATATATGAATCAACAAGAAGAAAACTGAAGGCTGCAAATCTTGTAAGTTGGCCAAGATCCAGAAAAAGAGGGTTTTCTCCTTCTCTGGAACCATTTACAAAAACTACTTTACACACTTGATGCAATTATTTCAAGGGTGGCTTAATGTGAAATGTAGTTGTCAATTTGGCTGATGATATCCTATTAGTTATTCCTCTGTTTAAAATTCATTGATGGCCTTTTTAAATGCATTCTAATGAGATAAGACAATGTCACGATCTAGACTCCAATTGCTTACAGTACTAAAAAAATTAAGTCTCATGCTGCTTGAATGCTCCTAGTACAATTTTCATTTATACAACCTCCGTTGAGGGAAAAAAATAGATAAGAAAGTGGGTGGGTGGGGGGGGGGGGGGGGGGG
>NW_019268517.1:6912872-6923049 GCF_002738365.1 Cucurbita moschata
GGGGGGGGGGGGGGGGGGGGGGTGGGAATATGGTATTCACCTAACCATTTTTAGGGGAGATAATGACAGCGCTCTTGGAAACAAATATAGACGGAGAGTAATGACAAAAATAAATATAATTTCTGCAACAGCAGTAGGCATTAAAGGAAAGATCCTTAGACTCCCCAGAACTCTTCCTTGAAATGTTCTTTTATTTTTCTCAGACAATATTCCCAAATGTTCTCCTAGGAACATTTCAAAATCCTTAGGCCTTTACCCTTTTCTAAGATTGGGTTTCCCACAAGCATTTGTAAGATACAAAGCCTTGGACACCCCTAGGAAATATTGCCTCAAAGCTAAGTAATGCGTTATATCTTCCTTCAACAATTCAACTTGAAAGAGAATGAAGGAAAATGGTGCAAACATCTTCCTCGTTCATCTTTCAGATAGTGCAACTTGTAGGACAAATCTGGGTTTCTCATGTGAACTTTTCATACTTATTGATACTTCCCTAGTAGAGGGCCACTAGAACACCTTGACTAGATTTTTTTTGTATAACTTCTCATCTGGTTGGGGGGTCAAAAAGCAAATTATCTGTAAGGCTGTCAATAAATTAAAAGGTGGCATTAGTCATTAGATAAGATTTACCTGTCCAAGAAAGAGAAGTTTGAATCATGGTAATTTGTCCCTTAAAGACTTTACAAATTCAGTGGATTTAAAGAGATAAATCAGGTTAGGAAGTTGAAGTGTTTGGTTTGCTAAATGAATAGGATTTTGTGATAGTTGTTGATGGTCAAAGATCTCTATGATTAGCAAGTTAATTCGGTTGATCTTGATATGGCATGAAGTCATTAACCCTCTTATCCCATTGGAGGTATTAATGCTACTGATTCCTTGGTGATTTCTTCACAACCAAAGCCAAGATTTGTAAAAGCTTTCCCTCTTCATTAAACTCGGGAAAAAGAGCTCCTTCTTTCATTGAACATTCAGAGTCAAAGAATCTTGTGTTTATCTTGGACTCATTTATGAAATCCATTAGAGTCCCCCACTAAAGGTTCCAAACTGCAATGTCCTTATATCCTACCCAAACTTAGCCAATCACAAGTTACTCTTCCTGGTTCGAACATATAATTCTCCAAAGGTGTCTCAAGACACTCAACAACTAGGAAAAATATTTCTAGTTTTGATTCAGATGAGGAATTGGATGTTAGTATGAGTAGCTGAGGAATCTGTTTCTCTTATTCCAAAACTAGAGTAGGCTGATCAGTTTCTAAAGGATTCATTTGTAGCAACTTTCAAAAATCTATTTTCAAATGAAGTTAATGAGCAAGGGGTCATTGTGTCTGATGGAATAGTTTCACCAAAGATTTATCTCCAAATTCCAGCCTAACTTTCTTTTCTTGCTGAGGTATGTGGATTGCAGATGTGGACAATTCCATTCACTCACCAAAAGTTAAAGCTCTTTAGTGTCTCATTGTTTGCTGAGTAACTCTTCTCATGGATTAGTACCAAAAGTAGGGCGCTTGAAAGATCTCTGCGGTGTAGAATTTCAAATGAGGTCGGTTTTTCGCCTGGGGTCCATCTTCTTCTTCCTTCCTCTTCAGTTGTGAGTTTTGTCAGTGTGAGGAGCAGTTTTTGTTCATCCTCTTTCTTCAACGTTTTCTTCATAGGGTAGGGTTTGTTTTTTTACTTCTAACCTCAGTAATCTGAAGGATGTCTTCACGGTTTGGTTTTCTGCTTTTGAAGAAAGGAGGAATCAAGAAGAATCAGTCTCATCTCTGATTTTGTTTACCTTATTGTTGATTTGTCAGTTCAAAAGTTATGCAGCTTCCTGTCTCATGACCTTAATGTGGAGCTATTTATCAAAGCCTTTTGCTGGACTTATCATTTGGGTTGTTTTTTTTTTTAATTTCCTTCTTTATCGTTTATTTCATGGTTTGATTATGCTCTTTTGTTTCTTCTTTAGGCCTTTTTTCCACTTGTTTTCTTAATTTGGTCTTGTTTTTGTTTCATGTTAAAAGAAATATAAGACTTACCTGTAAGGCTGGCCTATCAATAAATTAGAAATTGGTTTTATTCATTAGATTATATACACGTCATAGCTAGCTGAAAATGCATGTCTGCTCAACTATCAGATAGTCCACCCACTTTAACACTATTTAGTTTCACCCGAAGTCTTACGTCTGAATTTGATATATGAGGTAATAGTTTGATGAGTTTGGAAATTTCTTTTCACTAATAGTTCAAGTGTTTTCATTTTGATGTTTTTGCAGTATTCCGAGTCTGAAAATACTGGCAGGATAAATAACAGTAGATGTGGGAACGTGGATAATGATGGTGCTCCTTTTTTAAATGCAGCCTTCGTTGCAGATTGGAGACCAGGTACCTCCAGTGGACTTTCTTGCTCAAATCCCACTAATGGTAACCTTCCTTGTGATATAATACCACAAAAGGATATCCAAAGCAAAGAACAATGTAACACGTTCGAATCTGGAGATATACAAACCCAGAAAAAAAAAATTCATTGGTTTTCTTCTGGATCAACATACTCAGAGCCTCCAGCATCTATTTCAACCACAACTGGACATGCGTCCACTACAAATGAACAAAATCTCAGAGTTTCAGATGTAAAGTCCCCTATCTACTCTAAGAATAATCGGGCTCGTAGATCTAATAGTTCACATTTGGTCAAACTAGCTCCAGACCTTCCACCTGTCAATCTCCCTCCATCCGTTCGTGTAGTTCCCCAGTCATTTTTCAGAGGATCTCTATTTGGAGCACCAGAAAAGGCTTTTGTTGCCAAATGTAATAAGGAAATTTCTCAAGTGATGGATACAGTAAATAGCAGGTTGAACAATAGTAATCCACCAAACAATCCAAACAATATCATCCCACTATTGGAAGATGGTTCTAAATCAAGTATGGAAGAAGGCAGAGCTAACAATGATAACTCTACTGAAACAGAAAGGGGCACGGATTCTGATCTTCAAATGCATCCTTTACTATTCCGGGCCTCGGATGATGGATCTGTGCCTTATTACCCCTTAAATTGTAATTCTAGTACATCTGACCCTTTCAGTTTCTTCTCAGGAAACCAACCTCAGTTGAATCTCAGTCTATTTTATAATCCACAGCCAGAGTACCATGTTGGTTTTGAAAAATTCAAGTCAAAGAAGTCCACTTCATCACATAGTATTGACTTCCATCCCCTCCTGCAAAGAACTGATGATATAAATCAAGCACAGACGGCTGCACCTTCAGATGCTTTTGTATCATGTTCAGGGGGCAGATCTCCTCATGCTCACGACATATTTGGTGCTGTACAGAACCAATCTTTGGTTAGTAATGGACAGCTGACTAAGGGTGCTAAGCCCTCGAAGCGTGGTGATAAGACTTATTTGGATTTAGAGATGCACCTTAGCTCAACATCCAACAAAGATACTGTTCCAAGGAATAGACTATTCAGTGCCCATGATCAGTTGAAGTCAATAACTGCTCGAAAGTCAGAAGCATTAGAGAACCTACATAACATTCATTTGCATGGAGAAACACGAAGAGCTAATGAAGCGGGCAATCTTGTTTCCGATGCTCATCCTCTGGTTTTACCATCTGTGGACAATAGCAATGATGATGTGGATGACCATTCTCATCCAGGTATCATAATGGAACAGGAGGAATTAAGTGACACTGATGAAGAAGTTGAAGAAAATGTTGAGTTTGAGTGCGAGGAGATGGCTGACTCTGAAGGAGAGGATGGATCTGACTGTGAACCAATTACTGATTTGCAACATAAGGTAACCTTACTCTTTCGTTGATGTCAAAGATGTTTATATAAAATGGTTGTAATTTCTGAATATATTCCCTTTCCTCTAGTTGTTCATGCATGCATTTATAAGTCGTAGATTCTTACCAATATAATGAGCTGTGATCTTTGAAACATATTGTTTCATTTATAGACAACACTATTGGCTGGTATGAATTTTAGGGGCCATTTGGATTGGGGGCATGGGGATGAGAATAAGGGTGAGAATCAACAAGGATTATGTATCACTTGTTTGGTACAGGGTTTGGAGGATTGACCTTGAGAATGAGTTATTTCCATGGTTTTTGTATACCCATGAGTAAGGGTGTTTGATATCCTCGTAGAAGCATGAAGTTTCTTCATGGCAAGGCGTTTTTGTGAGGGTAGGACAAGTTGAGTTGTTCCACTAGTTATGCTATACTGGTTCATTGTGCCTTTATGCTTATATATTTTTCCTTAAGATATAGATTGTAGTGGTTATTACATTTCATTTTCGTGAACTTCGAGCTTTTTTCATTTTTCTTTTCCAGTTTCAACGTCAAGTGATAATTTGATCTATGTCTACATTGAGGCTTTAAATCAAGTCAAATGATTTGTCTGAGGTGAAAACATGTTTAGGTTGCATGTAGCCATCCCCTTCTTGTGAATGATCCTTAGTTTTAAGGATCCCAATGTCGGTAAGTAAACCCGTGGAGAAGTTTATGAATGATTTCTATGGGAAAGGCCTGAGGAAGAGATGGTCATATCTAGTTAGGGAGGAGGTGGTGACGAAACCAGTGGTTGAAGGGAATTTGGAAATAGGAAATTTTAGAGTCCGTAACAGTGCGCTCCTGGCTAAAGACTTTGGTGTTTCTACCTTGAGTCTTTTAACTCCCTTAGTGTAAGGTTGTTGAGTAGATAGGGGCTTTTCCCCTTGGGGTGGATTGGAGGGCAAGGACACTTCCAAAGCCCCTTGGAAAGTTATATAACTGAGGGAGCTTTTGTTTTCTCAGATTGTCCATTGTTTGGTGGGAAATTGGAGAGTGCTTTTTTTTTGGGAGGATAAGTGATCAAGGGATAGTTCCATCTACTCTCGTTTTTGTAATATATTTTATCTTTGATAAAAAATTTATTTATGTGGTAGATGTGTTCTCTAACTCTCAGACCTCTCCTTTACCCGTTTTGGGGTTCATCATGGCTTGTCCAAGTGAGAAACATTGATGTTATTGACCTCCTCTAGTTGACTGAGGTGTTTTGTAGTATTCCTGGAAGAAGGAATGTTTGTCCTTGAAGCCCTTCACCCTTTGAAGGCTTTTCTCATAAATCCCTCTTTCTTTATTTGGTCAATCTCTCTGTTTCAAGTGGTGTCTTTGACTTGTTCAAAGAAGGTTAAGTTTTTTTTTTTTGTGTGACGGGTTCTCTATGGAAGGTTTAACACCTTAGATTGAGTTTGGAGGTAGAGGCCCATGTTGATTGATCCGCTTTGTTGCATTATTTGCAAAATGGTTGTTGAGGACCTTTATCATATCCTCTGGAGTTGGGTTATGGTTAAGAAAGAGTTGAAAAAAACTGACAGTTAAAAAGAGTTGAATTGAATAATCCTAAAACTGACAGTTCAAGTCACCAAAAAGGGAAAAAAAAAACTTCTGAGGCCTAGCTGGCTTGATAAATAAACCTACCAACCATAATTTTATCAAACTCAGGCAATTGAGGCTCCTCATTCGCTGCCCTCCTGCTTCTAGTGGATCTTGACAAACAAACTAAGAGAAAAAATGTGTGTGTCTATTTTTGTGTGTATGTGTTGTTTCTGTTCGTATCAGCCAACTCTCATTCAATTCCAATGACTTGCACATCATTCTGTAATATTTTATGGTTAGTGGTGTCTATGAGCTGAAATATATCAATTCTGGTCAATTCTTTTTAGACGATTATTCGAAGTCCAGGCTAAGTGAGTAGCGGAGAAAACTTTCATTTCCATCGTAGAGGAGAACTCAATAACAGAATCAGTGCCAGTTGGTTTTCCATTTCTCTCAGAGTTGCTTTATATATTACTGCTGAGCATTTGTTTGAGATCTGCTATACAATTTTGGAGACCAGAAAGTCATTTACAATGTGAGTATTTCTATACTTCTAGATTGTAATCAGATTTTTCTCTGCTTCCATCTTCTCCTCACACCTAGATTTCTGATTTGAAACCTTTTCCTGGAAAATGTGCTCTACGGTGACCTTTACTTTTGCAAAAGTTCCAATCACATTTTTATGTTGAAGTACATTATTGCTTTTTATCTTGTGTATAAAGTTTATTAATTTTACAAGCTTCTAAAATTTACTGCGTGGTTTCGTTTTAAATTTTCAAGAATAACAATAATAAATTGTTTTTGGATTTCTTTTTTCTCCTTAAATTTTTCCTACATTTCATTTTCATCTTTGGCAAATGGCAACTAAATGGATGCACGTTACTTTTTAGAATATGCTTTATGTTCAATTCTTTAGATTTTTTTAAAAGAAAATAATAAATCTATTTGGTGTTTGATTATATTTTTGTAAAAATAAGAGGTGAAATTTAGAAGTGATAAACGTTTTCAAGATCCAAAGACCAGAGCTTCTAAAAGGAAGGAGTCTCTAGAATAGAATCCCGAACTTCTAAATTAATCTGATTATCCAATATGATTACTTATTTTGGTTCCTTAGTGTTACTATTCTTAGCCAGCACTAACTTCAAATTGAATTTAATCGAATCAAGTTCAGTATTGCTTTGTTAAACTTGAGCTTGCACAACTCAAAATCACCACTGACTTAGATAATCACAACTTTTTAACAAATGGTATCTTCTATATGTACTTGCATATAATACCAAAAATACATCGAGATACTTCACTTCATAACTTGTTAACATGTTTTTTTGGTTTTGGCATGCTTTTTGGCTATAGAATCCTGGGTTCATGTCCAAATTCCAAGAGGAGGCCATTAGGTATTCTCCTATTGTTGTTCACAGTAGAGAGAAAAATATTTTCTTGCGTAGTATTATAATTTTGACATGTTGAATCAACCTTGGAGATCATCTTACAGCTTTGAAGATATGAAGAAACAAAATTATGCTACAGAGTAGCTATTTAAGTAAGAGGGTATTATTCTTTCTTTTGTTTTGTTCAATTTATTCTGATGGATGTTATTCCGTCATAATATTGTGTGGCTTTTTCCTTCTATTGCAGTCCTTGGCACATTTCCACAACCACCAGTCTTAATATGTCGGTCTTTTGACCCTGATATGCATGGGAAGTACACAGTGAAAAGGTTGGTAGCATATTAATTGTTTGATTTTCTATAATTAGCTAGAAATGATCCAAACACCTCCTAAAAATGGTGGCCACTTTTCTGTAAAATCCATCAATTTATCAGCCAAGCATGGTAAGACTAGCCCGCGTTTATCAACTGCATCTGGAAGTCCAAAATTCCTAAGAAAGTTGAAGGTATTTCTTTGGATCTTTCTTTAAGGTAAACTTAACGCTTGTGATAATATCCAAAGAAGAATGCCTGACTATATCCACTCTCCAAATTGGTGTTTATTGTGTAAAAAGAGCTCCAAGAGTCACGGCCACATTTATTTTCCAATGTCCAGTCGCTAAAGCTTGTTGGGCAAAGCTTTTTCAGTACTTTTGGGTTAAGTTGGTGTTTCCCCGATCATATGAGGACTCCCTTCTCCAGCTCCTTTTTTGCCTTAACTTCAGAAACCATGTCGGAGGTTTGGGTTTGTGGATCAATGCTGTTTCTGCTACCCTTTGGCTTTATGGTGTCTTTTCAAAAAAAAAAAAAAAAAAAAAGTTAAATTATGATCCCTTGGCTCTCTGGGCTCTCATCTCCCATTTTTGTGTATGGCCTTTTGATTGAGTACTTCCCAAAATCTTAGCTGTTGAGTAAGCGTGATGCTGGTACGATCTACACTTCCCTCTAATTTAGTCCAGATAGTTTGAACTTGATAGCGATTCACTAGGCTATGAAAAGTATTTCATTAAGTTTCCAAACAACTATGAAATTGTTTGATAGCATTTTAACATAGCTATGCAAGTTTTTTGTAGCATCTCTATAAGCTTTGTGGAGAACTCTTTTTATATTGCATTGTTATACAGCTATAAAAAAAACATGGGAAGTATGTTATTATATCCTTCTTATAAAACGAAAAACGTTTTATGTCCTTTCTTTTACTAACATGGAAAGCATGTTACAATTCTCTGAAAAGATTTAGGATTTCTTGATGCATCTGACGTAGCATTTTGATTTTTTTTTCCTAAAGCTATCGCATCTTTTATCGTAATATGCTTCTTTGACAATTTTTTTTTTTTCAAAACTAAAATCGGAAGGTTTTGATTGTGACTGCTTCCTTTGGTATCTAACTTCCACTATCATCTGTAGGACATAAAACTTGCTAATGGAAGAAGATGGAACAGATATCACAGCTGACTTATAGCCACGCTTAAGCGCAACATTGCTTATCTAAATCAACTGGGATTCCTTCTTGAAGCTGTCTGGCAATTCAAGAATATTGCAGGTATCAGTTCATGGTTACATTAAATTCGAATTCACCATATCGTTCCATGCATTCAAATCTCAGTCTCGGTCATGTAGGACCTTAGAGTACCCCATCGTAAAAACTCGACCTTCTTATTGCCTTCCGGTCAATCTTGCAAGAAAATAATAACAGGACAGAAGATTGGAGTTGATAAGGGTAGCTCAATATTTCGAAGTTTAGAAGGGTTCATCTTTGCCACATTGCCATGGCCAATTTGCTGTCAAATATGAACTGAAGTGTGTAAAGAATTGTACAGTGTCAGGTAACTTTGTTGATCCATTTTTGTGGGCTTTTGTAGAGATGACTATAGTTAAATCATCACTCTATGAGATAGGTCATTATGATCAATCATTTCTCAAAGAAAACCCAATAAATGACTCTAAATTTGTTGATATTTTGGATATATATTGTTCAAAATTATATTATTTTAAATATATATATATATATTTAAGGAGTACTTGAAAGCGTAAAGAAATGGTGTGCCCTCATAATTATCATTTATTGGTTGCATTTAAAATACTACATTTTGACCAAAAAATAGCATATAATATATATTATATATGGATTATTTAAGTGTTAATTGTGACATTTTCTGGATATTAGTATTATTTTATGAAATTTAAAATTGATGGGCATAGAAAATTATCTAAATATTTTATATTCTCACATGCATGTTCTTATGTAAACCTATGGGATTCGAGTGCTTAATTAATTTTAAAATTGAATTGGAGAGAGAAAGCACGTGTTTTTCACGTGATATAGCCTGGAAGGCAACATTTTTTCCTATTTTTTTATTGCATGAAAAAAAAAAAAAAAGCAATCTACAAAAATATTACATTTATATGGTAATTCTTATTTTTATGTTGCAATTATTATTACTTTCTTGTGTACGATCATAAGCTTCAAGCAGCCGTGTTAAAGTAACCTCTTTTAAGGGATTAAGGTTGTCGGTAGAATCAGTTGAAGATGGTAAGGCCTAATCCGACTTTCACTGTGATAACCCACGTTAAAAGCGTATCTTTGAGATAAAGTCCTTATTTTCGTTTATGTCAATTGTAAATATGGAACAATGTATTCCAACGTCTCTTTTCGAGACCCATAAAATTACAAAGCTTGCCACAATAGCTCTACATGTCGTGGCATGCAAGCGAATAGTTCATTGGGTGATGATTGATGAAGTTTCTATCTCTCAAAGAAGATTTGAAATTGGCTTTTTATTCGAGAATCTTTTATTTATTTATTTATTTGGTATTAGAATTTTTAAAATATATTAAGTGAGTTATTATTTTACATATAATGGGTGAAAATAGATAAAATTGATTTTTTTTTTTTGTTTAATAGGATTCTAATTTTTGTAATTTTTAAAAAAATAAAAAATTTAACGGAGACATAATTAAAATTTATTACAATATTTTTGAAAAAGTTTTGTAAAATATATTGGAACATAATTAAATTTAAAAGACTAAAAATAAAATAGGCGACCGAATACGTAATTTAAAGCTAACCAGAATAACAAACGTTATTGATCATTATCTAATAGCCACTTAGTTTGGTAATAAAACCACTTTAAAAAAAAAACTCCACTAATTAATAATTAAATAATTAATTCAACAAAAAAGAAAAAAAGAAAAAATGCAAAAGAATCCCACGTGAGGAGGCCAATAGGAAAATAAGGAAATGCGAAAATATCCACGTGGAAAAACCATGGGCCTCCACGTGTACATAACACGTAATTAATTATTAAAGAAAATGAAATCACAAAAGACGAAAATAATATGTAAAAAAAAAAATTATTGAGATTGATCCAAAAAAAAAAAAAAAAAAACACCGAAGCTCAAGGTGGGTGGGTG
>NW_019268517.1:6923827-6952144 GCF_002738365.1 Cucurbita moschata
AAAAAAAAAAAAAAAAAAACACCGAAGCTCAAGGTGGGTGGGTGGTGCGAATTTCAGGGTTCTTCTTCTCTCTCTCTCTCTCTCTCTCTCTCTCTGTCCCTGCCATTTCCTTGCGTATCCATCTGTAGATCTGTAAGTTATTATGTTTTTTTTGTTAGAATTCGTAGTTTTTTCGTTTCGAACAATGCGTTGAATTCTAGTAGATATTTAGGTTTGTGTTCTATTTTTTTCGTTTCTGGTAATCCTTGTGATTTGATTTGACGTTGCTTCGTTGGGGAGGTTTCAGAGGGCCAGATCTTGCTCGTTTTAGGGTTGGATGTGTTGGATTGGAGCTTGCGTAGTTGGGGGAAGTGGTTTTGAGGTGTATTTGAGCCATTAGGGGCTGGATCTCTTGGTATATGTTGCGGTTGTAGCTCTAATCGAATTGGTAAAGGTGTGAATTCGGAAGTGTTTTTTGGGTTATTTAGTGGGCAGCGGTGTGAATTTGGACGGGGTTATTACGCGTTGCGTTGGATTTAGGGTTTAAAAGATGGCTTCCAATCCTCCTCCATTTCAGGTGGAGGATCAGACTGATGAAGATTTCTTTGATAAATTGGTGGAAGATGATTTTGTGGCGCCCGATGATTCAGGATCCAAGTTCCTCGATGGAAGTGATTCTGATGATGCCAAGGCGTTTGCCAATCTGAGTATGAATGATGCGGACAATACATTCAAGGATTCTGGTGGTGTTGGTGACCGTGAGCATGAAGCTGTGCTGGAGAAGGGTTCCGTGGAGGCTGATCCAGGAGCGTTGGGAGCACATGCAGAGGAGAAGGCTTCATTGGTTTCTTCTAATTCTGTCGGGTGCGTTAGTGTGTTGGAATCGGGAAATGATGGTATTGCATCGGAATCGACGTCAGATTCGTTGGTGAGCAAGAGCGATGAATCTGCTGGTCCGGCAATAAAGGAGGTTGGATGGAGTTCGTTTTACGCTGATTCATCGCAGAATTGGGGGCATGGGTTTGGATCGTATTCGGATTTTTTCAATGATTTGGGTATTAATGAAGCAGGGAATCCCGGTGGGTCCTTGGAGAATAATTTGAATGGTGCAGCAACAATTAAATCTAGTGCAGACGGGAACTATGCAAATACCTCTGTTAATTATGTGCAGTATCAAACCGACCAGCAAGTTTACGAAGGATCCACAGATCAAGTTTCGGCTGGGCAGGATTTAAGTAGCAGTCAGCAGTGGGAAAATCTCTATCCAGGGTGGAAGTTTGATTCAGTTTCTGGGCAATGGTATCAGGTTGAGGACTCTGCTGCAGCCGCAAATGTCCAAGGTACCTTTGATGCCAATTTGAACGGAGAATGGGCTGACGTTTCTGGCACGAAAACTGAGGCTGCTTATTTACAAACTGCTCAGTCTGTTGCAGGGACTGTAACTGAGACTAGCACGACAGATGATGTTTCTAACTTTAATCAGGTATCACAAGGGACTACTGGGTACCCTGAACATATGTATTTTGATCCTCAATACCCTGGTTGGTATTATGACACAATTGCTCAAGTATGGTGCTCCTTGGAATCCTACAATTCATCAATTAAATCAACTAATGAAGTTCATGTTCAGGATAATGACAACGGGTATGTATCACCGAACAGCTATAATTATAGCAACAGTAGTATTTATGGCGTTCATGGGCAACCTAACACATATGGATCTAGTGGTATTGATAATCAAGGCCACGATGATAAATTGACAGGCTCTTATCATAAGGAAAATCAACAGAGTTCGACTACTTGGCAAACTGAAAGTGTTTCATCTCAGGCTGGCCCAAATTTTGGTGGAAATCAGGTACTGGATAGGTCTACAAGTCCTGATTTTTCTGTAAAAAAAGAGCAGCAGAAGTCTATTAGTTCTTTTGGAACAGTTCCATCATACTTCCAACCAAGTCAAGGTCGTAATGAGGTCAATGGACCTACCAGCTTAAATAGCTTTCCCTCAACTATGGATTATGGCCATCAGTTTCATCAGGAGAATTCAAAGGAGCATGAACATATGCCTCTATCGAGTGACTACTATAGCAATCAGACACATGTGACTAATCTTAAACAATCTTTTCACGGAGGTCATCAGTCTTCTTTTGCTTCAAATATTGGAAGATCTTCTGCTGGACGTCCTCCACATGCATTAGTAACATTCGGTTTTGGAGGTAAACTTGTAGTGGTGAAAGACAGCAGCTCATTTGGAAACTCAACTTACGGAAGTCAGGTTAGGACTCATTTTTTTCTCTGTCCATTTCCTTCTTGAAAATCCTCTGTTGCAAGAGCTGGTTTTGAATATTTCACGATGATATATATAAATATATATGTATCACACCATCACAAGCAAATTAATCATGTCCCACTACCTGCATATTTAGATTAAAGAACTTTTATGATTTATTCATTTGGATGCATCAACTCTACTCTGATCAGTTGTCTTTGTTACTTGTGAAGGATCCTGTTGGAGGGACAATTTCTGTCTTGAACTTGATGGAAGTTGTCATGGGTAACGCTAATGCCAATGCTTTTGGCAATGATGTTGGTGCAAATAATTACTTTAGTGCTCTTTGCCAACAGTCCTTTCCTGGTCCATTGGTTGGTGGAAGTGTGGGGAGTAAAGAGTTACAGAAATGGATTGATGAAAGGATTGCAAATTGTGAAACATCAGGAATGGATTACAGAAAAGGCGAAGCATTGAGGCTCCTTCTTAATTTGCTTAAGATAGGATATCAGCATTATGGGAAACTTCGATCGCCATTTGGCACAGACACTGTGTTACGGGTAAACTGCCCCCCACCCACCACACACACACACACCAATCTATTATTAAACAATCGTTTATGAATGTGTACTACGAGTCTTTAATATTTTTTTTTAAAAAAAATCTACTTTTTATTTGCAGACTTCTCATCTATTGCTTTTTCTTCCAAATAGCTTTCTCTCGTACCAATATATGTGCGTACAAAGTATTGATTTAAAAGAGTAATGTGTGGACTTGTATATATTTAATTATTCCTTGAATTAAAGGTCTAGTTTCTTGTGCAGATCTCTTTCTCATAGTTTTGTTCTAGAATTCCCTTTGGTTGATTTCAACTTATTGTTGCATCTGTCTGAGTTATCCTTACATTATGCCTATGGGAAATGTTCCAGTTTCTGTTCTTTAATGAACACTTGAGGTCAACGGCATTTCATCCTAATTTGTTTTTGTACTTTTATCAGGAAAGTGATAATCCAGAATCAGCAGTTGCCACTCTTTTTGCTTCTGCTAAGATGAATAACGTACAATTCAATAACTATCATTCTCTTAGCCGCCACTGCTTGCAGACATTGCCTTCTGAAGGACAAATGCGGGTATCAATTCATAATGCTTTCTCAAACAAATACATGATAACAAGGTTATCTTCTGGGTGATGTAACATTTTTTTGGTGCATGTCCTAGGCAACTGCTTCTGAGGTTCAGAGTTATCTTGTATCCGGTAGAAAGAAAGAGGCTTTACAATGTGCACAAGAAGGTCAGTTATGGGGACCTGCCCTTGTTCTTGCTTCACAACTTGGTGACCAGGTTTGTTTTTCTTTTTTTTCTTTTTTTCCCTGTGGATTGTCTTTGCGACTTATCCTTTTTAGAGTATATCTTGGATTCTGGTGAAAACTCCTCTTTTTAATTCTTATATGTAAGCTGGCTTATTGAATTTTGCAGTTTTACATTGATACTGTGAAGCAAATGGCTCTTAAGCAGTTGGTAGCTGGATCACCTTTGCGGACTCTATGCCTGCTTATTGCTGGACAACCTGCTGAAGTTTTTTCTACAGATACAACGTCTAGCATCAATCCTCTGGGTGGTAGCATGGCTCAAAATTCTTCACAGGTGATGTAGGGTCAAGATGATTTGCGTAGTAAAATATATTCAGCATTGTTGCTGTCATGTCTTATCCCTTAATTCAATTATGGTGCTATAATGGATAGTATTTTTTTCCCCTCTTCATGAAATGGAAACCAACTCAATAATCGGAGAGCAGTCTCAGTGACTGTTGAGCTAGATGTGTGGAGAAGATCAATTTTTCTTAGTTTTTCAGGATATATGACGTAATCTTTTGGGTATTTGCCTTACAAGCTCATGTGTTGTTCTCTGGGTCGTATTCACAGTTTTCTGCAAATAGTATGCTGGATGATTGGGAAGAAAATTTAGCAGTGATAACTGCCAACAGGACAAAAGATGATGAACTTGTAATTATTCATCTTGGAGACTCCTTATGGAAAGAAAGGAGTGAGGTCAGATTCTTTCTGAAAAATGTTTGTGATTGATGTTGTTATTGAATGTCTTGTAACCTTAATTGTGGCTGGGCAACATTTTCAGATAACTGCTGCTCACATTTGCTATTTAGTTGCGGAGGCAAACTTTGAGTCATATTCGGACAGTGCTAGACTCTGTCTTATTGGAGCTGATCACTGGAAATTTCCTCGAACCTATGCTAGCCCAGAGGCTATTCAGGTATTCATTAGATATATTACATGAAGTGCAATCAGTCAAACACTTAAGTTCCTAGTATGACACTTGTTGGGCATGTCTTGAACACTTATTATCACAATAACAGGATACTCTGTAGCTATAAGACAAACAATTATCAGACGCATGAGCAAAGAGTGTTCAAACTTTTGTTTATTTATTTTTAGAATTTGACATAGAATAGAAATATAAGACACAAAAATGATTGACTTCAGACTTCATTCTTGTATAAAGAAAATATTTAGTTAATAACATGTACTCTAATGTCTTTTTCCTTGTCATACATGTATCCTAGATTTTTAGAAAATAACAAGTCTCTTCGTTCTTGTCATATTCATATGTGTCCAAGTTTCTTATTTATACAATGTCGGATTCCCTCCTCTCTAGCATTTGCTGTATTGAAATTTTCCTTTCTTGCGTATCTTACCAGTGCTGTTTCACTATTATTCCCAAACGCTCTGTACTTGTACACACTTATTTCCTTTTATTCTTTTGGTATAACTTTAGAAGTTTCTACAGAATTTACTTTTCTATATCTAGACAGAGAACCGAATTATACTACTCCAAAGTTCTTGAAAACTCTCAGTTTATTCTTCTACCATTTCAGCCATATAAGTTCATATATGCTTACAAACTTTTCTATATCTGAACAGAGAACTGAATTATACGAGTACTCCAAAGTTCTTGGAAATTCTCAGTTTATCCTTCTACCATTTCAGCCATATAAGCTCATATATGCTTACATGTTAGCGGAAGTGGGGAAAGTTTCAGACTCATTGAAGTAAGTGCCTTAACTGGTTTTACATTTTTTTTTTCCTTTGGATGAGGATTATATATCAAATAAGAAAACAAAAATTTAAAAGGAGAAGATGAAGATCCTCTTAGTCTCTACGACTAACCGAGATCATTTGAAAGAGCTCTCGAAATGTCTCTCCAAACCAAAAGAAAAAGAGAGAGAGAGAGAGAGAGAGAGAGAGGGGAAGAACCATCTTGAAGTTAAAAATTTGAAATAGGAAGTAACTTATTCAATTTCACTTAAAAATGCCTTGAGGACCCCTGAAAAGCTCTAACATTAGTACCCCAGTGAAAAGCATAAACTAAGAAGATTGGAAAGAATCCAGCTAATGATTAAAATGGAGCTCTGGAGAATGAACTCCGAGGTAGAGTAGTTAGTATGATAAAACATGATAATATGATTAAGTAGTCAAAATGAGCAAATATGTTCACTACAAAAGACTTGTTCTTCTTCCCCTAATCTTCTTTTTTTCTTATGACATGGCAATCATGTCTAGATTTTCAGATTTTCCAAACAAAACTAATCTGTGGTTGACTTTGGATTATAATTTTAATTCAATTGAAGAGTAAGCCTATTTATTCCGGATTATAAGACCATATTGTTTATCTAAAGAATTTTGCTGAAGAATACTATCCATCATGCTACATTTCTTGTAAAAAATAAATAAATAAGGAAAAAAACATCTATTGTGATGAATTGGACACAATTAAATATTAAAACTACAATCAATAAAAAAATTCTGTTCCAGTGTCATCTAGTCCTTTGACAGTGGCCAAATAGACTATCAAGGTTCCTTATCACCATGACTGATGATTTTAGGATTTGTTTGAATTTTATGATTTTTCAAATTCAGCAAAAATATCACGATACTGTGGAATTTGAATCAGGTACTGCCAAGCAGTTTTGAAGTCACTTAAAACTGGCCGTGCACCTGAAGTTGAAACGTGGAAGCAGCTGCTGTTTTCTCTTGATGAGAGGATTAGAGCACATCAACAGGTATTTATCCCACTTTTTGTTTCATTGATTTAGACATAAACTATTGAAGGCAGTTATAACAAATGTTCATACGATTTGCACACAACTCTCAGGGTGGATATACAGCTAATTTAGCCCCTGGAAAATTAGTAGGAAAATTGCTCAACTTTTTTGACAGTACTGCACATCGTGTTGTTGGGGGGTTACCACCTCCTGCACCATCAAACTCACATGGTAATGAACATTATCACGAACCAGTAGTCCCCAGAGTATCAACTAGTCAGTCAACAATGGCAATGTCATCCTTAATTCCATCTGCTTCTATGGAACCCATAAGTGAGTGGACTACCGATAGCAGTAAAATGACAGTTTCGAACAGGAGTGTTTCAGAGCCAGATTTTGGCAGAACTCCAAGACAGGTGTGGTGTTTGTAATTTTCATTTTCTGCCTGTCACTGCTGAAAAAATTAATAATTATCGACTGGATCAGTTGATCAATTCTATTATTTGCAGCAGAATCATAGCAGTTCTTCAAAGGAATCAATTTCAGCTGATGGTCAAGGAAAAACATCAGATTCAAGAGCATCTCGTTTTGCTCGTTTTGGTTTTGGTTCACAATTATTGCAAAAGACTGTTGGATTAGTCTTGGGGCCTCGTGCGGATCGGCAGGTTGTTACATATCAGATTTTTTAGGTTTTCCTCATTAGATCTTTGTTTTTTTTTTAACCCAATCTGGTTGCGAGTATCTTTTCTATCCGTCAAATAACTTTGTTTTTTTTCTTTTTTGGGGTTGTATTACTGAAGGCCAAATTGGGTGAGAAGAATAAATTTTATTATGATGAAAAGCTGAAGAGATGGGTTGAGGAAGGCGTTGAATCTCCTGCAGAAGAGGCAGCCCTACCACCACCTCCTACAACGACGACATTCCAGAACGGTGGAACTGATTACAACTTGAAATCTGTACTAAAGAAAGAAGCACCATCCAGTGATGGAAATGTGGAGTTTCCAACCGCCAATCCTACTCCTGTAGAAAATAGTTCCGGAATCCCCCCGATCCCACCAAGTTCAAACCAATTCTCAGCTCGTGGACGGATGGGTGTTCGTTCAAGGTACTACTTCAATGTTTAATTAATTCACAATTTCATTTAGTGTAAAATATTTTTTCTCGTTTCACATTTAGTGGGCTTCTTGAAACTCAACATTAGGGAGACTCCTTGAAACTTATTAAAATGGTTACAGTTAGTGATATTGTGGGTTGGTTTATAATTTCTGTCAACAGTGTGACCTTGTAATGGCCAAAGGGGATTATTATAGAATGGAACGTTCGGTTATTATTCAAATTAATAGAAAGGAGAGGAGTGGGGAAATAACGAAATAGTTGGATATTTTGTCTTAGGTTCATGAAACTAACCAGTGAATGTATAGTTAAATGAATACTTCGCGAGAACTGTCAGGCATTGTATTCACCTAGGGTGCATAGTTTGGGCACTAGAAATGCAAGTTGGTTAGAGACAAACCAGTTAAACATTTGGCGGTTAGGAATGGGAATGGGATTATTGGGAATCTAATGCATGGAATGTTGTAGGAATGAATTCTAGAGGTCTAATAAGGTCAAGTAGCATATGTTTTATGGGAACAAGATTAGTAAATTTTGTCCTGCGGTTTGTTTTTAGGGGTCTCTGATTTCCTGGTAATGGCTCTCCTTTATGAACAGTGAACATCAAGTCAGTGGTATAGATTGTTTATTTATTTTTGCTAATGGAGTACCATAAACATAGTGAGGCTTTGAAATGGTGTGGTTGTATCTAGGATTTACTTGCTATTTGGTGAATTTTCAAGATCATTTATTTGTGGACATACTGATCTCCATCAAAAGAATGAAAACAAAGGAAAAAATGTACTAATGTAGGAAAGTGATTTAATTTCTCTCTTGGCTTGTTTTCCCTTCTTAGTTCATAAATGAAATATTATGTTAAAAGTCGACATTTGTCCCGTTTTTTTAGTTATTGAATGAAGAACATGATCCAAACTCAGCACTTGTGTGGTTTTGTTAGGTACGTTGACACCTTCAACCAAGGCAATGGGAGCTCAGCCAACTTGTTTCAGTCGCCTCCCGTCCCATCAATTAAGCCAAAGGTTGCTGCCAATGCGAAATTCTTTGTTCCAAGTCCCGCAATGTCAACTGAACCTACAGAGGATACGATACAAGAACCCTCTCGGGAGGACACCACGACCAGTGAACATCCTTCAACATCCACCACAAACGATTCATTTTCTACTCCCTCATCAACTACTATGCCTATGCAAAGGTTTCCTAGCATGGGAAACATGTCAAACAATGGTGCAAATAGAAGTGGCAACGGTCCGTTAGTAGCCAACTCCCGACGAACCGCATCATGGAGTGGTGCAAACTTCAGTGATGCCCTTAGCCCCCCTCGTAAACCAACGGGACTTAAACCTCTAGGTGAAGCATTGGGCATACCCCCATCATCTTTTATGCCGAGTGAACCACCACCCTCGGTGCACACGCTGATGAATGGTGGTGGTGGTGGTGGCATGGGAGATGACCTCCATGAGGTGGAACTTTAAGTAGTTAACATGTAAATACCAAGTTTTGTTCCTTAGTTGATCCACACAGATACTCATCATATGCAACAAACGCCGTGCCTGCATCTCTCCCACATAAAAAGGTCAGTCGTGCACCAGAATATATAGAGTTCATTAAAAGCAGTCCTCAGAAAGGATGTGCCCTTTTTGTTTTCTCTGAAATTTCTTTGTTCCCAACCCTGAAATTTGTGAACACAAATATAGTCGACAAATCTCTGTATGTTTATGCTCAGATGTCAGTCGGTTCATTTTATTCTCCTAGGAGTTCCAACGTACGATACTTCTGGAGCAGCTAGTATTTTACATTAAAGCAAAGACAGAAGAAGGCCTTGCTTGGCACCACTGTACAGTTCATTTGTTTATTTTTTTTTCCCCCTCCCCCTGTTTTTTCTGAAACTAGAAAATGGCCCTTAAGGTGCTTCAAATTGATCATCAAGATGGGAAAATGTACTGAATTGTGAAGAATAAGATGATTTGCTTCTCTCCTTTTTTATAATTTTTAGTCCGTTAATTATAGTAATTTAGTGGTTGGCCCCATGAATTCCTTATAATTGCAATTTTCTTGGAAGCAAAATGGATGAGAATCATGGAGTATTCTTAAAACATTTTTCTAAGTGGAAAATACATTTTTGCCAATTTAGCTGGTTCTTAAGACCAATACTTGCCAATTTTATTTTATTTTGTATATTCTAATATCAATTAGAAACCAATTTTAAACTTAAGAAACAAGACTAAAACTGCTACTTTTAACATGTATATGTACATATTATATACTCAACTATATATATATATATACACACACTCAACTATGAAATGTCCCACTACTTCATGTAGTCAAACTCCAAAGAAAAAAACTTTTGTTCTTGATATTTTTTTCTATTTCATCGCTCAAATTTTACTCAATATCAATATCACACCGTGACTTTCTTACACATCCATCACTTAATATTAAAAAACTTTTTACGTGTCCAAAATGTATTGTAATTTTACAAATATGGTATAAATAACAACTTCGTAAAAGTTTTAAGAATAATATTGAGCTTGAAAAAGCATTTGATTCAACCCATTAGTTATATGTGAAAAATGATTTATTACAATGTATAGAATAAATGCAACATAAGTTTTGTAACCTTCAGACTTATAGAACAGTGTTTTCTCAATGTCAAGTGTCAACGTAATGGAAATACAAAGATGAAGAGCAGGAAGAACATGTTCCATAAAGAGGGGGGAAGGGTGTTAAATAAAAGAATCGAGTAAAACTAAGATAATGTTACTGAACAATTTTGCCATTAAAATTCTGCAGAACCAGGCGAACGAGGAAATGGGATGGCATCTCTTATGTTATCAATTCCAGTAACAAATTGCACAAGCCTTTCAAAGCCCAAACCAAACCCTGCATGGGGAACTGAAACACAAGGAGGTTTGGTTACAATGTAAACATTTCTCTCCTTTCTTTCTTTTCAAGGCACTGGAGTTCATACTTGAAATTAATACCAAAACTATCACATATGCCATATGCTCTCAAGAATGATTATTGCCTACACCATCCTCTTACTAACCCAGCTGTAAATTTGATGCCAAAAAAAAGTAGTTTGTGCAAATTATTTCACCTTCCTACAAAAACTAACTATATAATTCTGCTTCCTAGCTAAGAAATCGACATAGATTCATCACCGGTGGTGAAAAATTTTCAGGCTTTAGATGATCTCGTCTTTTTTTACTCCCCTCACCACCACCACAAAATAGGCAGTCTTGGCTTGTATACGGTGAAGAAATCAAAAGACCACCTTGCTATCTCGTCCTCAAATAGGTAGCTTTAACGAAAGTGATGAGTTTTGAAATTTCAGTGATAGCTTATATAAGATTCAATTGAATTAAGAAACAGATTCCGCATTTTACCTAATTTTCTTTCGATATTGAATTCCTGATTATTTGTCTCATTCCAAATATGAATGACTCGTGTAGGCAAACTCTCGGACTCCTACTAATGACAATCACGTCCTATCCTTTTTGTCCCCACCATTCTTTCAGCCCTATCTATCAGAGAATGAAAGGATCTTTTGGTGGAGGGAATTTGTTAGGAAAGGGGTCAGGTTCTTCAAATGTTTTTTTTTTTTTTTTTGCTATCTTATAGAATACTTAGCTTGAGAGATTAAATTAGAGCGTTCTTAAGAGGAGGTTTCAAATGTGATACATTCAGCGCCTCTCTTAGCATTTGTCCAGAAGGTTTCAACTTTTTGTAATTTGCTTTTGTTTTGTTTCTTTGGATCCTTTGTTAGGGCAGTTCTTTTTTCTAATGCCCCTATCTTTTATCCTTATTGAAAAATGGAAAATACACACATCCACACACAAACACTCACACACACGTACACACATCATTATTCTATGAAGTAAAACGTTTTTCCTTGTTTCATTTTTGCCCTTTTTTCCTTTAATCACAAAACAAACTTAATATCACAACCATGAGGGCTTCAGCTCTAACCTGAACCATAACGACGCAAGTCAAGGTACCACCAGTAGCTGTCTTTATTGAGCTTCAACTCATCCAGACGAGCTTCCAGATAATCAAGCCGTTCTTCTCTTTGACTTCCACCTATAAGCTCCCCTATCTGAAGCGAGAGAGTTGGGGAAAAAGAAAAGAGCATTAGAACTTTATATGGTACCTTCACTTTAACAAGAAGAATTTGTAGAATAAAAGAAGTCTCTCTCCTATTTAGAAGTGATCACAAGAAAAATAAATTATTAACATTTAATTGCATGTCCATAGAAATGCTCTCGGAAAGCTACTAGATTAGTTATAGCTATACCCACACCATCGTCACATAATAAATTGGAGAAAAAATCAGAGAAAAGTACTAACTTCTTTTGGACATTATTAATGGTCAGTGGATAATAACATGCTGCCAAATTTTGAATACAATCAAGTATTCTTTCTCAAATACAATAAGTACCTGAACGTCAATTAATCAAACAAACCAACTGTAATGTAGAACCCATAACAAATAAATTTGCTCGACACAATAACAAAAATTAAGGTATGTTGAATCGAGAGAAGGCAGCCCCACATGACAATGAAGATGATGATCAGTTGTAGAAATGGCTTGCATATTGCATCAATTATTGACTCAAATTGCAACAATTACTTGTGCGTATTGTTATATGTATACCAGAAGAAAAAAAAAAAAAAAAAAACTTTCCTCGCATTCACGGCCTTTACACTATCCTCGCATTCCCGGTCTTTTACAATACAAGGATAGTATTTTAGCGTAGAAACAATCAATGGTATGAAAAAGGGATCTCCATCTCAAACGCTAGAGTTAAAGAACCAAGTGAAAACGGGAAAGACGACTGCATAAGAGTCAAAAATTGGAAACCACATAACCCACTGGACTTTTCTCCCAACTATTCATACTGTTTCTAAGCTGATGCCTGGAAGTCAGTTCCTTCAAAAAGTTACACGATAAAAAGACAACACATTCCCATTGGAAGGTAAAGAGATATATTGGAATTATAACTTTAACATTACCCGAGGAACCAACATATCCATGGCCGCAACAGTCTTTCCATCATCATTTTGCCGCATGTAGAATGCTTTTATCTCCTATAATTTTACATCAATTGGCAAAATCAGTGTAATTTCTTTGATCAATATTCGGAAGATTAGAAACAAAAAGAAAAGCATACCTTTGGATAGTCTCTGATTATTACAGGGCATCCACCAAATGCCTCTTCAGTTATATAACGCTCATGTTCGCTTTGTAAATCACTACCCCACTTGACCTAAGAAAATTTTAGAAAATTTGAGATCAACATAGCAATGGCCACAGCAATTACTATACTTGGCCATTTGATTTATTAGCACCAATGATAAGGCAGAGATTCCCAAGTGTGTAACATGGTAAAAAAACAAGGACAGTTACATCTGATATCATTTTTCAACTTGGCCCGATAATATTAAAAAAAAATTGAGAGGGAAGAACAAGCGATAACACTCACGAAAGCAACTTGCCTCGCATATCAAGGCTATAATTCACCAAAACTAAACTAGATTGGGAAGAAATGAACCAAAACTAAACTAGATTGGGAAGAAATGAACCAAAACTAGATTAGTAAGAAATAAACAAATAAATTTAAGTAATATTCAACAAAAGAATCCTTTAAAACAGTTTGTTCCCAGTAAGGAATTGGATGGAATAGGCCATTTGTTATGTAAGTGTATGGTCATAAGAAGGGTAGGGATATATCTGCTGCGTAGTTAGAATGATTGCATGTCCACTTTGACTAATCATGATTGAAAAAGGAGTGACCTCAGTTAGTGTTTTGAAGGAAATCATGGTTGAGAGAGGGCACCGAGTCAAGAGAACTAGATACCTCTCAAATTATCTAATCATAGAGTATGTTCATCTCTAAATAAATAAACGGACTCTATCAGAATATATTTACCAATGTGCAATATATAGAATCATAGAGAAATGAGTGCAAGATGGAACCAGAACTTCTATAGCTCAGTGTAATAAAACTAGTGGGCACTACCGGAAATTCGAACTTCTTATTTGCTCGAAGAAGAAGCTCAACTGCATCTGTATACGTCAACTGCACAAAATCTTTTTCAACCAGGTCCTGCAGAGCACACAAAAATCGAAAAATTTATGGCAATGGTAAATTGGCATAGATGATAGATGTAAATAAAGTTTCAACAGACACTACATATAAAGAAAATAACTGTTAACGATCTAGAAGTAATGGTAAGAGTTCCTACCGTCAGTCGATCAATAATTCCTTTCTCAATCCATGTATTGAAGAAATCCAAGTCTTCCTTGCAATTTTCAAGAATATGTCTCACCTAGAAATAAAAGCTTTAGTTACTCTGAAATTAAGTAATCAAAGCTTTCCAAATATTTGTCAATCAAGTACAACCTAAGACAATACAATAGTCATGAAAGGTAACGTACTACATACTGGAGATATGCAGTTGCACAAGCCATGTCGTCATCCAAATCAGCAAATGCAAGTTCTGGTTCAATCATCTAAAAAATAAAGTAAAAGAGTTGCTTTAAGATGCTTCTTATCACATATGAAAACTTGCAGAACTGACCTTGGTAGGAAATTAAACAAATGCGAAACTAGTTACCCAAAATTCAGCTAAATGTCTAGATGTATTGGAATTTTCTGCTCTAAATGTCGGTCCAAAAGTATAAACCTGTGAAAGATTTGAGAACAAAGTATTAGCAGTTTGCATTAATTCCACCATCGTGTCTAAACAAGAACCAGTAATGGAGAAAAATTATACATCAGAGAGAGCAGTAGCATAAGTTTCAGCGTTGAGTTGCCCTGAGACAGTCAAGAATGCTGGTTTCCCGAAAAAATCCTTAAACAAAAATGGAAAAGGAATAAATTAAATGCTTGCAAAGAAAATAATACGGAGAAGTTTCAAAGAGAGTGTCTGGAAATAACTCATTAACATCTTCCATAAATTTCATCGGTAAGAATCAAAAAGATGGTTGACAAATAATATAACTAGATTCAAGGCTTGTTTCCTAAGTTAGCAAAATAACTCACCTGTGACCAATCAATAAACCCCTCTTTTGTCTTTGGAATGGAGCCCACATCAGAATTAGCAGCTTCCCCAGAGCTTGGGATCTGTCACCATCAGAAAAAGTTTCTTTTTAAAAAAAAAAAAAAAAAAACTAATGTTCCACAACAATATTGTATAGAACATACAAATTCCAGGCTTTTCTAAGTTTAGACCCTACCAAAGTAGTCACGCAGAACTGTTCACCAGCTCCTTCACAATCTGATGCTGTAATAATAGGACTTGAAACCCAAACAAATCCATTTTCTTGGAAGAACTTGTGCGTAGCGTATGCCAAAACATTCCTCACCCTTGCAACCTATACCACACCATAATATTCAAACTGATTGATTAGACAACCGTTCATAAAAATTGTTAAACAAAAGGCAGTACATAAATTTTGTCTGACTAATTATTTTGATCAGTTATCAATTTTCAGGAAACAAGAACGTGACAATTAAGTAGCATAGAGGAAATCCATATATAATCTCCAACCGGAGGAGGCAAAGCAAAATTAAAAGATCTTCTAACGGAAAACTTAGGAGGGAAACAAACTTTTTCTACATATATACATACATACATATATATATAGATAGATAGATATACATATACATATACATACATATATTGACGAGGCAACCTCCCTTTAAAAGTTAACATAAAGGCACTTATATTTGAGTTAATTAGACAAAAAGTGCATAAAAAAATTTCCAAGCCAAACACCTCATCCATTTTCCTTACTTTTATTAAAGAGGCAAGAATTCATTTCCAAACACAAATTCCGTACAAATGCTTTCACATAATTCATCTGTCGATTTACTTTTCCCTCTAAATCTATGTCAACAAAGTAAACATGTCGTGTTTTCTTTTCCCAACCTATGAAAGATCCAAGAATAATACAAGCGCCATGAAAAAATGATATCCAACAATTCAAATCATTAGGACGTATGAAAAGAGGATGTCCTTGTGTCTCCTTTGGTTTCATCAATATCTTCACCAGGAAAAGATGTTCTTTGAGAATGTTACTTCCAACATTTTAACCCCCCCCAAAAAAAAACAAAGATTGAGACATTTGATCCATTGATTCACTACATCAGAAAGCACAAAAAGTTTAAGATTTCCATTCATCCCTAAATTTTCCATGATGTCAAAATTGTTCATTTTGGTGAATTAGACAATTGAAACCTTTATTTTTCATGAATATCAGGAGTAGCACCCTAGCCTTGTATTCTAGAATCTATACTATAAAAAAAAAAAAAAAACAGAACAATACCGCCCCAAAGGTGTTTGTTCTTGGACGAAGATGAGCTTTGGTTCTCAAAAATTCTCTGCTAACTCTTTTCTTTTGGACGGGATAGGAAGGATCACTCTTGCCAACCTGAAATACAGAAAATATTAACACAAGGGGAAATGTTTTCTGAATTTGAACATCTATGATGCAGTCTAAGTACATGATATCAAATATAATTTATCAGCCATTAATAGAGTGTGAAAGTAAATTCAATATCTCAACTTTTACTTCATTAAAAGAAACTGTGTTTGCCATTTTTATGTATTGACAAAGGAAAAGAGCAAATTATTGATGCAAGTATCCAAGCTTATTTGAAGACCGTTCCATTTCTAACTTTCACTTTTCTTAAAATCAAATATGTTTGATAGCTATTCTTTTCCATTCTTCAAAAATGTTTTTGATATCTTAGATTTTTTTAAGGGACACAGAATTTTATTCCAATAACGTAGCCCTTCTCTTACCAATCTCTCTTTACCCATGAATTTTATCTTATTATCTTCTCTCAACTCACATTTTTCCTATTAATTTTGTACGCATCTCCATTCCTTTATACACACTTTCTATCACTAATGTGTCTCCATACATGCTTTCCCCTGCTTTTCTTTCTTCAAATATAATTTCCTCTTACACTCTTGCCTGTCCATTTGAATAATCCATTATAAAAGTCAAAACAAAGCAACATTGATTTTTTCAATTTTAAATTTCACAATGAAAAAGGCATTATTCAATAACTTTCTAATGTAAAAATTTTAAGTCGAAAATAGAAATGGTTGTCCAATGGACCCTTAGCAATTGTTTCATTCTTTCTAGGTTCCTTCCGAAAGCATATGAATATGGTCACCGCCTTTCAATGAAGTTAATCCAACGTACTAATACCTTGTACTAATACTTGCATATATGCATTATTCTTTTTCTTGTGCCGTTCAAATTATATATCACCGTTTTTCTGGATGTATGTATTATATGAGCAAATACTGCAGTTCGTGATCAGGAAAAATGATTGTAGCCAAAACTACTTGAGAAAAAAGGATGAGAAGTACTAACCATAACAACTTTTTGGAGTTTCAGTTCCACTTTTTGTTTTGATCCTTGGCTGGCAACCACGACCCCTTGCACCCAGACTGATGCACCAGTTGCAATCAAGCCTGATTCAACCTGCCATCAAACTCCAAAACTGGAATAAGACCACAGAGACAAGAAAATACCTATTAAAAGAAATCCTAATGCCTCTCTCGGTGTCCATGATATAACTTCTTTTGTAATTGTCTACTACAGTTGATGGAGCCTCTTTTTGTTATCCTTATTAACTCTCTCGACTACAAAATTCCAAGGAGCAAAAAAAGAAAACAGTTCGTTCAGATACCTGTAGATCTTCAAAATTGCCTTTCTTTTTTAAAAAAAGTCGTCACAAGGAAAATAAAATGATCATCTAAATAAATGGTAAGTGCATAGATAACTGCATTCTCCATTGCCAACTGTTAGTTAACAGCTTTCACGATCATCCTCCAAAAATATCAACCACCAAAATGAAAATGAAAGAGAGAAGATTGATCACTCTATCAATCAGGCAAGTTAGTTATAGAACAAAAAATATGCATATTTCAAACCCCAAACAGTTTCCTATATACTCTAGCCTTCTTGTGTATTATTTTGTTTCATTTTGATTCGAAGTTCAATATCTACAAGATAGTTTCTTAGGTTCAAAAGACGGATATTCTGGCTATTGACATTGCTTATTAAAGAAGAAAAAAAGAATAAGCAGAGTTCAACAACTATTTAAGTACCAGATTTAGCTGACTTGAATACCTGATCATAACCTTCTGTAGTTGAATCCATGACACATTGCATATTTGAAATGCATGAGCCATCATTTACCTAAGCGCAAGAAAAAACGAGGCAATAAGATAATCACGATACAAAACAATATTTATTCTTCCAACAATCCATATCCAATCCCGTGTCTAAAACTGCAACTTTTATATTTCCACTTTTTTCTTTTGCCCCATTTGAAATTAATGTCAATGATGGCTCTGTTTCATATCCCCAATCTCTTAAATTTGTTATTGCTAAAACCAATAAAATCATCATGGAACCAAAACAGAGCTTTAAAAAAATTTACGACTGTGCTAATAACAGAAGCTCCATGATGCGATTCGACGGTGTTTTCATTCAACGATGCCGTGCGATTTTTCACAACAACTTAAGAATACTAGACTGGCCAAGAATTATCAAGCCAATTCTCATATGGTTAATGCAATCTTATCTTCCAGTTTTTCATTCAGAATTTACCACCACATGAATGAAAATGATTCGGATAAGGAAATAGAAAAGAAAATCTCAAACTTCCTATCCTGCATTTCTCAGCCTCCAAACTAATCCGCATCACATCACGAATAGGCTGACCTTACCTCCATGAACGTAACGCTGCTCTGAACCCGGAGAGTTCGAACCCATCCCTTCACGATGAGCGTCTGTCCGACTCTATCCAGCCCTTCATCGAGGCCGCCCTTGACTTCAGATATCCTCAGCTTCTTTCTGAATTCCCCAACCTTCTCCCCTAGCGAGGCCTTCCAAACATCAGAAACTTCAGGTTTCGTCTTCCCCGTAGCTTCCCCGGATGAGAGAGCTGCAGAGACGGCAGTGCGAAAACTTCGCCGGAAATAGTCAGAAGAGTGGCGGCGGGAAATTGGCGGGAAAAGAATGTGCGGTGGTAGTTTTTTAGGGAATCTGGTGATGAAACGGAGAGCTGAATAGGGATTGAAGCGGAGAGAAACGGCCGGCGACATAGCGGCAGCCATTGAAGGCTTGTTTGTGCCCGTGTGTGACTCCTACTGGTTGTGTAAATATCCACTCCCACGAGCGGACCCGAATGACCTTCGCTGATGCGGCTGCTGCGGCGGTAGTGTATACATTTTCTTCATTATACTTTATTTTCATTAATAAATTCAAAATTTATGAAATTAAACTAAAAAAATTGAGTTTTTTTTTTATAAATATTATTAATTAACACGACTCTCCACAATTAGCGGCACCCAAGAGACCTCGTACCAATGGAGAAAGCCCCAAAAGACCTCATACCAATGGATAAAGTATTCTTTGTTTATAAACACAGGATCATTCCCTAACTTAGTCCATGTGGGACTTTCATCGTCCAACACCTCCCCTCGAACAAAGTGCGCATCTCCTTAATCGAGGCTCGACTCCTTTGGAGTCTTAATCATTTTTTTACTGCCTTCAAGGAGGCTTGACTCATTTTCTTTTGGAGTCGTCTGTTCGATATTTGAGGAGTTACCAATCTATTGGCACGACTAAGTTTAGGGCATCGCTCTAATACCATATTAGACGAACACGACTCTCCACAATGGTATGATATTATCCACTTTGAGCCTAAGCTCTCATGGCTTTGCTTTGGGCTTCCCCAAAAGGCCTCATACGAATGGAGAAAGTATTATTTGTTTACAAACCCATGATCATTCTCTAACTTAGCCGACCCATGATCATTCCCTAATTTAGCCGATGTGGAACTTTCATCATCCAACACATGTATCTTCAAAAATTTGGATATACTAACCAATACATACGAGACCTCTTAGTATACTTTGATCTCATAGTTTCGGTATTTTTATGGATAAGATATTGAAAAATGGAGACACAATTAGTTGAAACAGATAATTATTATTATATTATTATTATTAATTTTTATTTGAACATTTGCTAGGACTGTACAACTCACACACTCGACATAGATGCACAACAAGGATAATACAGAGAATGCATAAAATATATTCCAAAGAGTAAATGAGTATATTTGTGATTCGGTTTACTATATATAGTTTTACCCGATATAACCATATATAATTATAACTATATAACTATATATAATATATATGTATTTAAGTTTTAAAAGATTTTTATTTAATTTTCATTTTAAATGTAAGGATGTCATTTGAATCTTTTCGAAAGTAGAAGAATATTCTTTTTAGACATTAAAATTTATGGTTATTTATTAATTTAGCCTTTTTAAAAAATATTAAAATAATAAAAATTAAATATTATTTAAATTATTGCCAAATTTTCACCTTATCACCGGTCCGCAGTCGGAACTTGGCGATGGGTTTAGGGTCAACGAGTCAAACCCAGTATCGAATGGCAACCGTCAGATCGATTTGCTGACGAACAATTTTGCACATTGCGTTGGTTACACCGCCATTCTGAGAATCTGTCGCTCGCAATCCCCAGCCGATTTGTTTCACGAAGACCCATTGCCCAGTCCTCCGCGGCATTCACTCTCGAAACTGGGATAAAACGATAGAAACAGAGCAAAATCTTCGAAATCCAGTTTAATTTTCATCTATGGCCGACCATTCCGATGATTTACACGAACTTCTTGACAGTATGCCTTCAAACTTCATGCAATACGTAGTGGGTTTCCATTTTTTTAACGTTTTTCTTCATGTTTGTTATGAATTTGTCTCGGATTGTCTCAGGTGCTTTGAACGATTTTCAGAAAATCGACCTTAACCATTCCATTTCGAGGTTTATATCAATCAATTTCTGTGTTGGAAGCTTTGTTTTGTAGCGTATTTAGTTGGATTCTTGATGTTTTTAGTTGTGTGGTCTTGTAGAAATGGAGATGGGGCGGAGAGTAGAGGGGCTCTTCCTTCTGGGGTTCAAGGTTTAGGGATGGGTTTGCCTGACTTGAGGAGCATGAAAAAAGGGAAGCAGAAGGTTTCGAAGGAATCGCATGTGTCTGAGGCTCTTGATAAGCTTAGAGAACAGACCAGAGAGGCCGTCAAGGGGCTTGAATCGGTCACTGGCCCTAAAGCTGGTGGTGATGATTTTGATCAAGATGCTTTGATGGAAGATTGGGTGAAGCAGTTCGAGGAGATGGCTGGCTCTCAGGTACATTGCTTGAAAAGCCTTTGGAACTTTTCAATGTTGAATTTGGCCTTTAATGGAAATACTTTTCCTAGTTTTGATGTGGCTTGAACATAATAATAATTTTTTTTTTTGGTTAGGAATCACGCCCCATTCCGAGTGGAATGATAGTGCCAATTTGAGCTTTCATGACTTTACTTTTGACTTCTCCAAAAAGTCTCATACCAATGGAGATGTATTCCTTACCTATATATGAACTTATGATCTACCCTTAATTAGTCAATGTGGGACTCTTCCGACAATCCTCCCCTCGAACAAAATACACCATAGAGCCTCCCCTGAGGCCTATGGAGCCCTCGAATAACCTCCCCTTAATCAAGCCTCAACTCCTCCTCTGGAGCCTCAAACAAAGTGCACCATTTGTTCGACATTTGAGTCACTTTTGACTACACTTTCGAGGGTCTCAACACCTTTGTTCGACATTTGAGAATCCTATTGACATAGCTAAGTTAAGGGCGTGACTCTAATACCATGTTAGGAATCACGACCCTCTACAATGGTATGATATTGTCCACTTTGAGCATAACCTCTCATGACTTTACTTTTGGCTTCCCCAAAAGGCCTCATACCAATGAAGATGTATTCCTTACTTATATATAAATCCATGATCAATCCCTTAATTAACGGATGCTGGAACTCCTCTTCCAACGATCCTCAACAGTTTTGTAATGCTATTGGTTTAGATGCTGACTTAGGGTGAGTTTGGCATGAAGTTTGAACACTGGGAAGTACTTTTAGCCGATTAAACTCTTTTCATGGTCTTTTAAGAATACTTTTATGCTATTTGGTCCACAAATGCTCAGAATACTTTTATGCTATTTGGTCCACAAATGCTCGTAGAGAAGTGCAGAGAATAAAGATACCGGGAGTTTCCATTGTTCCCATCAGAATCTTCTTTCTTGATCCGTTATCTTAAATTACCTCCATATCACTTGTTTTATTGCAAGATTGCCTTTAGAAGGACAATATGTTTTTTGGTTATCCTTCTTTCATATTTTGCTTTAGGTCCTCAATTATTGTATAACAGCCCAAACTCACCATTAGCCGATATTGTCCTCTCTGGACTTTCCCTTTCGGGCTTTCCCTCAAGATTTTTAAAACACATCTACTAGAGTGAGGTTTCCACACCTTTATAAAGGGTGTTTCATTCTCCTCCCCAACTAACGTGGGATTTCAACATCCACCCTCCTTCGGGGCCCAGCGTCCTCACTGCCACTCGTTCCCTCCTTCGGGCCCAGCGTCCTTGCTGACACAACGCCTCGTGTCCACCTCCTTCGGAGCTCAGCCTTCGTGCTGGCACATCGCTCGGTGTCCGACTCTGATACTACTTGTAACGGCTTAATCCCACTGCTAGCAGATATTGTTCTCTTTGGACTTTCCCTTTCAAGTTTTCTCTTAAGGTTTTAAAAACGCGTATGCTAGGGAGAGGTTTCCACACCCTTATAAAGGGTGTTCCGTTTTCCTCCCCAACCGATGTGAGATCTTTTTTCCTTCCGACCTTTAGACCCTTAGATTCCTATTTATATAGTGCAGTTATATGGAGTCTTAATTTGTATTAAGGAGTTCAAATGTTTTACGTATTAAGTCTGTTTTTGGAATCAATCACTGCTTTGCTTTATTAATGAGTTATAATATGAGTTGGCTGCGGCTACCAAATGTTCCTCCTTTATTAATAACACTTAGCTTAGGTCTGTTTGGGGACATCCGATACAATTGGAACGTTACAGAGATGATAACACATAAAATGGTGGAAGGTATCCATAGAGGAACATGCACGCCTTCTAGTTCTCAATTCGGCTTTTTTGATACTCGGTTATTGTATCTCCCTCCTTGCATTGATACTCATCCTCCCATTAATCTCTTGGAACGTTTCGCTCGCTTCAAGGCCAGCTACCGAGACATCAAAGGCAAGGTTTTAAGTTGGGGTATTGCATTGGGGCACCCTTTTTGGGATCATTTTTATGGAGTCTTGATCACTCTTTTCTGATCCTAATTTGAATTATGTGTAGCTAGTTTTTATGTGTTTTATCCAATCAAAATCTTACCATGAACTCTAACATGCACTATTTCTTCAACCATAGAACATGGAGTCGATGGTCGAGACGATGATGCAACAGCTTCTATCCAAAGAGATTCTCCTTGAACCAGTGAAGGAAATAGGAGAAAGATATCCCAAATGGTTGGAGGAGCATAAAGCAAGTTTGAGCAAAGAAGACTACGAACGCTATTCTCAGCAACACGAACTGATAAATGATCTCAACATCGTGTATGAAAACGAACCCGATAACTTCGACAAAATTGTCGAGCTGATGCAGAAAATGCAAGAATGTGGTCAGCCACCAAATGATATTGTGCAAGAGCTGGGACCTGATTTCGATTTAACTAATCTCGCACAATTGTGAGTTTGTTCTTCTCATGTTGTGAATTAGCTGATTATTTGTGCTGTCAATAATTAACATATTATTTGCTTGCAGATCTCCTGAGATGTTGGAGTCTCAGACAAATTGCTGTATAATGTGAGGTAAGGCTTTTGATGCTCTAATTTGTGGTGCTTCCTTCCATTTATTCTCATATTTGCTCAGAAATATTGTTGTTTCAAACAAATTACTTTGTCCAATAATCATGTGTTCAATTTCAATGTTTATTGGACTCGGAATGGATCTCTCTCTCTCACACACACATACACATGAGATTTTTGTTGTATCAGAAGTGATTTCTTCTATCTTCTCTGTTGTGCCATTGCTTTGGCTTCAATCTTGCACTCTCTCGATCTCTCGTGCCCGTGCACACGCACTTGACACTTTTTTTTTTCTAGTATAAAAAATGCTTTCACTTTGCCTGTTGTGCCTACGCTTTAGTTTGAATGGTAAACTGCCTCGATCTTTCATGCATGCATGGGCACGTACACTCAATATTTTTGTAGTATCATAAATGATCTGTACCCTGTTGCACGTCTGATTTGGTTTGGATTGGTTTGAATTGTGAATTGTCTCGATCTCTCATGCATGCATGCACGCACGCATACACACAATATTTCTATAGTATCAGAAATGATCTCTATCCTGTCTGTCGTACATTTAGTTTGGTTTGAATCTTGCACTATCTCGATCTCTCGTGCCCTTGCATATGACTTTTTTGTAGTATAAAAAATTATTTCTACTTCATTTGTTGTGTGCTTGCTTTGGTTTGGATCATGTACTCTCTTGATTTCTCTCATACACGCATGCGCGCTCTTACACTCGATAGTGTTTGTATTACTTGTTTATATGTGTAAGTTTTGTTTAAACTCCCTTCGAAATTAAAGGTGTTTAAATAAAAATAAAAATAAAAATAAAAACTTTGACAGGATAATCATATTTATGAACTCTTGTCCGTGAAGGCTTGTCATTTGATTTGCATGAGTCGGAATGGTTTTTGTAGCCAATTCAATATGTCTACCATTTTAGGGACTTTACCAAATTGAGAGATGAGAACATAACTTCACCCGATGAAATTCACTTCTTCTTATATAGGATAAGTAGATGAATAATTTCCTTGATGGTTGATTTTGGGATTTGAACAATGGGGTCTATCCTCTCATTGGCCCGAGAGGACTTAGTTTATGTTTAGATCATAAACAAATGGTTCATTGGAGATACGGTGGTACTTAAGGTTAAAAAATGTAATTACAGGATAAAACAAATTTTTGACCAAGTTGTAAATACGAACGAAATTTGTGAAAGATCAACTTTCTTTTAATGATTATATCAATGGATAACTTGTATTACAATGCAAAAGAGTACAACTTTAGATGTACAGTGGAACGATCTATAAAGAGAATGAAAATTGATTAATTTTGTATTATTGAAGCTTGTGGTAGAATCCAAATGTTCAATATAATTAAATAAATATTTAAAAGGTTGAAATTAATATTTAATATATTAAATATAAATAAAAATATATATTTAATTTGAAAAAGTTGAATTTAGTATTTAATATATTAGATATATTATAAATATATATTCAAAATTTCAATTAAATTCAAATTAGCTAAAAATCTTATCACATTTAATTTTAATGAAAATTAAATATTATATTAATACAAAATTCTCTCTAAATATGACCTTGAGCCAGATAAACAATTTCTTTTTCCACGTAAATTTTGAGAATTTTGATTTTATTTATAATTTATGAACAAAATTCCAAACAAATTACAAGAATGTGAGAATTATATACTTTCTTTCCACCTATAAAATCCATTTTTCTTATACAACCGACACTTCAATTCTATCCCCCAACAATCAAAAAATCAAAATCAAAATCAAAATAAAATATAAAATAAAAAATAAAAATCTGTCCCAAATTCCAAATCATCAACACCATTTATTAAACCTAGAAGACGGCGAAGTCTCACCCGATTTCACTGCGAAGAATGCATCTCTATCGATCGACGACTGAATCGCCGCCGCAATCCTCACCACCGCCGTCCACAAGACCGGCGCGATACAGAACGCGTATAAAAAAATGCAGAGTCCTCTGACGACGCCGTCAGAGTACCACGGATAGGCCATCACTAGAAGTACGCCGAAGATTCCAGCCGAAGGAACGAGGACGGAGAGGATCGGGAGGAGGAAGACAGTGGCGGCGAGGAAGGAGAGGGTGGAGGAGCCGAGCAAGTAGAGGAGCCAGCCGAGGAACGGGTGGATGGTGGTCGGAATGATGAGGAATGGAACGGAATAAGCGACGATGATAGACCAGAAGGCGGCGAGTTTGAGGGCGGGTTGGAAGGAGGCGGCGGGCTTTTCCAATCGGCGGTGGGAGAGCTTGATGAGATTAGGGCGGGCGAGACGGATCATGGTGAGAATCCCTAGGCAGAGCAAGATTTCGATTAGAACCAACGGCATCTCCGCGCCGTACCTGTCCACAATTCATCCGTTAGGTCTCAATTTTGTTTACATTTTTTTTTTCTTGAAGATCACTGGAGAATAAATATAAAAAATAATTATAAAATTAAAATGCAAAATGCAAATTTTAAAATTAAGTTGGATATAGTTTTAAGAGAATTAATCAACTATTTATTAAACTTATAATTATGATCAAAATAGAAAATTGTGATAATTTTTCTAAAATAAAATTTAAACCGTTAATAACTGGAATATCAAATATAAATTTTTTAAACATTTACATGCACCGGATGAGAAAGAGAGTTAGATTACCCAAGAGTGCGACGACGTTGCTCGTGCCATTGGAGGCCAAGAGGTAGTACGGGCCACGACCACCAATACCATGGTTTCAACCATGATGCTCCTGGATACGTTATTACACTGTTTGGACCGCAAGGGATACTCCAGCGCAACTTTAAATCTGTATTACAATACACTTATTAATTAATGAATGCGATCAAAATATAGTGAGTGAGTGGTAAGTTGATATTTTTTTATTTAGTACATGTTGGGTTAATACAACATCTACATTATTTATTAATTAGGGAGTGGATCAGCATTTTTTTAATTTTTTAATCAATATTCAATTGGATAATTAGTGTTACAAATCCATTTATATTAAGATTTAAGTATAATGAAATTAAAAGATAATGATAGGAACACGTCACAATCTTGTTAATTTCTTCCTAGCTTAACTAATTAATAATTTGTAACTTATTTCGCTATTCTTTTGTTCAATATGTTAATTTTCTTTTCAAATATATGGACTCCTAACATTTTATTTATCAATTTTAGGGAATATTTCTCACACAATTTCAAAATAAACAAATTTATGTTTATAATTTCTTGTTTTGTACTTACTTCAATTTTAGAATCCCAACAAATAAAAGTACTAATTTATTATTCTTCAACTTATAAAAGGCCTAACGAACATTAGAAAAAATAAATATAAAAAAGCCTAATAAATAGAAAGAGTAAAAGGAAGGGCTTACAATAGTAAGAAGCATCCATTTGGTAGCCCAAGGGGAGCCTGTAGTTGCCACCAAGAACGGAGCCATTGGATGGTGGATAGAACATTGGCCGGTTCAACAGATCAGGAAAGTAGCTGCCAATGAACCCTTGATCTGCACCATCTGGGTTCTTTCTCCCCACTCTCACCTCATTAATCATGTCATCAAATACCCTTTTTGAAGGCTGTCATCCATCCAAATTTGTAAGTATTCGAGTCTTCTTCGGATATTCAAATTTTCACTCTTGCATATCGTTAAACTAAAATGAAATTGAGATTACCTCGAGAACAAAAAGGCCAGTGTGGAAGATGCAAGGGTTGATAAAGACAGCACAAAATTGACCACATTGGAAGAGCTCATCAGTTTTTTGGAGAAAGAGGTTGTCGGAATCCAACATCACCACCCGGTCGTAGTCTACCAAACTCCATGCATATAGTTTGTTCAGTGTTAGCTTGAATCTCTTGTCAAAGTTCGATTGGTTTCTGTATGGGTTGTTTACGTTATCTACACTCACCACTCTAGCTCCATCTTCTTGCTCCCTGTGCCCCAATCAAACATGAAACACTCATTCCAATTATTATTCTAACAAACAAAACATTCAAATTCATAGAAATACTTCTAAACTCAATCATAAAATAAATCGTATTCTAACTAAAAAAACACGACAAATTCAAATACTCAAAACTAACTAATATTAAACTAGTTACTACAGTAGTCATAATCTTCCCACTAACAAGAAAAAAAAAAAAAAGTTGGAAATCATCTTATTCTAACGTCTAAAATCTTAACTTCATCCCTAAATCATAATCATGATCATGGGTACTAAAATAACTATTCTTAGATGGTAGCTAATTAAATAATTGGTTGAGAGCAAACTTATAAAAAGTCAAAGTCACAAAAAAGGCTCAAACTCATTCAGAAAAACTATCTAAACTTGATAACAAAATCATCCCAATCAAACAAGCAGACAAAATACTCTAAAAATACATCTCAAATCAATTTAATGCATATTAATCATAAATCTTCAAGTAAATAAGAAAAATCAATTCAATTGAGAGATTAAATATCACCAATTATGGATTCGTGTTCTATTTAATAAATCAATTTGATAAAATCAAAACTAATTAACCAACCCAAGTAGCAAGAATAACCCAAAATCCATACGTATTCTAAAATATATGTCAACACTAAAGATATAAATATGTATAAAATTAACGCATGCCCCAATTCCCACTTGCTAGACTCTACAGACTATACTCTTGATTAGACATTTTAATTCAGTTGATATTTTCAGAATTTGGCCTGCACGAAAACCCATAATTTTTCTTTGTCCAAAATGTCAAACAAAAGGGTAGGTAAACCATGGGCGTTTGAATAAAAATAAGAAAGAAAAGAAAAGAACTTGTTCCTTTCAAATTCATCTGGATAGACTTCTTCACCACAAACAATATCTGGACAACATTCAAATAAAAGACAGAAAAAGAAAGGAGTTGGCGGCCTAAATGTTTCAAAAGTCAGTGTTCTAAATTCTGGTTAAACGAGCCCACAACATTTTCCCCTTGCCTTTTCCTCTATAAGACAAGAATATTTACCCACTTTATGCATGTTTCAATACCAAATTATTTTAACTTCATAACAAAAAAAAAAAAAAAAAAAAAAAAAAAAAAAAAAAAAAAAAA
>NW_019268517.1:6952828-6958196 GCF_002738365.1 Cucurbita moschata
AAAAAAAAAAAAAAAAAACAATAGTAATTCATATTATTAAAACACTAAATACATGGAATCAAATAAATAATGTTTTTTTAATTTCTCAAACTTAAAAAGGTTAATTCCTTAATTGATTTCAAATTAGCAACTTATACAATGATACTAATAATTTCTTCTAAAGGTAAAAGTTTGAGTTCATCCTTTTTACCTACTATATGATTTGTATTTTAGTCATTAATCATGTGTATATTTATCTGCTAAAAGTTAATTATTATATCTATTGACTAATTTTATGAGATGTCATCTAGAACATGGCTTAGGTAATTAAGATATCTATATCTTTTCTAAGATAGAAGGTTAAGTATCTCATCTAATAATTTTTAAAAAATAAAATGATTTCAACGCTCTAAAATATTTAGTTATCTAGAAATTTATAGGACCTTAGGTGGCCGAATTAATACTCTTCAAATCTTGTACTTGCCCTCTAATACTAAGAAGGAAGTACTAAACAAACAAGGGAGTTGGAACCCACATGCCAAATTTCTAAACAAAGCAAGATATTTATGAAACAGCCCATAGAAAAATTAAAGACGAATTAAAATTGAGCAACTAATTAGCACAGAATAAATTTTTTTAAAAAAATTCAAACATAAACTAAAGGATGATAAGAAATGATGAAAAAAAAAGGCAAGAAACTTCTCCGAACCCTACTAAGTCCACACCCCACGTGGAATTCCATGTCACCACATTGCCACATGTTTTGTGTTTTCAAAGGTCTTATCATACTTTACACCCAACTTCTGAAAATCTGGCTGACTTTCATGCTATATTCACATTTCTGTTCAAATAATCTTAATTTTAAAGAGCCATTAAAATAAAATTGAACAAATAAGAGGGTATCTTGACTTTCTAACAATTCTATACAATTATATGATATTGTTTAGTTTGAGCATAATTTCTCCTCCTAATAGATATATCTTATAAATTCATGATATTCTCAATCTCATCTCACAAGAAAGAAACGAGCATAGAGAGGGGTATGCAAGAAAATGCCTTTTCTGCCAAACCTGTATTATTAATTTCAAGCTGAACGACAGTTGTGGATAAAGTCGCCTAGACCCTATTTTTTACCCTCACCAATGGGAACCCATATCGAATAGTCCAAAATCAGACCCCAAAAAGGAAAAAAAAAACTCAAAAGCCGTTTCAGATTATCCACGTGTCATCTATCTATTCGGACACGTCATTTTCCTACTGGCCGGCTATATTCTACTCCTGAACCCCTCCTGTACGGCGACTTTTACAAGGACCGAACAGTATGGACTTCTACAAGCTGTTCTAGATTATATATAATTTTTAATTTTACTATATATAATGTTAAATTATAAATTAATTCCTAAATGTACATAAATTTAATTATAATTATATGTTTGATGAAATTAATAGTAGATTTGTGAATTTTAAGAATAAAAATTGAGAAATTAAATTGGTAATTTAAAAAAAAATTAAACTAAATTGATATAAATTTAGAGAAATAAAGTTGTAATACCGTCCTTATCAATTTGTTTGGACTCTTGTACTCTTGTACTCTTTATGTCTAAATAGTATAAGTACCAAACTCGCCGGCCGGCGCCTGATCCACGTTGACCGGGACCGGAGATTACCACGCAGGTTTAGCCGCTAATGATTCAATCAAACGCACAAGATTAAAAACACAACGCTACAATATGAACTTACTTATCAAGTTCAGACAGGCTCACCCTCCGCCGGGCCCGCCGGGATTCCATATCCGAAATGGAAAATTACTAACGACGTCAGTTTCAGCCAACAACTCAAACAGTATGTGCAGAAACCGAAAATCACAAAAGAGAGAGAGAGAGAGAGAGAGAGAGAGAAAAGAGAAACGGAATCTTACAGAGCACGAACCCAACGGACGGGCACATCACGAGAAGCAATGACGACGAGATCGGCATCGACGTTAAGCTTCGCAAGGGATCTAATCAACACTCTCGTCGCTACATAGAACTCGTAATCTCTCGGCGTTCCCATGTACATCATCGATGCATAAGCGTTTCTATGTTTCGTCGTCGTTTTCGCCTTTGTATACTCCGCTACCGATTCTTCAACTACCTCTGCCGCAAGCACCACCAACACCACCGCTAAAATCCTCAAAACTCCACCGATTCTCATCGTTTCCAAATCTCTCATGCACTACAACTCAACCTTTGCATCGATCGATCGATCAACCGATCCTCTGTTTTCTCGACTTTTCCTTTTCTCAACGAAATACAACGCTGTTTTGAAACCTCCGGGAACCTCGTTCACTGCTCGATACGGAGACACCGGAATCAGAAGAGAAACTGGCAGCAGCGGCAAGGGATTTTCCTTTGAAGCTTCGTTTTCGTTAGAGCGGGAAGAGGAAAAAGGGAGAAATGAATCACGAGGTTTACAGAGAGAAGAAAAATGGCGTTATAAAAAACAATGGACGCGTTTTTCTGTTTTCTGTAACTTCAAATCTGTTCGTCCGTCTTAAATATCTCCATGATCCTTAGTTCTTGAATTTTTTAGATATAATTTAATCTTAATTATTTTTATTTATTCATTTCTTTTTATAATAAATTAATTGAATAATAAAATTACTCTTAAAATAATAATGTCCATTCATGAATAAAGCAGACAATATTTGCTAGCAGTGGTTTGAGCTGTTATTTATGGTATCTAAGCAATAAGTTGTGTGGCAAGGATGCTGGACTACTAATGAAGTGGATTATGAGATCGCACATCTTTTGAGAGGAGACTAAACATTTCTTTATAAGGGTGTGGAAACCTCTCCCTAACAGATTCGTTTTAAAACCGTGAAACTGGCTATTATACGTAGCGGATTAAAGCAGATAATATTTGCTAGCACGCTTGGACTCTTACAAATCATATATGTGATGTCCCACATTGGTTGGGGAGGAGAACAAAACATTCCTGGTAAGTAACAGACGCGTTTTAAAGCCTTGAGGGGAAGCTCAAAGAGGACAATAATATCGGTTGGCGGTGGATCTGGGTTGTTACAAATGATATCAGAGCCAGACACCGGACGATGTGCCAGCCTTCTCGTTGTTCCTCGAAGGGGGTTAGACACGAGGCGGTGTGCCAGTAAGGACGCTGGGCCCAAAGGAGGTGGATTTGGTGGTGGTCTCACACTGATTGGAGAAAAGAATGAGTGCCAGCGAGGACCCTGACCCTAAGGGGGTGGATTGGTGATGTCCCACATTGGTTGGGAGGAGAACAAAATACTCTTTAGGGTGTGGAAACGTTCCTCTAACAGAGTGGTTTAAAGCCTTGAGGGGAAGCCCAAAGAAGACAATATGGCGGTGGAGTGGATATGGGTCGTTACAATACACATGCGAGTCATCAAATATTGAATCTAAATTTTAAATTCTGGTCCGAATTTTAATCCCGAGAAGTTCAAATATATATGCTTTTTTATTGTCACAATATTTAAGTATTTTGGCCAGGCTGCATTTTTTTGACTTGCTTTTTTTAAAACCACCAATCATAGTACATTGGTCAGCCAAACTTTAAAATTAAAATATATATTTTAAAAATTAATTTTTTATATATATTAAGAAAAATATGATATTTATAATAGAAATATTAAGATATATTTGGAAAGTTATTTAATGCTCTTTTCCATTTTTTGTTTTATTTATTATTTTTATGTCTGTCTTTATTGGTATGCCTATATTGGAGTGAATTTAAGATTTAATAAAAAAATTATTTTGTTACTTGTAATTATATTAGTTTTTAAATTTTCAAATATTTTACATAACATTATTTTAGTAATATCAAGTAATTTAATTAATTAACGGATTAAATTATTAGTAAATGTTTATGAAGAGTTATATGTTATTAACAAATGGGAAAAGTAGCCTTAAAAGGGCATGTTTGGAAAAATGACACTAGAAGTTTAAAATTGGGAATTTAATCCACTTGAAGTCCAATTTGTAAAAATAAAGTAAAAAAGGGAATTTACAAAAATAGTCTTAAAGGATTAATTGGAAATTTTAGCCCACAATTAATCAAATTTAATCAAATTTGAAAGATTTCTCCAACATTTAGTCAAAAGTCAAAGGTGGTTAGCAATTAAATTATTTGGTTTGACTAAATGGATAAATTAAAGGATAAGTATTTAGGTTTTATATTAAAATAAAAAAGGAAATTGTGAGATGCACTTGATTTTTGACAAGTGGAAGATTCTTATTGGTGGAGTTCAAACTTACCCTAAATTTTTACTTACTTAGAGTCGCTTCCGTCATCATATAACCATTTTGTGTAGGAAAACGCGTTTTAAAAACTTTGAGAGGTAGCCCGAAAGTGATAACTCAAAGAAGAAAATATCTACTACCGATGTGGTTGGATTGTTACATCAAGAGAGCTAATATCGAGAAAAAATGGTTGAAGTTCATCCTCAGCACAAGAAAAACTCGAGCAAACTTTCATAGTTCAGCCAAATCTTCAAATTCTATGCACGGTTTTTTCCAAAATTCTTCGTTTATAAACCACTTCTTAGCTTTATTTTAGGCTCTTTAGATTCAGAGGAAGGAACTCGACACTCTATGTGAAGAAAGCAATGACTGGAAATGCTTTAAACTGAAGTTACCATTAGAGTGACCTCAGTAAGAATTTTATTAATCGGGTATTTTCGAGTTATGCCAAATTGGATCTATAATCCTATCTCAAAAGTTTCTTGAGCTAAAATGGAGTGTTTTTCATGAAGGGCTCGAAGAAAAATACCCGCAAGAGAAGACCATGAATTTTTCATCTTCCCGACGATGAATCTCATCCTTGACCTATTTGTTACACTTCGTGACAAGGAGAGGGACAACTTTGGTGAAGGAACCAAAAAGGTAAAAGTGGCCGAAAATGTTTTTTTTCAATGTCTAAATATTTAAATATTATTATTTTTAAATAAGATATTTAATTAATCGGACTATAACTACGATGCTAAATAATTAATTATAATACCTTTTATATACACAATTATTGTGCTTTTGTTAAGTTGACCAAATGGAATCAATTTATAAGATTGTGTGATTTTCCTAATCTTTAAAAACCATATTTTCTTTGATTATTTAAAAAAAAAAAAAGATAAAATTTTGAGATTATTTTAAATATAATTAACAAATTATCTAAATTGATTTAACTACGAAAATTTAGGGTACAAATTAATACCGTTATTAGTTCGGAATTTTAATTGATATAACCTCAAAGTTTAGAAGTCTTTAATTACCATTTTGTTTTTTTTTTCAATTATCTAATATGTATTTTATTTTCTATTTTTAAAAAAATATTTTTGTACGATGGTTGAATAAAAAAAAAAAAAAAAAAAAAAAAA
>NW_019268517.1:6958706-6986467 GCF_002738365.1 Cucurbita moschata
AAAAAAAAAAAAAAAAAAAAAATATATATATATATATATATATAAATAAACTGCGACCATATCGGACTATGGTTAAAAAATATTAACAGAATTGATAATTAATGTCTATAACAAGTGCACTTCTTTTTCGGTGACTCACCCATAAAAACTGTAAAATTAAAATGTTTAGCTCAGAGTAATTTTATATTGGGTTACTTCTCATTAATTTTGTAACGAATGAAAATTAAATAAATAACAATAAAAATAAGAAAAGTCCTCTCGTATCTTTAGATTAAAGAAAATTGAGAGTTTGACTCCAATAGAAAAGGAATCTTTTGACCGAATTATTTCAATTATTTTTTATTTTTTTTATAATGCAATTATAAAAACTCTAAAATTAAGAATGATATCTAAAATTAAAAAAAAAAAAAAAACAAGAAATAGTTATTAAAAATAATTCCATTATCAACGGTCGTCCATGTTTTTTTATGCAAAACTTATAAAAGGCTCTTCGTAATAAAATTCTATTTGAACATTTCCATTGAATATATATAATTCAAAAAATGAGAACATGGGTTTGTTTGTGGATCAAGTTTTTTTTAAAATAATTATTATAATTATATATATATATATATTTAAAAAAAAGACAGTTGTTCAATTTAGAAAATTTGGTTGTTAGAATAGTTATTAAGGAAATTTATAAATAAAATTCAAAATATCCTTTTGGTCTCTATTTTACATATTGTATTTTTAAATGCGTTAATATTGGTTTTTTTAATTTTAATTTTTATTTTTAATTATTTTGATAGGTAAAAAAATTTAAAGATAGACTAATTTTAAAATTTATTATAAGTTTGAAACTAAATTTGAATATTGAAAATTCACAAACTTGTAATAGAAGTAACGTTTAAGTTCATATATTTCATTAGCAATATCAATAAACAACATAGGAATCTTCACGAGGTGGAATCGAGATAAGGATAGTTTCTCGATCTTTGTCTGGACTCCTATTTCGTTCGTGTTTCTGCTAATTTTTGCACGGATCGAGGTAAAAATTTCCTGCAAGATGTGACATGGACTTATATTCATAATAAAAATTTTAAAACAATAATGTCAGGTAACTAGAAGGCCGAAAAAAATATATGACTTGAATTGCTAATAAATTACATGAATGTAACGACACTAGCTCTGGTTCTATAGTTGTCACCACGACGTCGTTATCTGTAAAGGAGTGTCTTACCTTTTTACTTGAAAAATTAGAACAGAACATGACTGGAGTATTTTAAGAAATACTTAGTATATAACCTTAGGGTCGAAAAATGCAAACGCATGCAGTAGGATGGGACTGATGTCGTAAAAACATAATGGCATGACTTTGGACTCCACTTTCCAATCCCGATAGGGTTAGATTTGTAGTACTTCCCTATATATACAACCCATACACGCACACGTGGACCCACCAGATGGCTTTGTATACGTACTCTATGGTCTGGCTCGTTAGGCTAATGTAGCCACGCTTTCAAACATCACAAAGGGAAATGGCCCGCACAGTATCATGGAAAATAAGAATATCGTAAGGTACGGATATGTACTGATTATAACGGAAAAGTACTCCGATGCATATAACGCATGAAAATGTATGAGGTCCCCATAGCTTAAATCATGGTATAAGTTTATGATGCAAGTCAAACCTCCTATCATTCATAACATAACGAGCCTATGAAACATGTATACATAATTCTTATCAAATCTTTCATACTTAACATAGCTTACATGGCATGATGTAGGGAGGTTAATGCATAATAGATTATCGATATCGTGAACATGGCACAATCACATTATAACATAACTTATAACATGACATAGCATAACATAGTATACCATAACAATCATAATCATGACACGTGCAACGGCCACGAGATACACGTCATCATACATCATAAAATTCATCCAACCAAGCCAAAAACAGAATCACTAACTCGAATAGCCCAAGTCGAAGTTGCTAATTTATCCTTAAGGCTAGTACGTATTTGTCCTTCGAAATCCGAGTCAACATCTCTGGGTCGACAACTTTGTTTATGCTACGTTCTTCATTTTTTACTTAAAAGAGAATTCATCCAAAAAAAAAAAAAAAAACATTCTTGGACAATTAAAGCATAGCTCAACTAGTCAATTGATCAAGACATTATAACTTCGACCAATAAATTTGAGGTTTAAATTTCAAACCCATTGTCGAACTTAAAACAAAGTTCTATATCCATTAAACAACAATCGAACGATTCCTTTTTTAATATATTTATTTATTAATTTGATCTTTAAACAAACACTAAAGTCTTAGATCTAAGATAGATTCAAAAGACTTGTAAAACGGTTGCTTCCAAATCCTAGCATTGAATTAAAGCTATAAGGGAACAAGTCTTTGGCATACTATTATCAAATAGAGATTGGATTTTGAAACATTCAACCTCAAATCAACAAAAATTAATTGAATTATATCGATGTTCAACTTACTCTATTGCGATCCAGTCAATGCTCGACTTTGGTAGTATGGACATAGAAAATGTACAAATCCGTTAAATTATCAGATTAACGTATGAACTTTCAATGATGAGTAATCTCTTAGAATTTTTTTATGAAACATGTGAGTGAAAATAGAGTATGCTAAAAGAACTTAGGTTAGTTTGTACGGATATTCTTTTTGCTCTTAAAAGTACTTCAAGATAAGTAGGTAACATGGGTATGTCGTAAGGAAGTAGGGGATGTCAGATCCATTAGGTCTCGAATCCAAGCTCCAAATCATAGTCTGAATTTTGGGCATGAAACGTTACAAATATCAATGTAACGACCCTATGTTTACTACTAAAATAAAGTCGGTACTAAATGCATGACATGCTTAACGTGTGAAGAGATTCATTTAGAAACATACAAGCGTAAACGATGCCAGGAATTTAAATGTTCACAAAATTTATTTCAAACTAAGTAAACATCGGTGGAATATCAAAAACGAAATAATAATAATTTCAAAGTAATGAAAACGTCCTGATCTATTTCGAGGACTACAATTTTATTAGATAATACGACTGTCCTAACTTTACTCCCATGGATTGCACAGTGATGTCGTCATCTGTAAAAATGGTGTCTTATGTTTATCTGAAAAAGAAGTAGAATGACTTGAGTATTTAAGAAAATAGTCGGGAAGTAGCTCTACTTTTGGGGTCAGAAAATTCAATCACATGCAATCATGTTGTCACTTATTTTTTCATAAAATAAATATGGGCTTGAACTCCACTTTCCAATCGGGGCTAAATTAGACGTAGTACTTCCGTACACATGTTCCATGCACGTGTACATGAACTCACCATGCGGGCTCGTATACATACCCCTAGACCTACTAGCACGCGCTCACGTTGTTGTAGTCATGGAGGGAAAGGAGCCTACCTAATATCATGACGTATATGTCCATACTAATCATGATAAAAAAGTATCCCGATATATGTGATTTACAAAATGCATGAAATCCCTGTAACTTAAACCATAACATATATTTATGATGCAACTCATACATCTACTTTTTTTTTGGTGACACAGCGTCCCTATGAGACATATATACGAAGTACTTATCATATATATATATATATATATATATATATATATATATATATAATAATATACCTTTGTTTAATGTGTAGATATCTTTTTTTAAAACTATAGCAACTAAATTAAAATGGAGTAAAAACAGATAAATCTCATCCATGGTTTAATCTAAATTTTAATCGAAAATGTTTTTTATTTTCCAAATAAGCATTGGGTAATATTAACAACACGAGCGGGTAACCTAGCTAACCTGACAGCTCCTATGCCCGCGGCTCGGCAAAAGCCCCTAAAACCCACAAAGGAAAACTACAGTTCTTCCATAGTCGTTCTCTGCTAAACCTCTGGAGTTTGCTCCGAAGTCCTAAAAATGGAGGAAGAAGAAAAGGCTGGGCCTCCCAACAAGGATTTGTACGCTCTGCTCCACATTTCACCTGAAGCTTCCGATGAAGAAATCCGAAAGGCTTACCGTCAATGGGCTCAAGTCTATCACCCTGATAAATATCAATCTCCTCAAGTATTTCCCAATTCGCTCTCACAGTTCTCTTATCGTTAATCGATTATGCGTTCTTTGGATTTCAATTTTGTTTTCTCCGGTTTTTGCTTAAGTTTGTGATAGTGATGCTTCTGTGTTATTTGCACTGCCGATGAACTTATTTGCGATCAGCGATAGTTGACTGAGCGAGATTTTGGGTTAATTTGTGTTCAATAGTGAAGTGGAGTGTGTTTGATATAGCTGAGTGGCATTGTTTGTGGATTTTTTGTTCTTTTTGTTTCGATTCTTGTGTGGGTTTAGCCCTCTCGATTTTGTTTTTCAATTTTAACTGTGTAATTTAATATTTGTGATCAATAATGCTGTGAATATTTTTTTTAATTTTTAAATTTCAAATCGGTAATTTGCATAATTTCAACTTGGAATACCTAAGGAATTGTGTTTTTATCATTTTACAAGTCCTGTTTGTGTTTATCAGAATCTTTATAAGGAGAAAAAACCCACAAAAGCATATTTTAATTTTATTGAAGCATTAATTAACACTTACTGGGATACACGGATTAGAAGTGCTTCCAGATCTTTTGGGGATAATTGTTCCATCATTTGAATTTCTACGCTATCTGGACTAAAGTAAACTTGTTAACCATAGGATTTTATTTTAATAATACAAATGATGTTTGGAGGAACTTGTGAGTATCTATCATCTAATTTTAATCCTGTAGTTATGATCCTTGTAAGTCTTTCTCAGTGTTTTTCATGTTTGGTTCTTCTTTAGATGAAAGATATTGCTACAGAGAACTTTCAGCGAATCTGCGAAGCATACGAAATATTAACTGATGAGAATAAAAGACAAATATATGACATCTATGGCATGGAAGGATTGACTTCTGGTTTGGAACTTGGTCCAAAGCTGAATAAAGCAGACGAGATAAAGGAAGAGCTTGAAAGGCTACGGAAAAGGAAGGAACAAGAAAAAACTTCAGCACATTTTAGACCTTCCGGTACCATTCTAGCTAATATGTCTTTGCCACATTTTTTGAAGGGTGTTGGCATCATGAGAGGGTAATGAAGTCTTTCTATTCTGTTCCCCAACCTTCCAATTCAATTTAAGCAAACCATTATACCTTTGCATTAGGTACAACATTACATCATTTTACCATGATACAATAAGTAGCTGAAGGAGTCTGTGTTATTTTCTCTTTGTCAATTTCATAAGAAGTCTATATTACTGGTACTAACAATCAAGGTTTCTGATTCGAGCATTGATATGCATTAATGAAGTTTGTCTAGTCGTATTGCTATTGTGTTATCCAGCTACTCATTTATTTATGTACCAAAATTTTAGAATGGCCATGACAAGTGAAGTTCAGTCTCAAATATCAAAAAGTAATACCGTTGGAATAGGAGGAAATTTGGCAGTTACTGGGAATGCTGGTGGTGGGGCTGCTTCTGCTGTGTTTCGCCATCAATTTTCTTCAGTTTCTTCTGTGGAATTTATGGCTTCAGCTGGCTTAAGATCACTTATTGGGATGCAAGCATCTCGGTGAGAAATTGCCTCTCCTAAATCTGTGACGATTTTAGGAAAATGTACTTACTCTAACCCCACACTTACCACTCCCTTCTTTCTTTTCTTATTTGTTCAGTCATCTTACATTGCACTCAACGGCAACAATGGGTATTTCAATGTCATTAAAAGATGGATCATTGAATTTGTCCAATGCTTGGACTCGCCAACTTTCTGAAACAACAAATGGAAATGTATGCCTTTTTCCCCCCAGTCAAATTATGTTCTATATTGTTATATCAGATCGTTATTATTTGCTTAAATGGTGTCTGAAGTCAGAACTTTAGTTTATTATCTTTATTTTTTGTGTCTTATCACTGGATTTACCGCTTGCATTGCTTCCTGAGTACTGTCTTCCCTTTTTTAGATACAACTTATTTTAGGTCCAGAGTCATCCGTTGCAGTTGGATGGCAGAAGAAAGAAGAGAAAAGGTCTGTTGCAGGAGAGGTTAAGGTATTTTTCTTTCTGCCGCTGATCATTAGTTATTCTCAATGAAAGATTTATGGCATTGGAATTTAGAATTAGAAATAAGATGAGTATCAGATGTCATAATGATATGTTCATATAGGCATCAAAACAGTGGCAGTCGCAGTTCTAATGTTAGTTGTTATTTGTGTGTCCGTCAAATTTCCTTGGTTTTGATCATGGCTTTGTACAAGTCGCTACATTCATTCAGTCTCTCAATAGTATAATTTTTTCCTTTAAGACTACCACTTATGTGTTGGCCTGCAGTTTAGTACAAGTTCATTTGGTGCTTCAGCTCATTACACTCATCGCTTCTCTTCAAAGTCTCATGGCCGAATTGCTGGGAAAGTTGGAAGGTAGGCTTGGAGGATTATGGTTAATCTGTCCAATGTTAGGTCGTGTAATGCCTCTTGGGGTTTATTTGTGACTTCCGTTGTTAATATTGCAGCACCATGCTTGAGCTTGAACTTGGTGGTGGGAGGAAATTATCCAAATTTAGTACTGTTCGGATGTTGTATTCAATCGGGATTCAGGTAGTTGGAACTTCATGTGTGGAAAAAATAGATTATCTGTTGTGCACTGATTCTTGAGCTTGCATGCCTCTTTGCTAATGAGAACTGAAGAATTATTTAATCTTGTAGATGCCAGATTAGGCTTCTAATGTTTAGTGAATGCCCTGATTTTTTTTTTATTCTAATCCTTTGAGGAATTATCCTCTGATGTGGTATCCATAAATTGGTAACATGTTTCTTAAATTGTGTAATTGATTCCAGTTTTTGGTTTTGCTTGCTTCATTGTTTGTTTACGTGTTTTCATCTTATTTTACTTTTCCAGGGTATCTTTTGGAAGTTTGAGTTGCATCGTGGAGGTCAAAAACTTATTATTCCAGTAAGATAGATCTCCATTTTTCTCTTGTTACTAGATGCTTGAGGCTTGAGTCTGTGTGCCAACTTTATTTATCTTTCTTTTTCCCTAGTAGCATCGTGGAGCAAATTATAAAACTTCCTTACAAATTACATTGTTAAAGTTGTCTAGCTATGATGGATGAATTATAAACTTGGTTATCATATGAGTAAAATACGTATACTTGAAGGACCTATTACAGTTTTCCCTTGGATCCTTTAGTTGAAAATTTCTCTCTTTGATGGTTTAATGGGAACTATGGTTATAAAGGGTCTTCACTGGTGTAAGTGTTTCTATACTCTCTTACAGATATAGTTTAAATAACCTTTTGTTGAATTGGAAAACCTTTCTGTAATCCTGGGTTTGCTTGGGGTTTCATCCTTTTAGTATATTCATTCACATCAATTAGTTATTTGTCTCATTGAAAGAAAAAAAAAAAAAAAAAAAAAAATTGAAGGGCTTATAGGAGTTAATAATGGCCCAGATCTTATTTCATAGTCATTGCCTGACAACGAGCAAGATTGTTAATTTTGCTGCCATGATTTTTATGCCTTCTCTCCTTGCCCTGGCTAGTGCACATACTCAAATATTTATGATGTGATTCGGACCATAAGAGTGTGTTTGGTTAAGTATTATCTTTGAGATAAGAAAAATTAGGGTGTATTTGGTTGTTGAATTGGAAACAAGAATTTGAAAACAAGGGATTTAATGGAAAGAAGTGTTGTATTTCATGTTTTCACCTTTTTTGAATAAGGGCATACCCTAAGTGTTTGTTAGCGGATTTAGAATATGAATACACTAAAAACACATGAATGTTGTTTTCAAATTGTCACTTTTTCGACTGCTAAATCCAAATACAATTCATAAATTATTTATAGAAATAAACCCCCCAAACAAAGATCTACTAAATCATTTGATTTAGTGAATCAAAAACAAGAAATTGAATCTAGATAAGATACCTTATAGGCCCTTCATCACTCAAGTACCAAATAAATCCATCCAAGTAAACAGACTCATCACATTCTTGGTAACCTTTTCAACTACCATATGTCAATTATGGATATTCAAACTGTTAATGCCATGTTGATTGACAAAGTTCTAAGATTCTAAGCAAAATTGTGAAGTTAGATTTTTGTAGGTTTGGACAGTTCGTTCTCATCTTTTTCTCGAGTATTTATTTATTTTTCTTTGAAGTTTTAAACTTAGTGACATTCCAATGATATAATATGTCCCTTGCTTGCTGTTCACACAATAGGATATATATTAATGTGCACTTAACAATCTTAAACTATTAAATGAATTTCTGCCGAGTCCAATTTTTGTTTGGGTTTTAGCTTTTCGTTCATACCTCTTTGTCTATTATGTCTTAAAATCTCTTTCTAATTTTGTATTTCATGCAGATTCTGATTTCCAGGCATTTGAACCCCGTGTTTGCAGCTGGAGCATTCCTATTTCCCACTTCAGCATACTTTTTGCTCAAGGTTTCCTAAACTATTGAACATTTGATCAATCTCTAAACCATCTATTAATGAATTGGTTTGTCACATGTGCCATGTTGGCATTAGGAAAAGGGAGAAAACTCAGGCACACCCTACAAATTTTTTAACTATAAATATTCAAACACATTTTAAGTGTTAGTATGCTGACAGTGCTGTATTCTTTTCTATTAGTTTCCTGAAAAATTAATGTTCCATTTTATTTCTTGAGATTTGTACCAAGGAATAAGTGGAGGTGAAGACCTTTTTAGTTGATTTTTAAATCTTCTGTGTTATGATTGCAGAAATTTATAGTAAAACCTTATTACCAGAGAAGGGAAAAACAAAAGGCTTTAGAGAACATGCAAAAGACTTCTGCTCAGGTATCGATTTTTGTACAATTTTTGGAGCTTTGACTGTACAGTCGGCTTTTATAATAATTATTATTGTTATTATCTTGTTTTGTCTTGTACAAGATTTCATAAATTGAAAATTTTTCTGTACTAGTGGAAAAGACCAGTTTAAGAGGTTGATCCTGTAGGTTGCATACATTAAAACACTAATCTTATTATTATTATTATTATTAATAACACTACTACTATTATTTGCTTTGAGATGAGTGGAGTTGGAGATATTCATTGGCTTTCTTTTGACGTTGAAACATTTATTTCTGGTGTTCTAGCTCTTTTTCAGCAGCTTTGCCACACATTCCATAGTATTTCCCCCTCTTTTCTTTTCTATGAATCACTTAGGTCTTTTGCAACCACCTTTTATCTCAATTATTTAAAACTTTTTCTTGGCCACTTCCATCTTCTAATTTTTTTGGTGTTGGACTCCTTGTGATGGGATCGTATTAAGTATTTATATTAGAAGAAGAGCTTGAGAAAGTAGTTAGTTTGGGTTGGGCCGAGAGAGTGTAATTAGATGTGGTTGTTATATAGTGGTGGGAAAGGGATACTTTGGCTAATCATTTTGTGATGGTCTGTATTGGGAGAGAGTGGAATCTCTCTAAATCTTCCCTTGACACTGTACCCTCATTGGTAAATAAATTCCTGCTCTTATCACCTTCCGGGTTTAACATGAGTTATATCTAAATTTAGGTGCGAGAAGCAAGAACCGCCGCAGAGAAAGCTCAACAGCTACTGCAAAATGTAGCCAACAGGAAAAGAAACAGGCAATCTGAAATTGGGGGACTTGTTATTACTAAAGCAATTTATGGAAGTCAGAAGGCTTTGAAAAAGAGGGATGAATTAAGCGTACCAAATGATGAATCTTCTCTAAGCGTCATAGATGTGACTTTGCCTCTAAACTTCTTGGTTAATGATTCTGGGCAGCTAAAGGTATTTTTTAGCGACTTCTTTATTTCCTGTGTTTTTCCAGCTACAAATAATACCGGTGTCATTGAAAAATAATATTGGCATTAAATTATTAATTAGTTACGAGGTTGCATGAGACCGGTTGAATTAGAACCCAAGGAGTGATGTGCCATGCCCATTTAGTGATTTGTGTGCAAGCAAAATGCTAGAATGAATCCATTCCCATGCAAGTCCCTTGATCAAAACAACTTCGACTTCTTGTTTTCCTATTGGTTGTGTCCTAAAGTTGAAATGAATTAAGTCAATCTCAAATCAATGACCGACAGCCTGAAAACTTAAATGTCAGTGAAGTACCTATGTAGTGGCTGAATGGTCAAAGAGTACTCTTTAAACCGCCATTCAAGGGATTAAATTTGGATGACCTCTCGTTTCTTCAAATCTACAAATTTTCACATTCCAAGTATTGTTGGATCAAGCAATAATAGCTTTGTAGGCTTTAGCAAGGTGCTTGTTGATTAGCTCTAAATTCACTAACCTATGTACATAGATATACACTTGGAATTCCATATTTCATTATGTCATTCTATCTATTTGATGCAGCTCCATGATGGGGTAAAGAAGTCGGGTATCATGGGCTTTTGCGACCCATGCCCTGGAGAACCAAAGCAGTTGTATGTTGAGTATACCTATGGTGACAAGACTTTTGAGGTAACTATATCCACCAACATGAGTTGTCCGAACTCTCGAACCAACACGTCTGTGGGTTTTGTTATTTTAGTCGTTTTCATGGTTGCTACTAATACAGTTTTTCTATGTAGGTGGTTGTGGATGATTATGAGGAGTTGCTAATACCAAGGCCATCGCAACAAGTCTAATGTCAACAATATTATCTCACATGCCTGGTTACCTCCAGCCATTTTTCGTACTTCATCTGAATGAGGTAATTCATCTTGATTGATATAATATCCCTTAAATTGGTCACATTCATTTTGTAATAATTTTGTATTTTAAAGGTTTCAAAGTAAGATTTCCCCCACTTTACTTTGACAAATTTCTTCCAATGGTGAAATAAAAATCCATTTTTGTGAATGGACAAAGTCTATTCCATGAAAGTTTACAGAGGGGATGAGATGGAATGGGAATTGTATTTTATGAACTGTTTCTCAAAGAATGAAAATTGGATACGAAAATCAATTCTGTGGATTTCATTAGGATCTTGTTTCAATTCTACCAAATTAAACCCGATTGAAACATGCTGGACATGCGATGTATCCTTTTACCATAATCTTACTAATCAGCTCTGAGACTTATTCTGTGCAATTTAGCATTTGAACTGCTTGAATATATGAAGAACACTGAATTTGAAGGTGATAGAGTTGGTCATTTCCTAGCAAATTTGTTCCAACCATGAATCTTTATTCATGTAGAGTAGGATGAGTTGCTTTTGTGAATACATTATCTTCAGGAAACCTTCGGTGCATTTCTTGATTATGAGTGGTTAGAGTTTTTAAGTTGATTTCTTTCTGACAGAGAGCATACACAGATTTCTAATGTTATCCTAAACGAAGAAGTGCCTGCTTCAACAAATACCAAGTGGGTTAAGTTTGAGGGCTGATGCTAGAGCCTACAACTAGAGTGTACGCTATTTTCTTAGATCAAAGAGGAGGTTGGTTGATCTTAAGGCATATTAAATCTTGCTCCAATAATGCTTCTTGCAAATGGTAGAACTCTGCCATGGAGGGAACTAAAATGAAGAGCTGTATCTCATTAGCCACGAGTCTTACTACTACCTGACTTGGAAACAATCTGTCTGATCGAAATCTCATTGCTTGGCTTTGAAATTTGAGTTTGGTTTTTTTAAACTTGATTAGGACGTTTTATCGTCCGAGTTTGATCACTTTTTATCTTGCTATGTCCAGGGGACTCGAGAGTGTTTTATTAGTTGAATTTTGTATTATTTATAAGCAATTTTTAATCTAATCTCAAGGGGAGGTCTAATCTAAAATTTAAATGTTGGGTTCTGAGTGGATTGGGAGATCTCACATTAGTTTGAAAGGGAAACGAAACATTCCTTATAAGGGTGTGAAAACATCTTCTTAACGGCGTGTTTTAAAATCACGAGGTTGACGGCGATTAGTAACGGATTAAAGTGGACAGTATCTATTAGCGATAAACTTGGGTTTAGACTCTTAAAGTAAATGATCTACTTTTACACAAGTACTAATAAATTTTTAATTTTTTTTATAATAACTACTAAATAACATTTTAGTATATTTGAAAAAGAGTATCATAATAATCTTCATTATTAACTTGCTTCTTGTAATGATCCATTACTAATTTAAAACCGAATTGAGAAAGAATACACTTAAAATTAAAAATAATAAGATTTAATAAAGTGGTGCGTCACGTGAGTTATGTATATGAAAGTGATACATATATTAAATACGAAGTCCAAGGTCTCTAGGTTTTAGGTTCCACTAAGAAGAAACATCATGTTTCATGTTGCACGTAATAGCATTATTCGATTCCAATCATAGAGTCAGTTAATTAAGTCTTGAAAGAAATTAAAAGAGCAAATGTAAAAACGACCAAGTTGTGTATTTAAAAGTAGGGTCGTTTTAACAATTTTATAATTCATTTAATTAATAAATAGATCTACCTATGCATAAAAGGCTCCATAACATCTATATCTTCAATCCTATATTTTAGAGGATGTATTCTCATCCATGTTGCAACTGATTCATATGTGACGTTATTTATGTTTATATAAATTTAAAAATATAGTAGGTAAATTTTATGATAGGTTAGATGGTAATATTATGGTAATTCTTTTGTATAGTTATATAGTTGGTAAATAATTCAAAAGTTTTTTTTTTTTTTTAATCTTTTTTTGGAATAAATTTTAAATTAAATGGTATAAATATGAATTTTTCAAAAATTTAGGGGAAAGACGGCAAGATTCCAGAAACCCCGCCTTTTGCAAGAACCTCCATTACTAGAACCTTCTTTCCCCTTCTCGACGATTCTTCTTCTTCAATAAAACCCCAATTCCTCTTCTCCAGAACCTCAGATTCTTGGAAGAATTGATCTAAGTGCTCTCTTAGCTCTCCGCATTTTAAGCATTCTAAAAATCTCCATCAATGGCTTCTTCAATTGCTCTCCGAAGGCTGGCCGCTTCCTCCGCCGCTAAGCTCTTCAGTCCTGTTCGTTCCGCTTCTGTCCTTCCTTCTGTCGGTCGTTCTTTCAACACTAACGCTCAGATTGCTAGTTACGACGACGAAGACCGCTCCGTCGATTTGGACAGCCGCCGGAGCGGTTCTCTCTCTCGTTATCGTGATCGCTTCCCTGGTTTTGCAGGTTGTTGTTTCTTTGTTCCTTTGATTTATTGATTGATTTTTCTGGAATTTTGAACTAGGTTGCCATGTGATTAGTTGTTTGTTTCTTTGTAATTTTGTTTTGATTTGTTGAAATGGATCTGCGCAATGACTGGCGGTATTGAATGTTGAAGTTATATGACGCGCATTACTGAATCGCCCTGATCGGTTTTGTTAGCGAGAGATTTTGCTTGCTTGTCTAGTTTTGATCACGCTCCTTGACAAATCGCGGCATGGAATCATCTGAGAGTGGTTACTGTTATTCTTTTAGTGGAAACTTTGCTTGTTTGTTCGTGTTGTATATCGATCTTGTTGCCATTGAATCATTGGAAGTGGTGTTTCAATAAGAAGTCCTACTCGCTTATTGATTGAGAAATATCGGCATAAAACCATGTGAAATTAGTTGTGTTTGAACGAGAAAGTCCATTGTTGCACTCCAATTCTTGTTTGCTTGTTCAGCACGAATCTTAATCTGTTCACACACTTTGGACAATGTTGTCAATAAACTTTAAGTTCGTAAGAAATCATGCTTGCTTGTTTGCTGATGGTGGATCGATCACTACCTCAATGCACTTCAATTTCCATGTGACAGATGTGTGCGATCATTTTTCGCTGAACCGGAGCCTGAGTCAGGTCCTGAATCTGATGGACCAGTTCATGGAGGATCCAATTCTGGCAGCTTCACGAGGAGTTGGAGCAGGATCAAGGAGGGGCTGGGACGTAAGAGAAAACGAGGACGCTCTGTACTTGCGAATGGACATGCCTGGACTGAGCAAAGAAGATGTGAAAGTGAGCGTGGAGCAGAACACACTGATAATCAAAGGCGAAGCTGCAAAGGAATCCGAATACGAGGAGGACCGTCGACGATTCTCAAGCCGACTGGATTTGCCCGACAACCTCTACCAGCTGGATTCGATCAAAGCAGAAATGAAAAATGGTGTTCTGAAATTGAGCGTGCCGAAGGTGAAGGAAGAAGAGAGGAAGGATGTGAAGCATGTTACAGTCGAGTAGTTGGGTCTAAAACTAAAAGAAAAAGCTCTGTAGCTTTTAGAGTCGATTATGGAGTTCTCTTCTCCTTTTGCTGTGGTCTCTGTTTCATGGAGATGTTTGCGAACATTGTCGTGCTGTTTTGAAGATTCCCATGTATGTGATTTCAACGGAGTTTCGCCCCTCATTTGGTGATGGAATCTAAGGAATAAGCAGCTTTACATAGTCAAAGTTTCCATCATGTTGGTGCCTCTTCTCTTCTGCGTTCTTCATCCCATCATGTGAGTCTGCATTTACTTTTGAGAACTTAATTCATTAATCCATCAGCACTCTCACTTACATTCGAGATCTATCGGGTTTGGTGCTGTTCTGTTGCCTTATCGATCACTTTCGTTCGAGTTAACTTATGAGTTAGGGCCTGAATTTTTGAAGTACTGACCTATGAATGAATCCCCACAAGTTCCTTAAAGAAATTCACAAGAGATTCGGGCGGGATCGGATTAACAATGGTACACAGGTATTTTATGTCTACTTTTAAGCATAGTTGATTCTGACAAGAAATTACAAAAAGACTATATATCGAAACCAGGATTGGAGTTCTACAACGTTAGTGAAGGAATTTAGTTATGAGTTATTAACAAACTAAGTTATGAGTTATGAGTTGTGAACAAGTAAAAATGTAAATAATCAGGAAAAAATTAGGAAATCTAGAAATTCCATTGCATCTAAAAAAGAATAGGGACACGTGTAGTGGTGGGCAACGGGGCACGGCACGGCTGCCCTGGTGGTTGATGCGTATCGAGTGCCAAGTGGAAAAGTGTGTTAGACTTCTAGCAACATGTGTTTTAAAACAATTGATCCGTTTCATGTGAATGCGCGTGTGAAAATGCATGTAAGAACTTACTCACATGTATGGTGTGTGACTTGCACGTGAGTGGTCTTTTCTTTGCTGTTCGACTTTTGTTTGCTAGTTTTTCGTCTCAATTCCAATATTGATCTTACTTCTTGAAAATGCAAGTTTAAAATAAAAAAGCACGCTTCATCGTGCATATCTTACTTTAGATGGTTAGAATATGCATGATTTTCATCGTCCAGCTCAAACTAAGCGCGATGTAAGCAAACTTATGTCTCCAATTAAGAAAAAAGATTGAAAAGACGTGCATGATTAGGATTCTAGAAGGGCAAATTCAACGAGATGCTATGTATGTTAGGAAAAATGACTGAAATGCCCCTAGGACGAGAATTCAAGTTGTCTGGCTATTTTTAATGCTTTCTAGGATAGGATATTGTACTTAATGCTCTAGACAATTGATGGATATTTTTTCTACACCGAACTTGCTTGAGTGTAGGATTTATGGTTTTCGTGCTTTACATGCTTGATAGGAATATATCTATAATGAACATGTATGAATGAATAGATTAAATTTTATGTGTTTTATGAATATCTTCCTAACAAGGCATGCAAGAGCGAAACAAGCTAAGATTAGGGCACAAGAGCTTAAACGGTACCTAGGTTAGAACGTTTCTAGTAGACTAAGCACCCTAAAATCGTGAGCACAATTAGAGTTTCAACCTTGAGTGCACTCGAAGATTGGCCTCGAGCATCCTATAAATGTGAGATGCATTTAGATGCCTCTAAAGACCTAACATCTAAGTTTAATTAAGGAAGGTGGACACTTGAGTTGTTATTGATTGTAGAGTCGGGACAAGGCTGACATTGTAATCTCGTTAAACTGGACTTGGAAGAGACTAGGGACTTTATAGATGCCTAGCTCAAAACGAGGATTTCTACTAAGTGTGGAAACGGGCCAAAGTTGATGTCGTCTCTGTAAATTAGTCTTTAGAAGATACTAAGGACTACATAAGTTGATAACTTAGGATAAGTACTCCTATTGAGTGTAGAAAGGGGCCAAGGCCGACGCCGCAAATCCGTAAATAGGTTTTAAAGAGAGAATTGGGATTACATCGGTAGTTGTCAAGGTGAGTGCTTCTATTGAGTGTAGAGACGGATCAAGGCTAATGTTGTGATGCCGTAAATCGTTCTAAAGGAAGACTAGGGACTACAAAGATAGAAAATTCATGATGGTTTCCCTTAGTATAGGTGGTAACGGCCCAAGGCCTCGACAAGATAGAACCGTTCAAAACTTTGAGGCTTTCTCAGAAGTTTAAACAGTTGAACTAAGCCTAAACTTTCTAAAGCCTAGAGAAAATCTCGTGATAGCTTATAAGGTTGAGGATGCAATGAGAGCTTATAGGAAAGTTGCTTACGGAGTATTTTTATATTCACCCTTTTTCCTTGTTTTTCTTTAGGAATCATAGGTTACCGATCGAAGTGGAGGAGTGCTCAGGAGTTGTGACGTCACATAGGGACGTCGTGTTTTTATTTTATTTTTTGAAATAAGCCAAGAGTTTGTGCTCGCAGATGGTGCGACCCAGCGGACCACAAACCCACCCAACAAAAAATAAATGGTTCCCATTTCTCTCCACCCTTCTAAATTTCATCTCTAACTCTATTTCAAATGTGACCATCACTTTCATTCTTTTTTTTCATTGGATTCTTCCCTCTTCCACTTTTTCGATCTTGATTTTATTAACGTTCAACTAACATGTTTTTGTTCCGCATTCTAACACGTTATCCACTATTTTATATGCCTAACTTTCATGGGGTACTTTAGGGCATCGCTATACAATTACAACTCGTCTTTGCTCAATGCATACACAACACTCATGCTTTAGCACTTAGTACAATTACTACCCGTGCAACAACAAGTAGTGGGCGACAAAGTTTCTTTGCTGCCCATTTCGTTTCGAACCCAGATTTTTCAGTATAGTGAAAGGTGTTGTCTTATTTTCTCGTAGCTCGTGTTTGACACCAATTAAAGCTAATCTTAGTTTTTGATGGACCCAATATATGGGAGTACATGGTAGCATACGTCTATCAGGCCATCGACACTGTTGACCGATATTCAAGCCTCCTCTCGCAATGTCAAATGACCAAGTCTTCAAGGCGCACGTTCCTTCCCCCAAGAAACTCAATCATATATGGTTCATGAAAATCGAAGAAACTTTAAGGAAGCGTGATTGTAATATTATTATAAGGAAGAAAATGTGATTAAGTTTTGTCACACTCCAACATGGCATGTTCCCTTCAATAATAAAGTTGTTTGTTTGTTTATTGTATAAAATATGATCCTTAAAGCTTTAAGAATTTAGTAAATGAAGAAAGGAATACAAAATTAGGCGATGTTTAGAAGCCTCCAAACTCTCAAACTAAACAAAATGAGTAAACAATTCAATACGGAGACTTCAACCAAACAATACCCATGTGCCTTGATTACTACCTGTTCCCACAACCATTTCTAAACAATACGCCATTCGAACTCGAATATAAAACACGAGCAATCAAAGTATTATACTTTATTAGCAATGTGAATGAATGAATCGCTCACGTCTGCTTCAATCAAAACAAAAGGCTATAGTTTATCAGCTTTTCGGGTCTTGGTCGGTCGAACAGATTGATTTGGATCTAAGCTGAAACTAAGCAACTAACAAATTTAAGCTATAAGATATGCAGCATATCATGGGGAAAGATACATGAATCTTAGTGAATACACTTAGATTCGATGTCTTTGTAGAGATGACATCGACATCGGGGCAGAGTACTAAAACTAAGCAATCACTTGGAAATTTCGAGCACAAACGAGAATCTACATTAAAGCTCAACCCAAAACCCGAAAGAGCCTTGGTAACAAGAGCTTGAGACGTGCACAGACAAAGCTACTTGAAGATTAGTGGGGTGGGTCACGAACAGTAGTGTGGCCTTCGCTATCTCGAAAAGGAAAAATAGAAGTACGAAATCGCTATGCTATGAGATACCTAACTCAGTGGTGTAGTTAGAGAGCTAAAGACAAAGCTACACTTTTTTAACCAAGCGGGTTTCCCCTTTCCTTGGAGACCAGTGTCCTCGCTGGCACACCACCCAGTGTCTAGCTCTGATATTGTCCGTTTTGGTAGCGATGGGCTTCGGTTTTTTTTTATATATGCGAGCGTCTAAGCCCGATTGTGCACACCCCCACTTTTCTCATGGGACAAAATGTCATATTCTAACAAGTTTTTCACTAATGAGAAGTTCCAAAGTAGAGAAAAATGCAGAACTAAATTAATCAAAAGAAGTAAGGGGTACGTAGTCACATGATAAAACGGAACACTTCTAGTATGCACATCAACACCCCGACTTCCTTCTTCCACCTCGATTATTTGTTTTACGTGCTAAACAAGGTTCTACGTTCATCCTCGATCAAGTACAGCAGCCAACATAACCAGAAAAATGTGCATTTCATAGCAATAAAACACGAAACGAAGAAGACGAAAACAAGAGCAACAATGGCAAGTTTTGCAGAAGAAATAATATAGTAACATGGTTGTAGTTAGATTTGTAGTTACACTAAGGAAGCTAATCTGTCTGAACTTAAATGAATGAAGTGCAGAAAATGTTGCAAGAATTGAAAGTTAAGCTGCTTAAGAGATACCACAAAACAGTTCAATATTATTGATGATTAATTATAAGAGTAGATAAAATGGAACCTCTGCATAATAAGAGTTGCTAAGAACCCCAATCTCCCCTTTTCAACACCTCCAAGCTGAAGCAGATATGAGCTCCCGGCGCTGCCAGCAAAAAACAAGGGAAGCCTGGCGTTTCTCGACATGAAATCCCCTCACAGAAGTTCTCTTTGCTACACATTCGGCTTGAGTTTCGGTAAAGTTGCTGAATGTTACTGGCATGTACCCAGCTGAGGCGAAAAGCGTCTTCCATAGGGGCATTCTTTCAGGTACTCGAAGCCGCCCCAGAACAGTGCTTTCGATTCTTGGTTGCAAAAGAAACCTCTCGATCTTGTTGATTGCATCCGAATTCATATTGATAGCATCCAGAGATTCCAGGAGGTTAATGTAGGATTGAAGTGCCTGAAGCATATGCTGAGGAAATGGGAGGTCACTTCGATCACACCCTCGATCCAGTGATACCACGATTTTTGGTGAGAGTTGCTTGATGAAACGGAGGAGAGACGGAAGCATTGCTGGTTGATTTGATGAGGACCATAGAGGGAAGTTTACTGCAATAGCCTCGTTTTCGCTTGCACGAGAAAACGGCAAGGAGGAGTTTTGGTTCAAAGAATCAAAGTTCACCACTTCGAACTCGAAACTTATTCCAATGTCATTAGCAAATTGAGTGAGATTATCGCGCATGAGCCCGAGTTCAATGGGATGGTGTGTGGAGGGAGAGGCAAAAGCAGTGATTTTTAGTGATGGAGCACCCTGGTTCCTCAAGGACAATTCCTGCATAAAAGAAGCCCACTGAGCTCCAAAACCGATATCGAAATCAACAATGTGAATTCGATCGACATCATCGAGGGCCTCAAGTAGTGCCTGGTTACAGGTGAAATTCACAAACTGAATAAGTGGTGAGATCTCCGAAAACACCTTGTAAGCACCCATCTTGAAGATCACATCACACGGTGTCGGGCAGCGAGGTGGAGGAGGATTAACAGGATTGTTCATAAGGAGAAGCAATTGAAGAGCCTCCTTGAAGTAGAAAGCAGCCCTTTGAAGGGGCTTTCCAACAGGTGAGAGCTGGTGATTGAGCCGCGCCAATATCCCTTGCGCGTGTGAGAAATTCCCTGTCCCAACCAGTTCTGCTGCCTTGTAGAGCTGGTCGAGCAAAGCGTGTTGCTGTTGCTGCTGTGGGGGATTCTGATATGCCGTTTCGTCGTCGCCGTGCCCTATAACTTTCGGCTTCGGCGACATTGCCTTCTGCTGAGGAAGAAACTGCAAACCCAATGGATATCCAAGCTGCTGCTGCTGCTGCAGCACCTGCTGATGATTCCTCAGAAACATTTCATTCCCTGGATCCATAAAAGGAACTTTCGGGATCGCCCCGTTCGGGTCGACCCCTCCACTCGAATTGTGCCTCTTCAGTTGAAGCTGAAGCTGCTGTTCCGGTTGACCAAATGCCAATGGCACAAAAAAACTAGGATTCTGAGGGTGCTGCTGATGTTGGTTCAACAAAACCTGAGCATTCAAATTCTGAGGCTTCTCATCAGGAGCCTCAAATGGCGGAAGCTGCGGAGGATAAATCATGGCAGAAACAGGAACAACAAGATTCTCAACAGACCCAGAAAAGATAGGGTTCTGAACATTGAAATTTCCATGGCGATTGTTCAACCCCAAACAAGAACTCTTGTAAGTTGTTCTACTAAAAGGCTTATTATTACTACCATTAACATCAGAAAACCCAGTACAAGCAGCAGGAACAGGAAACGATAAATTAGGATTGATATTAGAAAGAACATTACCAGCAGCAGCAGCAGCAGCAGCAGCAGCGGCGGCGGGGTCAAATTCGGAACCCTGATCGACAATTCCCATACTGCCATTGCTATCCATATCGAACGGGATATTCCCATTTTGCAGAACAGTTTTAATCCCTAGACTGGGATCTTCAACAACATCTCCGGCGATCCATCGGAGAAAAGACTGCTCTGGTCCAGCCGATTCCGTCCACATACTCTCCAAATCTTCTAATCCAACACCACATCGCTCTAGTCCACCGGGAAAAATGGGAGTCCCAACCCCAGCTCCAGGGAGCGGCTCAACAGAAGGAGTCTCCGGCGGAAATGAAGGAACACAGCCACCACCAGCACCGCCGCCCCCAAAGGAAGAAGAGAGAGTAGAAGCCGATGTGGGAGGACTGGGGCTTCTCATATGAAGAACGGAAGTGGGTTCGTTGTTGGGTAAAACAAAATAAGAAAGACCTTCTTCTTGTTCTTCTTCTGCTTCTTGTTGTTGTTGTTGTTGTTCTCCTTTCTTAACCCACTTCTGTGCAAAACCAGAGCAAATCGGAGAAGAAAAAGCGGCTGAAATTTCCAACTCCCCCTTCCCCTGAAACTGAAAGGGAATACCCCTCATACCCAGAGGACCAAAAACGAGGACGCCAAACAAAACCCAAAACCAAAGGGTTTCAAAACAAGAGGGGAAATGGAAATCAGAGGGAAACCCACCATTTTTCTTTGCATGCCATGGAAACCTTGAATCCCAAAATCAAAACCAAAATCGAAATCAAAGCCAAACCCAAAACCCCATTTGAGAGATTGTTCAAATTCGGAGTTCCCCCTTGGTCCAAGAAGCAGTAGAACACTTGAACCTCCTCTTTCTTCTACCTTCCATTATCTATGAGGTGCCCTGTTTGTTGAAGCTTTTTTTTCCTTTCTTATCACTTGAGGAGGGTTATTTGTTGTTGTTGTTGTTCTTCTAGGCTTGTGTGTGTAGCAGTGGTCTGTGGCCTTCTCTGTTCTGCCATGGATGCGTACATCATAAAAAAGGCAATAAAGTGTACGCCCCCTTCTCCTCCACTCTCTCTCTCTCTTGTCTCTCTCTCTCTCCAATACTTTTTTTAAAAAAATTAAAAAAAAAAAAAATGAAATTGTTGTTGAAATGTTAATTGGTTTGGGTTTTGTGTGTGACAGTGGCTTGTAGTGGGATACTGTTGTCTCTCCCTAATTTCAGAAAGCCCAAAACCAGCCAAACCAGATGGTCTTTACCGTCGCTCAAAATGGAGAGATATTCATATGACTCGATACTACTCATTCGAATTATCCGATCCTAATTTTTTTTTTTCGATTTAAGTTGGGTGGAACTCTTGAGATGTTAAAAACCCATTATGAATATTAAGAATATTTGATGTTTATAATTGATATTAGTTATGTGTTCTGACTTGTGAATGTTTAATATTTGAATTTTATGTAGTCTTAATTATTAAGGTTATATAAATATGATATTTTTTATATGATTAAAAAAAAACCGCCTCACAAGCCCCACTCAATCCAACTAAAAAAATAGAGTGTTGAATTGGGTAGTGTATTCTATTTGGATTGTTCGGGTCACCAATTCAACCAACTCAAAATTTTATATCGGTCTAAAAGATTTTGTTAACTCAACTCACGAACACCCTAACGAAAATGATATAATTGCAAATGTTTACGAACAAAAGTAGGATTTAAAATTTTAAGGTTAAGTTTTTTTTTTCATAGATGGTATATTAACTATTTTCATTAAAGTTTTTATTAAATTTTGACATTAATAAAGCAGGATAAAAATTGGAGTTTTTGACCTTTTAATTAAAGTTGTAATTTTTTAATCAATTAATATAATTAAAAAACATTTTTAAAATTACTAAAATTATAAAATTATTGAGCAAAAAAAATAAAAAATAAAAAATAAATAAAAAAATAAAGTCATCTGTTTTAATTTTGTTTATTCTTAAATTTTTGTAATTTCTGTATTGTGCAATTTTAATTATTAACTTATTTTTAAAATATGAAAATAAAAAGTTTCCAGAAATGTAATTAAAATTTCAATAATTTCCATAAGAAAGACAAGAAGAATATCTTGTTACACTGTCTTTTATATATATATATATATATTTATTTATTTATTCATTTGTTTTTATAATATTAATAAAAAAAACCAAAACAATATTTTTAAATCCCATGAAAAAAAAACTTTATTTTATTAATATACATTATTTGCCTGTGAATAAACATTTAATTTAAAAAAAACAACGAAAATAATCCATAAAACCAATAAAGAAAAAAAATCGTGCTTAATAAAAAAAAAAGCTTTAAAATTAAAAATTATTTAAGAAACAGTGTAGGCCCTATTGTTGTGTTAAATAAGCTAAAGTTAAAGAAATAAAATATATCCTTTAGTCATATTATTGTACCAAAAATAATTATTATTTTATTAATTAACAAATATCAATGGAGAATTCAATAGGTTAATAAATAAATAAAAGTAAATCAAATATTGAACAATATACCTGTTGGTTTATTTTATTAAACTTTTAAATATTTATTTAAAAGTTTTTGTAAACAAGATTTAGGAGTTATATTTAGATCTAACTAAATAAAAATGAGCAATAAAAAATAAATTATAAATTTAGATCTAATGATTTAAATTTCCATTTAATAAGTTTTAATATTTAAAAAATACTTTTCAAAATGATGTTTAGGTAATTAAAAAGATTATGCCATGTTTTTAAATTTTTAATATTTTGTCTAGCGCAGTCTGATCGGGGCATTTGTTTTGGGTACAGAGGGCCATAGGTTCGAATCCTGTCACCTTATTAAGTTTTTGCGTGTTCGTCACGTCCCTACTAATAGTCACTGACTCGTTTAATGTTATGTAACTTAATCCATAGAATTTTCATTTATTTAAATCAAACCTAACTCAAACGAGATTGTTTAGGTCATGTGGTCTTTTGAACATCCCTATCTTTAAAATCATGGAGACTCGATTATATCTATAGGACTAACTTTATAATTCAATATTTCCATTTTTGTTCATGCAACGTTAGAATGTTTATTTGGATCTTTTTCTATTTTAGTTCTTGTACTTTATTTTAAAAAAATATATTTATTTTAATTTTTGTACCTTTATTTTCTTTTCTATCACAAATTTATAGTCTAATTTTTTGGACTTAGATTGACCACGATCATTGCTACTTGTCTGCTTGTGATATCATTGCTACGTGTAGGTGTGACCGTGGAACAAAGCAAAGAGGATAGAGGGAATGTCACACAACCGAGAGGAAGAAAGTTGAGGAAAAAACGAGTGAGAGAGAGATGTGAGCGTGATCCATAACTTACCATGTCAGGAGGTTGGTGTCGTGCATATGTTCTGCACCGAGTGTCACAACCATACTATGAAGATAAGAGATTGTGATGCCACATGTAGGTAGATAAGGTGGCGATCCTCAAGTGGTGCCCATTTGGCCACTTGAGGCTCAAGAAAGACAAGTGTTATGATGCGACCGAGGAAAACGGTGCATCATCCAACACAAAAAAAGTGTGCATTAAAACCAATCTGAGGTATAAGCAAGACAAAGACAAATGATAAACAAGAACGTCAAAGACAAAGAAGAATGTTTAGGTAGAGCCTCAAGCCTTAACCTCAAAAGTTAGTTAGAGTTTCGATATGAGTTTTGGGATACGGTTCTAAAGTTAAGTTCGTCTATATGAAATATGAATGCTCTCCAAATTTGGTGTCAACCGAACACTTGAAGAGGGCTCCACGAGGCTGAAGGATCGCTTGTGAAAATTTGACTCAAAATGTACTATAAAAAGAGACACAGTAACAGATACATTTGTCACACATGGGCGAGTGATGCAAGACAAGTGTCTTGAACGTTTTTCTTTGAAAAAGAGTTTTTTGAGGACAATGTCGGAAAGCATGTGTGTGTCGATATTGCACCCCAACCGATGTGTCATAAGTTGATATATGCACCCTCTATCCGGTATAGTATCCAAAAATGACGCAATATGGACACATAATAGTTCATGACTCATAGAACTTGGATTGATGAATGATTCACTTACGGGTATCAGTTCTCAATAGACATGTCCAAACAAATTATGATGGTCGATAACATTTTGAGACTTGCGATGTCGTCAGGATATGTGGGCCACATTGTCATGATCCTAGATGACAAGATGAGACAGACCTTAAGCCTAGAGTAGAGGCAAGGTGAAGTCGAAAGACTTGACCTAAAGATGAGGCAAGTCAGCCAAAGTCGCAAATGATTGAACATGCATGCACGTGCAGCGTGTGTAGCCAAACAAACTTAGATTCGGCACGACATAAAACAAAGAAAAAGAAAAAATAAAATAAAATGAAAAAACAAAAAAAAAACAAAATTATAATTGAAAATTTAATTGTTTTGTTAAAAGTGGCGGCAAGGGGAAGGCGGTATAGGCGAGTATGACGCGATGATATGAAAGTGAATCTCTCCCTTTTTCTGTCTGTGGGTCTGTTGGTATTTTATTTATTTATTTTTATTTATTTAACATTCTTGTTATTTATATAATATATATATATATATATATTTATATATTTTACCGTACGGGGTTGGAAAAGAGGGTAATTATTAAAAACTGGTAAAAAAAAAGTATAGCTGACGATTCAGTGGGCCCCCTTTTCTTTTTTTCTTCTTCCCTAAAATTTTACATTTTAATCCCACTCATCATTTTTACTTTTAACTCTTTTTTTTAAAATTTTAATGTATTGCTCCTTCGGCTTTTAGGATTCTTCTTGTTTTTGGTCCTTTTTAACTTTTTATATTTATCTATTACATTTGGATATATATATAGGTTTTAATTTCTCTACAGGGTGTAACACTTTGACGAGAAAAATGAACCTCTACGGTGAATATATGATAAGGTAATTCTCTAATAACGACAGTCATTCTGTACAGAGCAGCTGAAAGGGCTGTGTTTTTCTTTTCTTTTTTTTTTCTTTCTATTTTTGAGGATTGAAATTCTCTGAGCCAATAGTTAGATTCTAAGTCTGTTATATCTCCCGCTCATCAAGGAAGAACATCAAAAGTGAAAATATTGCTGAAGGAACTTATCAAACAAGACAATTCTGTCACGACCCAATTTTCAAGAAATTGGACCCCAATGAATAGACGAAATTAAACACAAATAAAACATAATTAAAATAAAATAAAACTTTGAAATTGTAGAAAATATGGTAAAATTTTGTGGGGTTTAAAAAATATACAACAACAATGTAAAAAATTCCAAATATTTACAAATGGTATCAAAGCTAGACACCGAGCGGTGTACCAGCGAGGACGCTGGACTTCAAGAAGGGTGGATTGCAAGATCCCATAAAGGAAGCGAAATATTATTTACAAGGGTGTGGAAACCTCTCTTGTGCCTATGCGTTTTAAAACTATGAAGTTGATGACTAGACCAAAATAGACAATATCTACTAGCAGCAGTGGGCTTGAGCTATTATAACTCAATATATTAACTACGAAAAATCTTTTAAGTTTTTTCGATTTTAACCATTAAACATTTACACTTATTCAACTTATCTTCAACCATTTAAAAAATAAGTATTTTTATCATTTACATAACAAGTTGATAATATAGTTTTGAGTAAATGAATAATTATATCTATAAAAACAGAAGATGATTTCATCTCAAATAAGTGTAACATCAAAATGATAAGAAATCACCTCAGAAAAAGTAAGAAACTGGTTAATCAAATCAAATATTTCAAGTGAAAATAAGATTCAGATTACCTTGTTAATCAAATATCTTACTACTAAGATAGATCATGTCAAGCTCAAATGATTCTAACCATACAAACTAAATGACATACAAATATAAAGAAATTTAGCCTTTAGCTAAAAGAAATTAGAAATGCTTTATTTTCAAAGTCTATTATATTATATAGTCTCAAAATGCTACCCTCGAATTTCTATCTTTTCTAACCTTCATGCTTTACGACCATATTTAGTCATTATATAAATATAACTTGAGAATAGATAAAATAATAATAATAATAATAATTAAAATAATATATAATAATAAATGAACTCCCGCTTGAAATAGCGGTCGAACAATATTTTTTTCACATTCGTTAAAGTTTTTATCATATGATTAAAATGTCATGGTTCATGTATAAAATCTAATAATGCGAGGACTAATATATATATATATTAAAGTTTATAAATTAAAATAATGATTTTTTAATAAATAACTATCATAATGATTTTGAAAGTTTAAACCAGATTACGAAAGCTTGAGGTTGAAAACAAAAATAAATATTAAAAGTATTAAGAATAAATCAGAATTATTTTGAAAGTTAAAATCAAAGTACCAATTTAATTTTCAAAATTATCTTTGTTTCTTTTTTCTCTCAACTTTTGAATTTTACACTTTAGTGATTTAATTTTCAAATATTCTTTTCTAATCTCCCTTTTATTTTTATTTTTTTAATTAAAAAGTATATGTATAAGCTCAAATAATTCAAAATTAATTAATTTTAATTTTTTAATTAATCAAATTTCATTCATGGACTATTCATTACTCGGAATATAAACCTAGAGTTGCCCTATTATGCACTGTAGGAAACTTTGTGTTCATAAATATAATTATTATAAGTAAATCAATCCTTTACGAGTTGTTCATAACTACAACTGAGTCAAATTTCATCTTGAACTTGAAGTACAACTGATCCTATATGATACTTGGGTCAATGAGAGAGTCGAGATCCATTGTTCGAGTCCCAAAATTCACATCTACGATGTAACGAACCTAGATTTCTGTTAACTTAAAGTTGCTACCGTCATCTTAGTATAAGTTCTTATGAAGAATTTAACTCTTAAAACGTCATCGTAAATCATAACTTCATCTTTTAAAAATGTAACATCAACTTAAAACACTACCATGGTCTTACGTGTTCGAAAATATAATTAAAAAAACAAGATAAAAACAATAATAATCAATAAAGTAAAACATGAAATACAAAACGACCTATACTAACCTAGGTCTAAGAATTTAAAAAATGCTACTAGCCTATGCATGCGTCGTGGTCTCTTATTGCGATGTTGTAGTCATTCGTATATAGGTGTCTTGTCTTTACCTAAAATTAAAGTAGAATAGAACATGAGATACTCAGTAAGTGACCCCACTATTGAAGTCAAATGCAAACACATGTAAGTCATGCTCTACGGGCCTATCGTTACAATCATCATAGGGGGGGGGGGGGGC
>NW_019268517.1:6987203-7026968 GCF_002738365.1 Cucurbita moschata
GGGGGGGGGGGGGGGTCTTTAGTCTGGACTAAATTGGATGTGTAGTACTTCCCTACACACGACCCACACATTCGAGTGTGAATCCCCAAGCGGTTCGCACCCCTTGGACACATCATAGTCGAGCTAGTTGTACATAGCGACTTTTGGAGGTTTGTAGACCCTTGGGTTTCATTCGTAGTATGATCACCATCGTCATCTTGGTGTATGCATCCATACCCATCATCGTAAAAGGAGTAGTAGCCCGATGTTTATGTACACACAGAATGCATGAGGTCCCTATAGTTTCTCAGCCTTGAAACATCTTTTGTTTTGTTCTTATATTACTATCCATAGTATATGTGCATTGGTCTTCATACATTCATCATCATTAACATTAACCAGGGTTGTGTCCTACGAAAATCTTCGCCACAATGCAACATGACATTTAAAACATGCATTTCATCTTAATTTGAAAAATAACGTCATATTAATGAAACTCCATCATCTTAAATCGTCATATTATCATGATCGTCATCATCATACAACGTCATCGAATAACACATCATAAGGCATCATCATATAACTCATTCATGTCACCATACATCATCATCAAAACATCATAAGTATAAAGCATAAATGACACGTGTAGGAGCCACTAGGCACGTGTTGTCATACATCAAACAATTATCTAGCCTATCCTATAGTAAGACCACTTACTTGGTTGACCTTAGCCGATGTTTTCCTAAATTCGAGTATGCTAATCTTCCGTTCCTCGAAGTTTCTCCAAATGTCGCTGAGTATGCTAATATTTGGTCATACAGGTGTCGAATTTGGATTCTAAATCTTGATATGAATCCTGGGTTGTTACAAATGGTACAAGAGCGGTACCTCTCTCTTAATAAGATGTGGTTCGAGGACGAATCAAGGTAGAAGTTGGTGGGCATATGACACCTGAGTAAAAGGATGACGTACATGAATTACTTTCCTTTTCGTACGTAAAAATTTATTAAAATTTTTAATTTAATAAATTGAAAAATGATATAATTAAGGCATAAAAAAGATATATTATTACTTAAATGAATAGTGGTATAAAAAAAAGGTGGAAAATATGGAGTAAAATTCTTTGCTTTTAAAGAAAGTCATCCAGTTTTAGAATTGAAAGAAGGTTTTTTTTTTTTTTTGGGTCCATGGGATAATGATAATTATTTTATATAAATATAGATAATAAACTGGGCTCGGATCCAGTGCTTCGCACATGCACATGGTAACTTCCAACCTTCCCCTTCAAGCTTACCATTTAGCCCCTAAGTGGACCCTACACTAACAATTACATTCAAAATATATATCCAAAAATAAATGGATGCTTTTAACATTTTATTTTATAAAAAATAAAAATTTAAATAAATGAACGTAACCACTCGTAGAACTCAACCACATTATTTATAGTTTAGTTTATCTGATAAGAGGTCGAAGTAAATAATTGACGTTAAAAAAAAAAAAGGTAAAAAATTAAAATTCTAAGTTTAACGTAAATTCTATGGTCAGAATTAATAAATAAATACATAAATAAATAGGATGATAAAATTTATTTTCCAAGTCATTAATAAAAAAAGAGTTAAAAATTTGGTATATTTTGAATTACTTTATTTAGGTACTACCTTTAATAAATATTGTTTTAGAAATAAGGTCAGATCAAAAATCAATACCAAGATATACTTAAATTGGGTAGAATATTTTGATATCGATGTTATATTCCTCTAACTTGTTACTTAATTATACCCGAAAAAATCATGGGCGGCTATTGAAGGAAATGATTGATTGATTACAAAAATTAATCGAACAACCTTTTCCGAAGTATTTGATTGACTTAACTACATTGTTACTTTGAATCGAACCTTCATCTATTTCCTCTTGCTTAACCTCACACTTGTTGACTCCCGTAGAGACCTATTTGTTGATGAACATTGACCATGAGTGATATAATGTTCTTTTCTACAATGTTGTTGACCCACGTAGAGACGTATTTGTCGATGATCAGTGGCCACGAGTGACACAATGTTCTTCCCCACAATGGTGTTGACCATTCACCATGAGGGTAATGACCCTAGATTTCTGCTAACCCTGAAGTCACTACTGTCATCATACTCTATGCTATTCGTAGATCATAAATTCATCTTAAAAATATACGATCAACTTAAAATATTGTCTTGGTCTTACGTGTTTGAAAATATGATCAAAGCAAGATAAAAACAATAATAATAAATAAAGTACAACATTAAATCCAAAATGACCTATATTAGCCTAAGTCTAAGAATTTAAAATGTTACTAAGTTATGCACACACTATGGTCTCTGATTACGATGTTGTTGTCAGTCGTACAAGGGTGTGTTGTCTTTACATGAAATAGAAGTAGCACAGGACTTGAGTATTTTAAGAAATACTCAGTAAGTGACCCCACTATTGTGGCAAAAATGCAAACACATGCAATTCATGCTCTAGAGCCCTATGATTAAAACCATCGTAGAGGTTGCCTCCCGTTTGGACTAATTTAGACGTGTAGTACTTTCCTACACACAACCCACATGTGCAAGCGTGAATCCCCGGACGGTTTGCACCCCCTGGACCCATCATAGTCCAGCTTCGTTCTCGTTGCACATATGTAACATTCCCTCACTTGTGATGACGGTGGACTTCGAACGGGAAGAAGGAAAACTTTTCGTCTTCTGCTTTCTCTCTCCATCTTTCACACTCTCTCAGACGATTCCAGCGGATTTGGTGTGCAGACGGTGTGGAGAGTGAGAGGCGTGCATTTCAGATTAAGGTCACGAGAATTCTGGCGCCCGTCGAATTTTGTTAAACTGACTGTTACAACGAGTGACACAATGTTCTTCTCTACAATGTTGTTGACCCCGTAGAGACCTATTTGTCGATGACTATTGACCATGAGTGAGACAATGTTCTTCCCCACACGTTTGTGATCCCATGGAAACAAATTTACATTAATAAAAACCAGAGTAGTTAACAAACAAACATGATCCAAATAGGTTTACAACTAGATGGGTTCATTCACATCGAAAACTTTAGAGCCTAAAGAAGACTTTAAGTAGAGCAGTTCGATAACCTTCCAACTTTGTCATGCCCTTGTCACCAAGCGATAATTGAGATACTAAATGGGTAGCATGCATAAATATGATTAGTTCACCCATAGGCTAACAAATAGGCATTATTACCATAAATATACGCTCCATATATAGAGAAACATGTAACATTCACTTAGAGAAAAATAACCTACAGTCTTAGCCTTAGGTTTTCTATCACGGTTCTATGACATGAATCGTTAACGATATAATTGTAAAAGATATACTGAAATTACCTAAATCCTAGTATAACACCCAACAAAATTTTCTAACTTTTTTTTTTTATTTTCAAGTTGATGAATTTTATTAAGCGTTTTAGGGTCAGATAAAAAGTAAAATTTTAAAATATGTTCAAGAATTCAAGAAAAATATAAAATAAAATAAAATAGTGGGAAAAAAAAGGGAAAAAAAAAGGAAAAATGAAAGTCAATGGTTGGATGGCATTTTGGTCATTTATGTGCTTTCTCCTAATTAGGAAGCTAATTAGTGTGCATTCTTGAAATTGAGAAGGAAGAAAGGAAACAAAAAAGAGAAGAAAACCATACGAGTTAGATTCGACGGTCACTATTCCTATTGGATGTCCGACAATGGCACCAGAAAATACTAATCGGACTAAAAAAAGGGGCTCATGAAGTGTGCGAAATAACTTGTGAGTCCATACTCGTACGTGCAAACCATGTGGATTATATTAAATACACATTTAATTATTTGCTTAGAATAGTCGCTTAAGGGAATACAAATTGAAATGATAGGTTCCATTTATGATTGTATGTATTTGCATCCAACTCCTATAGCAAAGTCATAGTATTTATTCAAAATACTCAAGTCACTCGTGTAACAACCGGAAAAATAAAATAAAATAGTAATAATAATAATAATAATAATAATAATCATAATAATAATAAAATAATAAATAAATAAATAAAAGTAACAGATCCCTCCTCTTTCCTTCAATCTCTCACCACTCCTTCCCTAAAAATAAATCTGGCAACAAATCAGGCCATTCATTTTCCTTAAAAACAACTGCAAATTTACTCAGAATTTCTTCTTTCTACGAAAATAAATAGAAAAAAAAAAACAAAAGGTTTAAGCAGATTTAGTTTCGCCGGATGAGATATGTTATTTGAAGAGGTCAGTAATCCTATGTTAAATCTTCCTTCTATTTTATTAAATAATATTAATTTGGTTACAATTATTTAGTTTTGAAGTAGAGATTAAATGAAAAGAATTCTGTATGAGTTTAGGAAATCACACCCAATTATATTTTAGATCTACTAAATTGTTGCAATGAATTAGATCTACTGAATTGTTGCAGTGATTTAGATTGGTCAATAATTTTATATGAATTATAGGAAAAGAATATAACCAAATCAATCATTAAATTAAAAGCTAAGAATATAATCGTTAACTAAATCAGAAGTAAGACCAAGGAAATAAGAAAAAATTAAATAGAGATGGAAATACAGAACATTGTTAAGTGAAAAGAAAAGATAAAAAATAATAAAAATAAAAATGGAAGATTTGGAAGTAGGAATAGATTAACAAAATTGCCGAGTAATATCTCCTTACAGTGAAAATAATTACAGAGGAAGAGGGAAGATTGAGGAAAGATTTGTTGAACCGAACTTAAAAATAAAACAGGAAATATTAGAGGCATGGAACTCCATTAAATTTTGTCTAACGGTAAATATCATAATTTTAACAATGTAAATGAGAGAAATAATTTTATGGAGTTCAAACTTGAAACTGATGTCATGGGCTCACGTAGGTTGACTTGGATTTCAAAGGACGGAATCGAACTTTCATTAAGGATATATTTGTGACAACGACTTAAGCTAACTAGGTAAGTGACCTTACTATCGGCATGGTTATATTTGATGTTGACACGTGCCCTGTGGTTCTGCACGTGTCATATATGTTAATATGTGTGAATTGTGTGTGGATCGATATGCTTCCTATATGTTATGCTATGTTATTATATGTGGTTTGTATGATAATAATTATGGTATGATGTGCTCAAGGATATGTTTGAGATAGGATACGAGAAGGATGCACAAAACGAAATGTAACGATAGAAGTAAGATACGTTCATGAAACGTTAAGGTTAGGTTACATACCGGAGTGCTATGGATAGGAGAGATTAATGAAAGAATACGGTTAGGTTATGGGTAGAAAGGGATAGTTTTGTGTTAGATTGATAGAACGATAGCGTTAGGGTACGTTCTTGTGATGATATGACTAAGGTACGTTATGTAATGATACGACTGTGATAGGTATAAGAACGTTAAGGCTATGGTAAGTTAGAGAACGATATGACTATGAAGTGTTTACGTTATGACTTGTTTATGATATGATGCATTGTATGCTATATTATTGTGCTTAAGTACGTAGTTATGTGAACGTGAATGTATGCTTTTAGTCTGATGTGATGTGTAATGCATGTAACGATGTGTGGTCCTTGAACGATTATGGCTTATTTGTATAAATATTTGAATGTAACTGCATGAATTGTATGACATGAAATACGGTAAATTGCATGAAACATAACCCCGTTAGGAATATGTATGATAGGTAAAGAAATGAGAATGAGAATGACATGTAAGCATGAAAACGTGACATGGGGTTATGTTCATTAATGATAACCGTAGAACTAGTGGGACCTCATGCATATTGTGTGCTCATGCATTTGGGGGACACCCCTATCCCATCACGAGGGTACGGACGCGTACATTCAATGACAGGACAATGATCGTTATGCTTTGCATAGCGCTGTCGTGACGGTTCTAGTTTTAACGGGTCCTGGTATAAGGACTCCTAGAGCATGTCCACCGGCTAGGGACAGTGGCCCAGCGGTGTGCGAACTAGCTAGTGAGCCCATACTCACACGTATGGGCTGCGTGTAGAGTATATGGTACACGTCCACGATTACCTGTTAGAATTACACCGTAGGGAAAACGAAACGAAACGAAACGAAATTAAACGAAACGAAAGATAGGTCCCATCATTTCATTGCATGTGATTGTTGCATTTAACCTCAATAGTGGGGTCACTTACTGAGTATTTATTTAAATATTCAAGCCATGTGCTACAACATTTTTCAGGTTAAGGCAAGACATTCCTGTACGGCTGATGACAACATTGCAACTCGATATCATGGCACATGCATAGGATAGTAGTATTTATTTTCTTAGACTTAGGATAGAATAGGATGTTTTAAACTTAAACGCTCATTTATTTTATTTCGGGTCTTTTGTTGTGTCGTTTTAAAGATGTTTTCGAAACATGTAAGTCCATGACTGTGTTTTAAGTTAAATATTATGTTTTATGGAATTTAAATGAAGTCTTCCGCATTCAATATTTATGATACGTATACAGTAGCGACCTTAAATTAAGTAGAAAAATTTGAGTCGTTACAACGTGCTACTTTTATTTCAATTAAAGGTAAGACACTCATGTACGACTGAAGACAGCATGACGACATCACAAGTTGAGATCATGAACTATGCATAGGATAGTTGTATTTAATTTCTTAGACTTTAAAGTTAGAATAGGATGTTTTTACTTTTCATGTTTTTTTTTTTAATATTTCATTATGTTGTTTTAAAGATGTTTTCGAATACCTAAGTCAATCATCCTAGCTAAATATTGCCAGTTGACACTTCACCCAGTTTTGAAAAAAAATAAAAAATAAAAAATAAAAAAAATAAATTATAAATTTAGTCCTCTAAATATTTAAATTTATATTTATGCATGTTAAAACTTTTTAATAAATCCTTAATTTTTTAATTTTGTATTATCTTGAAATTTTTATTTCCTTAAAAAAAAAATATGAATCTTTTATAAATTTTATAAAATTTAAAAATATAGAATTGTATTAGACATAAAATTTAAAATTTTATTTAATCAATTAGATAAATCTCTAATATATCACTCAATAAAATTGAAATTTTATATATAATATTAATAATAATACATAAAATGGAACATGTCGTGTGGCATACTATTTTTATATATGTTTACATTTTATTTTTTATTTTTTATGTAATAGTCTCTCTACTAAAAGAATTAAAAACTAAAGAAATTATTTTATAATTTAAATAAAATCTAAAAAAGAAAATTAAAAATAATAAATTAATTAAGAAAATAAACAAATAATATCCTGAATCATGCATATTTTTGTTTTTTTTTTAATTCTAAAACCTAATTATTATATGAAGGAAAGTAAATAAAGTATAAGGAAAAAAAGATAAAAAAATGTGTTTTAGTAAAAAATGAATGAATAAACGCACATTTTTATCAAGCTTTTTCCCTTTCATGCTTCTATTACAAGAAGTGGGACCCACAAATGCTAATTACTTTCAATTATATATATTATTTATTTAACTTTAATTTTTGTTTTTTTTTTCTTCTAACTCGTATTCAAAATTGTCATTTTTAAGGTAAGTTAAGTCGTTTTGATCAAGTGTGACACGTTATTGATCGTGATGGACCAGTGCATCACGTGTTCCTTATTCGTAGGTGTAAGAAAATTTTGAACTCTTAGTATAATTTATTATTACGAGGTGCGTAAATGTGATGTCCCACATCGGTTGGGGAGGAGAACGAACCACACTTTATAACAGCATGGAAATCTCTCCCTAGTAGACGCGTTTTAAAAGCCTTGAAAGAAAAGGTTAAATAGGACAATATCTACTAGTGGTGGTTTTAGGACATTACAGTGAATGAGAGAAACGTATTTATCCATTAAAAAAAGACAGGTGACATGTTTTTATTGTAAAAATTTAGGTCTCACATGTGCACGTTGCATATTTTTATTATAGTGTACGTATATCGACTCCATAACTATTTTTAATACTAACTATTCTCATAACTTTATCTTAGATAATCACACGGGTGGCAAAAGATCATATTTGAATATAGAGTCAACTCTCAGCTTAGTAATCATTCCAACGAAATTTAGATGATCATGATATGTTAGGTCATTTGCTAATCGTTCGATTATTCTCGTGTGGTCGAGATTATGTTTGTAGGTATGAATTGATGCATTTATTCATATGCGAGTTGCTCATTCAACCGGTTGGACAAATATTAATAAATATCTCCAAATTTCGAAGATTGTATCCATAAAATCCCTTTGACAAACGGAATCGATATTTAAAATCGTTCAATAGTCTTTAAATATTAAATAATAAGTTTTTATATTTTAAAAATTTGATAGAAAATATAAAATATGAAATAAATTTATCAATAAAAAAAAATTAAAATTAAAGGGTTTATTAAATACTTTATAAAATTCAAAATCCTAATAAATACATGCTTGAAAGTTGGATGACATTTTGGCATGTGTTTAATGTTTTGTTGACATAAAGTGTCTGTCTATGATTCCTGTTTGAATTAGAAGCTGCCATTCTTCAAACATAAACTATTGTTATTATAAATCACCATCATATATTCAAAACATTATTGTAAAATATTTTTGTCACGCTCTGTATCTAAGATTTGAAATTCAGATCCGATATTTGGTGATCTCGTTATTTCCATGACTAATACAAGCGACATGATCACGTTGATTACTTCTAGCTTATAAAAGTAATACGGGTTTTGTATTAATCAATTTAGATTTCAGTCTTTCAAATATATTTAAATTATTGAAATTCTAGCTTAAAAATCAGGGTACGAAAGCTCAATAATCTTGAAAATCGAACCAGGAACGTTATTTAAACTAGATCAGACTAGTTTAATTGAACTCGACCAACCAATTTTATTGAATAAGAGATTTTAGGATTGAAACAGTTGCACACAAATCACTCTCGCCTTCAACTCAAATGTGTGAGCAAGTACACTTCTCCTAGTCGTTGTTGTGTAATCCTTGGCGGTTCTTCTCCCTCCTCACTCTATCATGCAGGTACCCGACGACGACAACTACACTCCACGTTGCAACAATAACGAGGAACCCCAAAACCCAGCTTCCAATTGCAGCCCCGAATTTGTACAAACTAAGAATGAAAAATCGATTGGATCTCAGTACTTCCATCAAGGATCAAAGTGTAGAGGTCAAACAACGACGAACAACAATAAAAATCAAAAGGTCACGAAACAACAATCAAGCATGCAAACGAGATGAGCAAAGAACAAACAGTTAGTGCAAGAAGTTATTTCCTTACAACCGAACACGAAATTGGAGCCACCCCATGAATAAGACGGCACAACAAACACGGAAATGAATTCACTAACGAAACTATATTTGTGGGTAATAAATATGTTATAAATCAGTTAAATTAAAAGTTTGGAGATGTATTAAACACGTCATTTAATTATTATTTATTATTATTATTATTATGAAAAGGAAAAGCAGTGAGAAGAAAGAAAGTATTGATTTGTATAATATTAAAATGAAAATAATATATTATTATTATGAAACGTAGGCTTTACAAACTGTAAATGAATGTTTGTTTATAAAGTTTTTACCCATTTCCACAAAGCTTAATTAAAAATTGATAATTAATATAATCTTTTAATAATGACGCGTTTTCCCATTTTTGTAAACAAATCTCTCCCCAATTATAATATAATTAAATTATGGCGTAATGAGTTTAGTTGGCTTTAATTAATTGATTAATTAACTAAATAAATAAATAAATAAATAATAATAATAAATAAAAGCTTACTTATTTTGTTTAATTAATATTAATTAAGGGTTTAAAGTCAGAAGCTTTATCCCTTACTCTCCCTCTCTTTTTCTCTCCAGGTTCAAATATCAAAAGAAGTGAATGCAATGGCATACCCCATGTGCCTCTTTTTTTAATTTTTAATTTTTAATTTTTTAATTTTTTTATATTTTAAATATCATAATTTCTTTAATTTTTGGAAGAAGTAACATGGGATCAAATGTTGTGTTTGTTTTATTTATTTATTTATTTATTTATTTATTTTCTGTAAAATAAAATTTTCAATTATTGATTGGATTTTGTTTTTATAACTTTTAAAGGCTCATATATTATTTTTTTTTTTAATGTTACTTTATTTATTTATTTTATTATTATTATTTTTTTAAGATAAAATGAAAATTCTAGATGGTATTTTGTTTTGTTGTTAATAAAATTTAAATTTATGGCTGTGTTTTTATTTACATTTACTGTATTATTTCGTCTACGTGCACACGAGAGATTAATGGATACTTGAGCTACACAATGACGATAATACGTGGGGTTACATGTCTCCATTCTTAGGATTTGAAATCTAAATACAATGGTGGCTCGAGCATTCCCATAGGATATGGTTACGTTACCAATTCTCACTTCTTAAGAGTGAAGACTATCCATCCTTACAAGCAAATACGAGTCATTCCAGCATGTTTTGTCCTTATTCATTGCATCTTAGGAAAATCCTTAAAAAGTCACTCGATATAAAATTGTTTCAAGTAAAACACGCTTGATTATGAAGTTTCTGTGATTGAGTCACTGAGAAGAAAGATGTAACTTGTTGGTATAGGTAATGACTTTCAATTCTTCTAAACTTTTTTTTAGTCATCCTATTTAGATAATAGTGCTCTCGTTCAGATGTGGTATTAACTTATTCATGTGTCATGCCATCAGGTTTTAAACGTTTTATTTTATCCCCAACACTTCGGATATTTTCTTAACTCAATTAACATACATTTGTAATTTTGGAATGAAGACAAACCAAAATAATCAAGAAAAGAAAGACAAAAATATCTCATCAAACATGATTAACCAAACATGTTTTCCAACAACCTCTTAATTTTGTCCATTTATATGTTACCTTCTATCAATCTAAAATTTGTATTGTCTCCTTCCTCCCAATAATAGAAGTTATCCCATTTATGTGTATTATGAAAATGCTTTAAACCAAATACGTTTAGTTTTGGAGTTCTTATAATTGAGCCATCGAAAAATAAAATACACCTGGTTGGTATAGATAGTAATTATCAATTCTTTTAATTTTTTTAACCATAATTTCCATATTTTCCGGATATTCTCATTTAAATGTGATCTCGGTTTATTCATGTATTTTATGATATCCTTTATTAATTGGAAGAAGAACGAAACACCCTTTATAAGGGTGTAAAAACCTTTCCGTAGCAGATGCATTTTAAACCTTTAAGAGGAACCTGAAAGAGAAAATCCAAAGAGGACAAAATCTACTAGCGGTGGGCCTGGACCATTACATATTTCTTCTCTACTTGAACGTCATAATTTGAGTATAACATATTTGGTTAAGATATTCGATAACATTTACATTGCCAATATACAAAGTAAAACGCACCAAACTATGAATCAAATCACTTAAAATGCGATATAAGTTTAAGGGAATAAGAGAATAGAAAGGACCTGAAGAAGAGAGCGAGTAAGTGAAGGGCAGCTGTCAGTCTATATGTTGCTTGTGAGCCGTCAAGTACCAGTCTCGCAACAGTACTGGTGCAAAAGGATCGGTCGTTCATTTGCTGATCGTTCACGAGTTGAACTCGCTCTCTTGCTACGCTTTTCACTCACTCGCTTGAGTCGGACGAACTGTTATAAATGAATAAAACATAAGAAAAAGATTATGATTGGGACAACATGAATTCATGTTTCATTAATTATGTTTAGAGGTGAAATGTATAGGGAAACTTGAGTTTAGGGTTTGCAGGAGGGCTAGGGATGATGCATGCTTGGTCGTGCATGGGACAAAACTTGTTACCTAAATATCCCATGAGTGTATCAATGTCGAGACTTTCAGACAACACACCAAACTTGGAGGTCAAATTATGCTTTTAAAACACAATAATTGTCTGTCTAATTAAGTTACCAAACTAAAATTTAATATTTAATTTTATACATCTTCCCACTCGTAGCTACCCACAAGTATATCATTTCAATAGTCTCGTGTTTGTATTATACTTCAGTCAACTTCTCTAGTCACCTTCACGTGGTAAACACTACACTGATACTTTTTTGGTCTGTTATAGTTTCGTTCACTATGGCGCCCATGTCTGGCTTTTTGCTCTATTCTCGATTGAATGCTGGTCTCGACACTCTTGTGAAGCCATCCACCTTAGGCAATAGGTGATAGCTCAAGGAATATATGTGTGCTTGCATTTTGAGAACTTCTTCGAATTGAGCAACCCACTTTCTTGGGCTCTCCCTCTCTTGCAGCAACGTCGTCTACATATGTGGACTTACGTTGTGCACATTTTGGCTCTTGCCTAGTGCATGTCTCATCTAACCCTTTTTGACTTTTTTACTTTCAACACATTTTCTCGAGTTCTCCTCCACTTTACTCAGCTACCTCTTTTGCAACAACGTCGTTTACCCATATGGACTTGCATTGTGCACATTTGGCATTTGACCTTCGCATGTCTCATCTGACCCCCAACTTCTTTGCTTGCAACTATAGACATTATTCCGTTTTGAAGGCACCGACTTGGTATACCTAATTTTTTTTCCGTCCATTTGAACTCGCAAGCCCTTGGCAAATGAGCTTGGATCATACTTATGGGCTATTGGGCTGAAGGTCTCAGTGGATGTCTGGTAAGGCCCAAGCCTGTAAATTTAAACATACCAAAGATAAATGGGCTCAAGGTACAAATTGAACACTATTTTCATTATTAGTTTTTTTTAAAAAAATTTAATTTGAATGTATTTATAACAAAAGTAGTTCGAGAATTTTCATATGAACCATTTTAATTTGAATGACTTGTTTGACATATGTTATATGAAATTTAGATATGATTTTTATATGATGTACATGTGGCGAGGCCTGGGGTCCTGAAAGAATTAATATCATGTTTTATATTACATATGATTACATTTTCCGACTCCAACGGTAAGTTTAGTTATTGGGTATTTGGAAGATTCAACCTTTTTTGAAATGTTTTCTTTTTTTAGGTAACAACAAGGGCATCCTAGACATGAACGCAGAAGCTAACGACGATCCCCACCGCTATATCCTAGTACTCACTCCCTTTGCTCGAGAGAACCACCAATACTTTGGTTCAGGTTTAAGTGATTACCTCCTCGCTTGAGCAACCAATATTCTCCTTTCGAAGCTTCATCACACGCTGTGAAAGATATTGAGATGTAAGTAGCGTAAAATTACCATGGAATTTAGGATGAAAATGTGAAATGATTTTGTTGTTATGGAATTGAATTGAAAAAGGAATTCAATAATTCAAAGGACAAATCTCAATGCATGGTTTCTAATGGAATGGTGAGATTCTTACAAATTTGGTTGTTGAGGGCTTAGAGAGGTGAAAGCAACTTTGAATGATAGTTAATATTCTTTTATACATTATATTTGAAATATATCTAAAATAAAGCGGGCAGGGAAGGAGATGGAGAATACAAAATCCCGTTTTCAGCCTCGTTATAACAGCTCAAGCCCACTGTTAATAAATATTGTTCTCTTTGGGTTTTCTCTTTCCGACTTCCCCTCAAGGTTTTAAAACGAGTATACTAGGGAGAAGTTTTCACACTCTTATAAGAAATATTTCATTCTCCTCTCCAACCAACGTGGTATCTCACAATCTACCTCCTTGGGAGTCCAGCTTCCTCGTTGGCACACAACCCAGTGTCTGGCTCTGATATCATTTGTAACCGCCTAACCCCACTACTATAAGTAGATATGGAGTCCAGCTTCCTCGCTAGCACACAACCCAGGCTCTGATATCATTTGTAACAGCCTAACCCCACTACTATCAGTAGATATTGTCCACTTTGGACTGTTATGTATCGTCGTCAACTTCACGATTTTAACACGCGTCTGCTAGTCAGAGGTTTCCTCACCTGATCTCACACAGGAGAGAAATCTATCTTTAGTACCTCCCTGATTCCACTTTTAAACGGGGAATCCCAACTTTAATCGAGGTGGGTCCCCAACCAATCCTACAGATTAAACGAACATCTCTATTTGTAGCGTATAAATAAGCTTCTTACTTCTCACGGATTAAAAAAAAAAAAAAAAGTTTTTGTGACAAAACTATATTCTTATAGTTATTTAAAAAAAAAAAAAAACATAAATAATTTCATTGGTGCATCCATGTTGTGGTGACCCAACTATGTTGAAACCGAATTGACTCTCCAAACAAACCACACGACAAACATAGACAACAAGGAACCCTAAGATCCCACAAAAAACCAACATGAAGTCTGACGTGGCGAGCCCTAATAGGTTGAAGGCACATGGAGGTAGTGCCACGTGGCAAACAGGGTCAATGGGGGAGGCTGTAAAGGAGTTGTAGTGGTTCATGTCCCTAATTGAAGGATACAAACTAACTATTAAGCCATGCTTCTCTGTTCACTCCCATTCTTTTCTCTTGCTCCCATTATTATTATTATTATTATTATTATTAACTATTTTATTATTATTATTATTATTATTTCCTCTCAAACTATCTTCCAAAAAGGACAAAAATGCAACAATTTAATTATTATTTTTCTTTGAAATAATACAATTACAAAAATAATTAATTCTACCCTTTGAAACAAGTTCATCAATAATTATTATTTTTTGTTTCTTATCATATTTATTATATTGATCGATGGTCATGAATTAGTTATTTAACATTGTTCTTCATTTCAAAATAATATACTACATAAAAATCGTCTTACAAATAATATTACAACGATAAATTCAAAATTTTAACAAGTATGGTTGAGGGTGTTTGTGGGTTGGGTTGGATCGAGTTAGGACATTTTTAGGTTCAACCTAATTATTCGAGTGGTAGAATTTTCAATTTAAACAACTTTCATCGAATAGTGAACCCAGCCCGACTCGACCTAACCCAACACAACTCATAAAATTTTCATTTATTTGATCCCGACCCAACTTAAATAACTTCATAACTCAACCTAAAATGTCTAAATTGAGTTGGTTTGATCGAGTTTTTCGTTAGGAGACTTGAAATTATTCGAATCTCCATGCATAGGTTAGGTAAGTATGTACGTAGTAGGAGTCCCATTGCTTAAAAAAGAGAGATATTGAGGAGACAAAGAAGAGCCCACCATATATTTGAGAGTTTGGTTTGAAGGTTCATACCCCAAACACCTGCATGTTCTCTTTAACAAACGTTTTTCCATCCTCATTTAATGCTCTCTTTTCCCCTTCCCCTTCCCTTCCATTACAAATACTTCCATTCAACCCTAATTTCCAACTCCATTCCAAAGCAAAACAAAACCCTTCTTCTCTATTTCTCTTTCCATTTCCATGCCCATGCCAACTTCTTTGTTCCTCTCTCTCCTATTCTTGTCGACTTTTTTGCATGCATGCGATGCTCGTCTTCTTAAATTATGCCACAGCTCGAGACTCGAATCGTGTATGATCTCTCCAGGGTTTCGAACGAATCAACTCGAGAGAAGTTTGGACGAAAGCAGAAGTAACGACGTTTCTTCCATGGAGAATGTTGGGATTGAAATATTGAAGGTATATCAACTTGTTTAGCTCTTAACCCTGATAATATTCGTCTTTCTCGTGGAGGCTCGTGGGTCGAACTAACCCCGAGCTGATAAAAGTCTCTTTTGCCTATTTGCTGCTATAAGAACTAATCAAGAACTTGTTTGATTTTAAAAGAATCAAATTATTCCAACGTGAAAATTATATAATAGAATCGTTTTCATGGTTTTTGGTCGAGATATTCATCGACATATTATCATTTTATTATTATTTTTTTGTTTACACATGAAATCCAATCGTTTCTACCAACATTTCTATCGACAACAACATTTAATTTTCGGGTCAAGACAAGACATTAATATAGACAAAAGCATATGAATGATAAATGCATGGAAAAGAGATATTAAAATAAGGATCGCCATTAATGGACCTTGGAAATTTAGCAGGGAATGAAGAAGCTTAGAAGGTTGGCAATGGAGCGTCCAGTGAGAGACAGAGACAGAGACAAAGACATAGACAAAGTGGTGAACTCCGAGGAAAACGAGGTTGGAGAAGACATGGTCGTGATGGATTATGCACAGCCCCACAGGAAACCTCCTATTCACAATCAAAAACCCTAGCTCACAATTTAATATGATCTCTTCCAAATTTCCTATGATGTTCAAAATATGTTCCAAAAATCAATGTATTGTATCTAAGGGTTTACTATATTCAAGATTTTTGTGTTAAACAAAAGCATGCATTAAAGATATTTTTGTATGATCAATTGGATAAATATGTTTTTTTAGTAACTTAGTCAAACTCTATAATGAATAAGATTGTTATAATATATGCTTTTGAGTAGTGTTCGATATTATATATTCTAAGTTTATATCTATGTTTAAAATTATACACGTGGAATATTGTAAACTATCTTATATTATAAAATTTATACATCAAGATATATTCACGTTGCTGAACACACTATATTTAAATTGAGTTTTGAGTGAACATATTACGATAAAACCATCGTAGAAAATGTTGATGTCGACAGAAATCTTATTTGTTTGAATTAGTTAATGAAAATTTTAAAAACCTAATAGATTAGATCATTTTGAATCTATTATATCTAAAAATATAAGTTATGGTTAAATAGAAATGTTGACGTTAATGGAACTTTTGAGTAAAATGTATATTTGTGATAAGGGTTGGGTTAAGTTGTGAACTTTATTTAGGTTATTCGAGTCACCAACCCAAAATTTCGAATGAGTCCAAAAGATTTTTTCAACTCAACCTATGTATATATATACACGTACATATATGTATAAATATATTCTTTTTCTTAATATCTAACTTGGTTTAGTGTTTATGGAAATAAATGAATTGTAATAGAGAAAAGGAACATTTAAATGGATGCATGACAAGGACATGAAAAAATGTGGTTGTTGGTCATTTGGTCTGTTTTTTTTTTTTTGTTTTTTTGTTTTTTTTTAATTAATAGAGAAGTAGTTGGGTTTTACTTAATTTATTTATTTAATTTATTATTATTATTATTATTTATCTATTTATTTTATTTTTGTGTTCTTCTATCCATCTTTCACTTTATTTCTCATTTTCCACACATTTAGATTTAATGATATTTATTTCTTAAACCTTTCTCATTTTCCACACATTTAGATTTAATGATATTTATTTCTTGTTTAATCTTTTACAAAAATATTTTTATAATGATGTACATGATCACACATAGCTGATTCAATCGACATGAATAAATTCTTGGGTGAAATCTCATTACGATGAACTGAAACCAAACTCAAATCAGATTTAAGATGGTAAAAATCATACAAAATAAAAGGTAATTAATCTAAAAACGACCTAATTTGCAGTTCGTTTTAAAAAAGAAAACTATATATACAATTACTTATTAACAAATTCAATTCCAAACTATTCAGATTATTCACCTATTTTCTATTCAGATTATTCACATATTTGATATTCAATAGAACAGAGGCGAGCCAAGTAAAGAGATGAATTCTTCCTTATTTTATATTCAATATAAAAACGGTTAGATCTGGATTCCAAAATCCCATATCGGTTGGAAAGGGGAACAAATCATTCTTTACAAGGGCATGGAAACCTTTCCATAGCAAACGCGTTTTAAAAACTTCGGGGGAAAGCTCGAAAGAAAAAGCCAAAAAATGACAATATCGGCTAATAATGAGTTTAGGCGGGTACAGAGATACCTAGTCCGGTATCTCAAAATCAAGATTTAAAAAGAAAAAGCAAAGAAAAACTCACTTTCAAATGGTTGACAAAGCCAAACTAAACCATAGTCTTGCGCTGATGCAGCCAAGTAAAGTAGCATCCCTCATAAATGTTCACAAAAAGACACCGGCAATTTCTTTGATATGACTACTCCATGTTCTTGATTCTGCGTACATGAATTGCAGAGTTGCTCCATTTTGATCAACAAATTCTGCGTATGTTTGCTACTCACTTTTATTACTCACATATCATAATCATATAATGAATTGCTGAAGTTGAAAGTGGTCCTTTAATCAAAATCATTAATGCCCTATTAAATGGTTAGATTGTAACAACTTCCGCCATTCTAAGTAGCTGAATCCCATTTCTAAGCACTGAAACTTTTTAGTTTTTTTATGTTCTTGCTTCCATCCAAACAGTTGATCCTCAGAAGCAGAAATAATTTAAATAAAACGATACTAAAAACCTTGATCCTGTTGGTATTAGTCGGTTGTGTTGAGTCGTCGTTGAGCTTGGGCAGGGCGAACTGGCTGAAAACTGATTCTCTAGCTACACTTGATAATGAAGGGTTTAACAAAGTTTATGAACTCTGATGTCCTGATACCTAACTTCAGGTCGACTTCCCCACCGCCCAGCCAAAAATAATCAGGACTTAGTTTCGCAATCGCTTCGTCCAAAATCACCTGAAACAAGAGTGTAATTGATCGATTAGAGCATGATGAACAAGATTGAGATTTACCATACAAATATAGTCATGATGCATCAGAATTCAGAAAGAAGAGAACATTTTTCTGTTTATATTTGTAGGCTGATCTTCCATGCTTTTTAGTTGGTGTGACAATTTCATCAATCTACCCACCCACTGATAGATTATCTGCTTAACACTTAGGCATGTCAGAACCATTTTGTGTTCGCGCACACACTTTTGCTGTCGAACAACCAGGTTTTAGTTCTAATTTCCGATCGAGGCATTTTTCGGTGGTGGCAGACTGGCAGGAAATCATTGGTCTAGGCAAAAGCTATAGTGGACCACAAACTACTGTCCAACACATAAAATGTGACAGACATGACATTTGAAACACTGGTCCAGCACAGTAGCTGGAAGCTGGACCAAAATCAGAAGCAAGAGGATCAAAAAAGATCCAACATGGGGAAATACGCATTTCACACAGATCAGAATGAGCAAAAATGTCTATTATTGTAATACATTTCTGGCAGTTCCAAATGAGCATCAGAGCCTATATGCTAATGTTGAAATATTTGATTTATTAACTTCATGCGTCTTACTCGTAATTAAGGACGATATTACCAGGCTAAATAATATATTTTCATCATCTGATCTCTGTTCATTCGGAGTTTGTTTGATATCCTTGTTAGTTAGCAAGGGTTCACTTGGATAAGAAAGATTTGTACCAAGTATGTAATATATGTTCAGTGGAAAGTAGAAAAGATCTACTGGGATTCTGGGCCAGTTTTCTTTTTCATGATTTTTTTTATAGCCATTAAAGTTGGAAGAGGTGATCATTTGAAATAATCAACCATCCGAGCACCGTTTCTCCAACCTTCGTGGCATTTTATGTGTTTTGACGAGGAACAATTTATCGAGTTCCTGAGCTTGAGCTTGAAATCAAGACAATATTGGCTCATATCTAATTGTGATGCATCTTGTAACGCAAAATCAAGCATTCCGTCATTAATATTCTTAAAGTGCTTTATTTAGATGTTTTAGTAATGATAATTCTGATATGAAATTGTTTACGTTCTTGGTTGTCTTTTCATCACATCGACGAAATTTGTTTCTTATTTCAAAGAAAAGAAATGTACTTGACAATATCGAAGTGAAATAAAAAGGTTCACTAAGCATTTAAGGCACTTGTTATCTCTAGAAACCATTCCCAAGATTTGTGTACTCTAAATTTAACCTTCTCTTGAAGAGCAATCCAATTCTCAGTAACTTACCTCACACCCCAACCAATAACTAGTGACTAATAATATGCTTCTAATAGCTACACTATCATTACAGTGCCCCCTAAACATAACTTGACCCGAGATGTGGGCCAATTTCATGGTACCAACTTTTCTCCCGTTCAATGGAACACCCACTACGGTCGCACAAAGCATGCCGAAGTTACTGATCAGCAAGCATTCTAGTTATATAGCATTCCAGTTATTTTATTCACATTTCTCAGCTTGAACAAGGCATGTTCCAATTCAATGATCACTTACCTTTAGCTTCTTCTTAATGCTTCCTTACCGTGAAGAACAGATTCAACACATAGTCTCAGAATATCCTGATAAACTATGTGAATATCCAAGAAGAAGAAAAATTCTCGGAAGATTAAGGAACAGTTGATTCATTTTACCTCAAATAATGTCACCAGGTATCAACAAGATAGAAAAATTTTACCTCTTTTTTATTTGTTTTCACTTTTTATTGTAATTCCTCATATTGGACAACCTGGTTGATCTTTTGTATAGTTAGTTGCTTAGCCTCTCTTGTTGGGCTACCTTATTCAAAGTCCTTTTGTATTCTTTCATTTTATCTAAATGAAAGCTCAAATTCTTATAAAGAAATATAAATTGTACTTCCTTCATGTTCATTGATCTTCCTTCAAGGTCTCATACAGCTTCCTTTGCGGAAGCTGTAGCTCAAACAATACGGTTAAAACCTCCATTGCTTGCTCTTGCATATCAAAACACAGCCTAGGTTCCATTTCGGGGAAGGTGAAGGCTGAAGAACAACATGGTCACTCAACAGATGCCAAGAACAACTTTGTCAATTCTAGATAGTAGAGTCAGATAGTTTCTAATGCAAGCCTAAGGTGTAGCAAAATTGGACAATGAGATTCCTTGACGACGAGAAGATTCATTTGTTTACATATATCCTACCGTTGGACAAATACAAATGTGAAGTACATTTATATTTCTCTCTTCCACATCCAACAACGCAAAATTGTCGGTCACATTATGACACCCCATCAAATAATTTCTCCAACAATTAGACCATGCTTCAGCCCCTCCTATGCCACGAGTGGGGTAATTGAAGGAATGTTAAAAGATCACGTAATAAGACTTGGAAACACTGAAAGATAATAAGGTAAAAGATACAACCTAAAACTCCCAAGTAATTTGAGGTATTGGACACTTCCCTCTTGAGCACACTCAAGGGAAAACCTCTATAATAATGCCTACCTCCCTTCTATTTATGAGAATAGTCTCAACAATTCTTAACAAACTGCCTTGCTTACAACTATATTGTTCATAGCTATTAAGTTCTATTAGAAAATCAGGCTCAAAATGAGAAATCCATGAGTTGATATTGCCCAATGATAAGGAAGCTGGAGTCTAGTCAGGGTGGAGATAATACCTCTGTCCTTGAAGGTGTTTCATAAACCAAGTCATGATCAAAAAGAACACTCTAGCACTAATCTCTTCAATACAAAATACCAAGAAGAAAATTGAACGATCTTAAATCTGAGAAGGGAAATAATGAAATTTCAATTTTTTGAGTTATTCCCAATACCCGAATGGAAACAATTTATCCGAACGAGCCATTGGTTCTTTTTTTTAACTTAGTCCAAGTTGGGTTTACTCTCTTCTTAGTGAATCATTCTCACTTTCCATCCTTTAGTGATGATATCAATGGTTGTCTGAACGTGAATAGATAGTCGTTTTCTTGTCTAATCCCCATTTAGGTTTCCTATCTTATCCCAGTTAGTTATGGTAATCTCCAGATAAGGGTAGATTTTATACGTAGTCACAGATTTTCACAATGAAATCATAGAACACAGATTGTAAAGTAGAATTTACTAAAGAATTAGCCTTGCATCCAACAAGAGAAGAAAAGAAGAACCCTACAACAAAATTGGCCACCATCACATTTGCACAAAATAACATGTACCACTTCAAAAATTTAGGGGCAAATTAAGAAACGAGCATATCGATTACGGGATGGGATCTTTAAAAATTAAAGCATATATGTAAAAATTCAGAACAAAGATTTAAATATGGGTTGCTCGAGCTAGAATAATTTCAAATCTACAATTTATCAAGTCAAACATTAACAATCTTACCGGAATATCCGTTTTCATGCCAATGCATGTCACTGCATTATGCACATATCCAGTTAGCTCTGCAGATATCTCCTCTGGAGCAAGTCTCACTGTGCAAATAGGAAACCATGAATAAGAAAACTTCAAGCCACTATAGTATCTGAAACATCAGTGCCTCCCCTTGGCATATCAAGTATAATTTGTTTAGAGATTTTCCTTTTTTTTTCAGTAATTTTTTCTCGTGGTTGGTTTGGTTTGGTTTTTATGGCCCCCTCTTGTTCTTTCATCTATATTAATCAAAGCATGCCCAAAGTGACGGTGCTTGAATCGTGTCATGATCTCCTTCTCACTTAACTTAATCAAAGCATGTATGTGAATATATTAACAATTAATGAATCAAGTAAACTAAAATTTGGATTACTACAATTGGAACCATTAAGGCATCACCAATGGGATAATAGAAAACTTACAGTTGAATTTCTTTTTTGGTATCTTTCCATCGTTGAGTGAATACAAGAAGCTTCTAACAGTTTCAGCATTGAATTTAGCAGAATACTACATAAAGAAATGTTATGTTTTAAAAGAGGAGAATACAGGTCATTAGATCAAACTGTTTAGAGAAAATTAGAAAGGAAGGCATACCTGAACAACAACAACATAGTATTTTGAATTGTTGCGGTTACTGCAATCAACGACATGAGATTGGGCTTGAGTATTTACCTGACAGTACAAAACAGAAGTACACGCGATCCCAGTTACGTTTTAGCATCTACAAAAGCATGGCCTAGGAAGGAGAGGTCCTAATTGAACTTCTAGATATGGTATATTGTATATAATATATATAAATGTCGAGTTCTTATCAACCAAAATTCGATTAAAAATTGATGCCATAAGCCATACAGTAGCTAACAATGAAATTTTTCTATCATCTTTAAACTGACAGTCATACATCTAACAATTGTCAAATTATATCAACAACATGTATGCAAAAGGAACAAATAAGGCCTTTTCTTTCCCTCCTTTCTCTTCCTTTCAAGTGTTGATGAGAAGAATTTACTTTGTTAAAAGTAAAATCCTTGAACGCCTAAGCCGAGAACTATTTGGAAGCTGAAAATACTTATGTATTGTAAGAATTATTTGGTTCTTTTATGAAAATTTCCCAAATCAATCCATTTAACATAAGGATGAATAGAAACCTTTCAAGAATGTAACACACTCTCCGATTAGCACAGAAGAAAAATTATATATAAGAGTAAAAAAAAACTACAAAATGCACAAGCTCCGAGAAAATCATACAAATATAGTTCAGTTCCATCTCAAATCCTCCTTCAACACCAAAGCTTTTCACAAAGATCCCATGATGCTATCAAAAAGCCCCGTGTTTGCCACCAAAGAGATGGTCTCAAGCAACCCAGCATAAAACATAGGAATTCCCGAGAGCATATATGATCACAATGTAATGTAATGCGATGTAATTTTCGTTACAGAAAACTAGAATCTCAAGTAGTACTAATTACATTGGAAGTATGATTACATAAGGACTTGAATAAAGCACAACATAAATGCTTGGTTCAATTCATTTCAATTTTCAACTAGCTGAAAATGTTTGTCCCTCCCCAACAGTGTTATAACTCAGGAAGGGGACTAGACACTGACTGCTCTCTAATGACCGTTGAATTCAGGTTCAAAATGTCTACCACTAAAAACCATTCAATAAAGATTTGAAATACATTTTTTAGTTCTCTCGCATCCAATAAGTATCAAATGGTGCAAAATCATTGGCCATACTGTTCCACCCTGAAATAATTTTTTCAGGAAGAGAGGCATTTTAATAAACGCCATCATTCGATCCAAACATTTCCTCTCATTAATCCAATTCTACCCATTCCTTCAAACCCAAAAGTAACTAATGAAAAAGGCCTAAAAGCAATAAACATACGCACTCGAAATCGTCAATACAAAATCACATATCGAAATTGCAAAAAAAAAAAGAATCCGATTCCAAAACGCACCAGAACAATGCTCTTGCAGAGATGGTCAACCGAAGCGGCATTAAGAACGTCCCGTCGGGCTTCGAGAGACCAATCGTAGTAATCAGAGGGAACCCTCTTGAAGGAGAAGTCATTGACAGCGTTGGTTCGAAGAATGGTGGAGAGTCGAGCCACGGTGTCGCCATCTGCCCCCTCAGAGGAAATAGGAGAAGGTTCCGAGTCGAGATTTGGAAGATAAGCGAGCTCGAGCTTCGAAATTCGATTGATGATTAGGGTCTGGCGGTATTCGAGCTTCGCTAGTGCTTCCATGGAGTTTCGCTCTGCCATTGCTCCAGCCTCGGTCCCCATTGGGCAATTCGGATGAATGCAGTTTCCTTCTTTCTTTTTGACAATTTTCAGTAGGTTCTAAAGTTTTAAATGTTGCCTAAAAAGTAAAAATAAAATGCTCTTATATCTCGGGGTTGAGTCAGTTCAAGTTTTCGGGTTTAATGTACACTCTTACTTATTTTGCCTCTCGTATTGCTATTAATGAAAGACGTTTTTTTTCACAGGTGAGTATTTTCTGTTCCCGAAGCAGCTTTAGAATTTTTAGGTATAGATGTTGGTCTCATATTATTTTGCTCGACTTTTTTTTCTATTTTTTCTATTTATGCTTATTATGATCTTCGAGCTTGTATGTAAAATTGGTTCTGGGTCGAACAGGATTCGTTTACTAGATACTCTGACGGCTTAAAATAGCTCATCTCGATGATCATGAATACTCATTATCCCTAACTTAGTATTCAGTGCATTAGTCAAGAGCTTATGTGGGGTACAGTAGACTAATGGACGAGATGCCCTCCAAACCTATCGTCCATCCAATTATAGGTGTACATGAGACCTAATCACCACTAGAGTTCATTTGATGAATCCCTAGTGGCTCCTATAAAAGTGATATTTTTCGTACTTATTACGTAATATGATCGGAGGCACAATGCTTCACAAATTCCTAACATGCTCGTATGGTACTCATGCAAACACAGTTGTTGATACTTAAGTCATGCAAATACAATTATTCAAGTGTAGCTAAGTCCCTAATCATATGATCAACATGTTTTGTGTCACAACCATACTATAAATAGGGTAGGTTGTGACCCTAGTGTCGAAACCAGCAAAGCGACGACCCTCAAGTGGCGTCAATCCGACCATGTGAGGGTCAAGACAGACTAATCCATGACGCGACCGAGGAGGACAATGTATCATCTAACATGCCAAAGAGAAGTGCATTGAAGTTAAGACGAGGCATAAGCAAGATGGAGGCACCACGTAAACAAGTGTGTCAAAGATAGGCTTGATGAAGGGTCGGGATTTTGGAGGGAATTTGGACATACGCTTCTGGAGTCAAGTCCATCCATATGAAATATGAAAACGTGCCAAATTTGGTGTCAATTGGACACAAGATGGAAGCTTCCCGACACCTTATGACCATTCCCCAAAATCATGTCTATACCTACCGGACAAAAACTGCCTTAGAGTGTACCATAAGGGGAGGCATGATGTTAGCTCTCCACCAACCTTGGGCCCTGTGCCCAAAGTGAGCGTCACAGTGAGGGCGAGCTTTGTCAGATGAGTGTCTCGAGTGACTTCCTTTTAAATGGTTCTTTCAAGGACAATGTCAAACGTACAGATGCGCCGATTTTGTGCACCCGCCCATGTGTCAGAGGTTCGATTATGCACCCATTATTTGTAGTGAATTTCGTAAATGAACTAGCATAGACAAAGGAGGGTCCAATGTCTCGATAGACCCTGATGATGGATGTTAGGGATGTCCCAATGATATGAACGACACATAGGTCCATTCTCGATGACCATGACCAAGTGAACTAAGTTGACCAATGACATCCCGGGACTTGGGATGACATCAAGACACGATGGACGTGTTAATTGGGAGCTAGGATGAAGAGTAGAGATGCGACGTTACATTAAGATACCTTGACCCTACGTAGTGACAAGATCAAGCTGAATGACTTGGCCTAATATAGAAGCAAGTCGGTTAAATCGCAGATGATTGAACATGCACGTGTACATGGTATGTGGCGGAACAAGTTTGGATACGCTTCAGTTGGGGAAGACAAACTTGGCATAAAGTCCAACAAATTCATACACATAAAATACTAACGAAAATATGATCTAATCCAAAAGAAACTCAGATAAAAAAAAAAAAAAAAAAAAAAATCCAAGAAACTTAGATTGAGGCTAATTTACGAAGGGCATCTATTTTAGCCCTCTTACGGTCGTGCTCTGGTTGTTCTGAAGAATAAGAACTCGAAAGAAAGAACAGACGACGCTCTGGGATTTGGAAGAGGGGAAATCACCGAAAATGGCAGGCAGACTGAGCAATTTGGGTTCAAAGGTCCTTGGCGGAAATGGCGTTGTTGGTCGCTCAATCGCTTCATCTCTTCGCCTTCGCTCCGGCATGGGCCTTCCCGTTGGAAAACACATCGTCCCCGATAAGCCCGTAAGCATTTCACTCTTCGACCCCCCAAATTTATTGCTAATCAATGATCCTTTGACTCAGATTTTGCGGGATCAATCATTTTTTCCTCTTTTTTTAGCTTCCTGTAAACGACGAATTGGTTTGGGATAATGGAACTCCTTTTCCTGAGCCCTGTATTGATCGCATTGCAGATACGGTTGGGAAGGTGTGTAGGTTCTCTTCAAGATTCTGTATTTTATCCCGTTTTTCTTCTTATGCTTCTCTCTTTTTCAGTACGAAGCCTTGGGTTGGTTATGTGGGGGATTGGGATTCTTTGCATCTCTGGGATTGTTGGCTGTGTGGAACGACAAAGCGTCTAGGATTCCATTTGTAAGTTTACTGAACTGTACTTCTCTGTTGGATTTGTTTGAGCTCTCACCTGCATATGTGATTGACTGTTGGGGGAAAATCTATCGTTCATTGTCATGCATGTTGTGTAATTTGACGGTGCCCAGTTCAGTGCATCACTCACAGTGAAGTGTTTGTTCTCATGTAATCTTTGTGCTTATTGTTCTTTGTATATAGCATTTTGTTTCTTTGATTTAGAGCTGGAAACATGGGCTGAGCTAGAGAAATAACTCTTAAGATGACTAACTAGAAACAAGCATTGTATTAAAAGGAGAAATAAAGGGTGGAACAACGTAGGGACCTGGGGTGAGGGAGACCTCGCCGAGAACAAGTTGAAAGAATGCTTTTCGATTGTTAAAGATTGTTGTGAAGTTGTAATTACAAAAGAATTTCCTGTGACTATACCCCCAATTAGCAATAAGCTGTACACTTCTAAAACAAACTCAAAAGAAGAAGACTTTTCCTCAATGATCATCTGGTTTCTTTCTAGCCAAATGTGCTGTAACAGTGCTCTAACCGCACAAGACCATAAAATGTTGGCCCTTTTGGACATTTTCCACCTGAATAAAACTTCTAGGAGCCGCCTATCTGTAGGTTTGGAAATCAATATCTCAACAAATTAAGTTGGGAAAAAATGATTATCATTACCAAATGTTGTTTTCATGATGAGTGGTTCGATTTTCTCGAAACTTTGAAGAATGAAGGAGAAAAATCAACGAGAATTTCATTCAAAATCCTACTAATGCTGTGATTGCTCTATTAAAATGTAATGTTGGAGGGTTAGTAGATAGTTTATGTGCCTTTGCTGGGTGTGTGGAGGCAGAAGATTTTGTGGTGAAGTTAAAAGATATAAAAAGAAGTCTTAGTGAAAGATTTGTATAGATATATATGTATATATATAGAAAGAAGATTCATGGTAGGCACAAGTTATACCTTTGTCGTGGAGTGCAGATTAAATCCGGAGGCTTACCAATTGTTATATGGAAGGAGGTTATATTATAACCATTGGAGACAAGTGTGGAGGATTCCTGTGTTGTGCAAAGAAAACATTTGACATTGAAGTTTGCTTGAAAACATGCATAGAAGTTCAAAAGAAATTTTGTGGATTCATCCTTTGTTAATTTAAAGATCCTCATTATGATTCTTTTGTTAATCTCTTTGCATGGCCAGTAGCCTTAAGAGAATTAACGTTTAACACATTAGATTTATCGAGATTGTCCCTTCTTTTCTTCTTTGCCCACATTTTGTATAATTTTCTTTCCTTAGTTTTTCCTTTTGCTTCAAGCACGTGGGGTTGCTATTGGTAGACTCTTGGTATTTTGATGGTCTAGGGTGTAGATCACCGCTGATTCAAAAGGTTATGTTGATAGATTATGATATAAAATATTTTATTCATATTCTTACGACTCTTCCTTACTTGTGGGCTTGAAAATTAGTATGAAGCCCAGCAAGTAACTATTAATATCATTCGGAGAAAAAAATGACATTAGAGACTTTAAATACCTGATCTTTGTTGTGATACCATATTGAAACATCACTAGACTGGACCCAAAAGTTTGAGTTGATAGGTTATGATGTGTTTATTTTATTCATATTCTTAACGTAGAGAAGTATTCTTCATTGGATGTTGGCGAAAATCATCTTGAATCTACCCTTTGGGAATAAAAGACATGTTTGAGGCTAGCCTGGCCAATTCCCTCAGCGTCATTTTTGGTTAATATCATAATATGATTGGAAAGAAATAGATCCTTTTTGGGGCTTATGAAATTTACAACGAAGAGACAACCCCAACTCAAAAGAGTTACAATAAACATCTTCACTTAAAAAAACGAGAAGAAAATCGGTAAGAATGGAAAAGCATTTGTAATTTACTCCAAGATATAGCTAGGTAGATGACACTATCAAAGAATCTATAATAATTACAATCTTTTCCCACAAAAATCCATTGATTTCTCTCCAACCAAGTAGACCAAAAGAAGGCCTGAATGAGGTGTGCTTTCTTGAAAGGATGATCCACGAGAGGAAGAGAAAGAAGAGCTTTGGGTCCTTTTGAAGAGCCATGGACCAGTGGAAGGAGGATAACATCTCAATTCAAAACCTAGATGCAAAAGAAGTGGAAAATAAATGGCTTTGTGATTCATCTTTTCTGCAAAGGATGCACCAATTTGGGAGAGAACCATATATGGTTACTGCCCGTAGCAATTTTTCAAGAGTATTTATGACATGATGAAAAAGCATCCAAAGGAAAATTTTTCTCTGTTTGGGTAAATATCATTTCAGATCGCCTCTTGATCACAAGAAGAGATCTCCTAACATTGGACCCAAAGCCAGCAGCAAGGATCTGATAGAAAATTAGCCCACTGCAAGGTTTTCCCTTACTATAACACTTCTTCACTTTCTAAAAGTTCAATACACAAGGGCATCCACCAGTTCGAGAAGGTGGTGATCTCTCCTTACAGCTGTATAACGCAGGTTGACTATACAAAATATAACACTGCAAGCCCCAATCCCACAGATACAGAATATACTTATTTCCCTCTTTACCCCTTTTAACTTAAGTATTAACTATTGGGGGTCTCACACCTCATATCTTCAGATTGAGTTAAATGAATAAAAGACAGCAAGTGGTTCATGTTAGCCCCGTTAGAATTTCCTCATCTTTCAGCATAAGTCCCAAAATTAATCCGAGGGCTTCCGATTGTCTTTTAAAGAAGCATATGTTTGGTCAGAGATAGAGTCGAGTCGAGGAAAAATTTCTTCCAAACAAGCTTCTTGAGGCCATCTTTTTTGGGGTTTAAATAGGTCTTTGATTGGAAAGAAATAGATTGCTTTTTTGAGGTTCAAGTATGTCCTTGATTAGAAGAAAGATTTTTTCTGTGATTTTAAGTAAGTTTTCGAAAGAGAATTACTGTTTGACATATTTTAATGACTCCTTTTGCATTTATAATCAAATCGTTCTTTCTAACTTCCATTTATCTTTGATTATTAATATTTAGAGATCTTTTTTGCATTTTTTTTTTCAATTTCATTTGGCCTACGTCCTTTTGTTTTGTTTGCACTTTCATTTATCTTAATAAAAGCTGGTACTCTGGTTGAAAAGGATAAAAGTTAACCTCCCCTTGAAGAACTTCTGCTTCATTAGCACATCTTTTTTTTTTTTTTTTTTAATATAAAGAAACAACATTTGATTGAGTATAATGAATATGCAAACAAAAGAAAGGGGTTATTGAAAAACTAGCCCTTTATGAAGGTCCATCCTCACTTATGGAGGAATGCACTCCAATCCAAAAGAATGAATCCTAATGGTTAAGCTCCCTAGAGCTAAACCCCCCGGAGGAACGTGAAACTTTACATTATTCCACCCCTCTTCTCGAGATCTCTCAAAACCTCTGAAACTTGTACAAATTTTCTCTAGGCATTTTCCACAAATCAGAACAAAAAAGAAAAGAAAAGAAAAGAAAAGAAAAAAAAGAGCATGCCAATGGGTTCTACCTTTATCTCGAAAAGGAGGATTCAAGAGAACTTCCTCCATACTTTAGAGCAACAATTTCTATTTCGCATTTAACAGATCTGAAATAACCCCACAAATTCATTTGGGATCTTGCAAATCCACTCCTTTTCCTATTCAAAGCTCAATCTTTTGTCTATGTGTTTTCACATCAAGAATTTTTTGCAGATGAAGAGATGTCAAAGGGGCTGCTTACTTCCCAAACAGATGCTCCTACATCTATATATAAACGTTGGTTTATCAAGAATGTGTAAGAAAAACACCTCGGATTGTGGATTGTTGATTCATTGCTAGAGATGACTTAGAATCAATAGAACTATTATCTAATGGCTTTTCCATTCTAATACTCCATCCAAGAAAATCTTTTTCTCAACAATGTTGGTCCAAAGTAAGTTAGCATTGAAAACACAGGATATGGTTAAGGTTCTCAGAAGCCTGTCTATATAAGATACGAAGTACAGAACAAGAAGGAAGAATGCCTCTAAGTATGATCCAGGATATTTACTTTTCCAAGTAAGATTTGCCACTAAAAAATATGGGCTTCCTAGGACCTTAACCTTTCAGAGAGGCAACACAGTGGAATTAAGGGAGACGAAGGTACACAAAGGACGTGGAAATAAGAACTGCAATAGAAGGTTGTTGTCCAACTAAGATACTGAAAACTTAAAACCACTTTTAGCTGATATTGACATCTTCGGTGGTTGGGAAAACCGAAGCTAAAATCGAACCCACTACCAACCAACTCTTCCCATTTTTCCAACCATGAAGGCACAAGGTAAGAGTCTGACAAGAAAGGAGGAAATTTTATTGAAAATTTCATTCCTGTATTCATTTTTGTATTATTTCACCTGCGAACCTCACCGTAGATCTCCCCCATTGTATCAACCGTCCACATGGTGAAGCTAACCCTATGACCACCTTTTGAATGGAGGGAAACATCTATAGCAATGACCTGGCCTCTAGGAAATGCTAAATTGTGAACTTCAGCCACCAGCCTTGTCCCATAACTGCATTGACACAGGGCGATTTTCCACCCACCATATCTGAAGTTCATGGTCAAGGCCCTCCCCATGGATTAAAATGGTTAACTATAGCCATTCCCAATGACTTTTGCTAACCAAGCTTGATTCTAACGCACTTCACTATCTCTCTAATCTCTCTAATTCAATTGGTCAACAACACTAACTCGTTCTTGGTCATCAGCTGAACTTTAGATGAATCAAAAGAAAAATTAACCTCCAATTTGTCCAAGATGATTCTCGTCTGTTCTTGCTTCTGCTGTGGATCTGGCATCTACAATCCTCCTGAGTGCTAGGCTGCTAGTAGCTAATCAGGTTTTGGAGTCGATATACTCCATCTCGATTTCAGATATATTCGTCCTAACTGCAATTTCCTCATTGTGACCAGCAATGACAAATGCTGAACTCCTTTGATTGAGCTACATTGCCAAGTCTTTGGAAGGTAAATTTGAGAGGGCTGCTACCTGTTCGGTTTTATATTCTTGTGTGGTTGTTTGTAGAGCCTGGCTTTGTATTCTTTAAGGTGGGTTCCATTCAATACGTTTGTTTTACCGTCTTGATGTTTGCATATTAATGAAGACTAAGAAGTGGTATACCGTTGTGAAGATGATAATAATAAATAAGTTCATCCCCATCCTTGTTTCAATCAGGCGCCGAAAGTGTATCCATATGACAACCTAAGAGTGGAGCTTGGTGGAGAAGCAGAAGCAGAAGCAGAAGCAGCATAGATAGACAAACCTGAGGTGGAATGATATGACCATTTTGGTCTGGCACTGTTTCTTGAGTTTGGTGTATGCATCAAATCAAAATAATGGATTTTGTTGCCTCTGCTCAATCAATCTCTCTTTGCCACTCTCTACATCACTTCTCTATTTTGATTCTTAATAATGTTTCAATAAGTAAGTCATTTTATGAAATTTTATTATCCTTTTTAAATTAAACAAATACTTTCTCAGAATATTCCTACATTTTACAGGGACTTTAATTTTGGAGTCACCGTTAAATAATGCAAATTCATTACTATCTATACTATTATAAGTCTAGATAAACTTCATTCTATATATGAATTATAGTACTAAAAGAATAATAATCCATTAATACCTATGTTAACTACTAAATTAAAGGCATCCTACATTTTAATTATTTTTGTGATCACCCTTCCAACCTTAACTAACATCTTATTTAGTATTTATAAATTTAAAATTCTTAATAAGCATCTCGATTCTAATAAATATAAAATTAAAAGTTCAACGAGCGATCTAATTAGTACAAGAATTAAAAGATGCATAACTTTGACTAAATTTGAACTTTTGTTATTATTATTATTATTTTGAAATAAAAGTGGCGTATGGCAATCGTCATAATTGTAATTTGAAGATTGGAAAGGCATAGCACCAAAGAAGAGCTTCAAATTCCATAATCCAAAAGTCTAATTTTGCTGCCCAAAAAAAGGAAACAAATGGATCAAGACTTCTGGGGCATTTCTTTTTTGTCTTATTAATTCTATAATTCTAGGGTATTATCACTTCAAAACCTAATTTAAAATAATTATTAATGAAATAAGTCTTAAATTTATTTTAATTAAAAAATTAAGTTTATTTTTTTATGAAATTAATTATAAAATCAATATAATACCAAAATATTAATCAAAATGAGCATATCTTAACTCAGTTAAAGATTTGAATCTCCAATCCAACGGGTCGAATTTAAAAATAATAATGATAATATATATGGGTATTAATTTCTTGTATGTCAATTTCATCCACATATTTTTCTAAGTTTTTTTTTTCTCGTACTTTAATTTATTAGTTGTAATGGTCCCTAACGAAAATAACGGATATGAACCGTTATAGCATTTTCATTGATAGTTGACACATACATTCATTGTTCAATAATTTATTTAACATGTAAAGAAAAGTATAATATGAAACTTATACCAATATAAATAATTTAACCTAAACACGATTTTTTAATTATAATTTGCATGATTGAAATTTAAGTTTAGTGATTGACGTGCAAAACTACCTTATTTGAATAGTTAAAGAGAAATTAGAATTAATATGGCTATTTTTAGAATTGATTAAGACGAACAATTAAGGAAATATAATGTTTTTTAATGGATCAAATCTTAAAGGTTTGACTTTTTATAGTTGCAAGTGGGGAACAAAATTTAAATTAAGAGTCAAAAAAAGGAAGAAATAAAAGTCATTAAATTGACTAATTTATGTTTTTATATTTTATTATAAGATGCATTGGTTGACGAAGTTGTTGGATGTGTGACACACCTCTATTGCCTTGTCCATTAGTTTGACTTTTTTTTTTAAGTAAATTGTCTTGTAGTGATGCCTTCCAATTTTTCTAAGTTCATCCTTTTTTTTAATATATATTTTAATTATAAACTCTCTAATTTCGATCTAAAATATTAAAATATTATGTCGGTGAGACAATAAATAGTTTTCAATCAATCAAATCATACTAGTGGATTATTTTTTGTCACTTTCGATTAATTATTCAAATTATATATTCAATTTAAAAATAAGAAATAAAAAGTACCATCAACGTGAGAAAAGAAACATTAACATGAATTCCAGTACCAAGATGAGAACCCTACACGAGCATTTTACTATCGTAACTTAGCTTTCATGACCATTTCAAAATCACTGTCACATGTGTAGGGGTGCTTTACCTTTACCTAAAATATAAAGATAGTACGTGGCTTGAGTATTTTAAGAAATACTCACTAACTCTATTGTTGGGGTGAGATAATGCAAACACATACATACATAAATGAGACATATCCTTTAAAACATAACATAACATATCGAAAATACATAAATATCGAAAATACACATAAGTACTAACATAGCATAACGAAGAAGTATCATGATGCACGTAAGATACATAAATGGATGAGGTCCCATGACTATTTCATTTTTTCCTTTTACTCATGTCATAGTACACATATGAAACATGTATGCATAGTACTCATCATGGGTTTCACCATACATCATTATTAGTATAATATAATCTAAAATATGGTTTCACACGACATAACATCACATATATAACATTTCATATCATACATATCGTGGCATAATAGGACATCACATACATACATAACATGACATTATAGGTCATCACATATAACATGACATATCTTATCTTATAATCATTTTCATCGTAATTAAAATTTAAACGACTATCACAACATACCTATAATAACAATCTTAGTCTTGTTGTGTTTTAAAAGATAGAATAGTTATATCATATACTAACACGAATATATATCACAAGAATTTGTTATATTTTGACAAAAAAAAAACTCTATAGATTATTGTTCTTTACCTACTTATCTTGAAGGGCTCTATCAAATATCAACTATCATTCATGTGGGACGTTCCTTAATTTTTTCCAACCATTCATACCACAATAATTTCTTTTAATAAATATTGAATATCTTATTATAAAACCTTTTTTTTTTTTTTGACGCCATTTGACATTTTTATAAAATTTAAAAAAAAGACAGAATAATTAAAAACACATCCCTCCCAACTTTATTCTTCAAAACTTAATGAAGTAAATGAAAAAATTGGATGTTTCATATCCACCAATTTATAAGGATTTTTTTTTTTTTTTTTTTTGTTGTTAAATACAACAAATTCCCAAACCCCATCTATAAAAACCCTAACCGTTCTCATAATTCTTCACAAGCCATCACACAAACCTACAAACTCTTCAATATCTCTCCACCAATGGCTTCCAAGCTCTCCTCACCCACTGCCCTCCTCCTCCTCCTCAACCTCCTCTTCTTCACTATGGTCAGCTCCACCTATGTCCCTTGCCCACCGCCGCCACCCAGGCACCACAAGCCCACCCCGTCAAGGCAGCCACCATCACTCCCCAAGTGCCCTAGGGACACCCTCAAGCTTGGTGTTTGTGCCGACTTACTGGACGGTCTAGTGCACGTAGTGATCGGCTCACCACCAAAGTCCCCATGCTGCACCCTAATCCAAGGCCTTGTTGACTTGGAAGCTGCTGTGTGCCTTTGCACTGCGGTGAAGGCTAGAGCCTTGGGTCTCAATATTGACCTCTCAGTTTCCCTCAGCTTGCTTTTGAACTACTGTGGAAAGAAGGTTCCGTCTGGCTTCCAATGCCCTGCTTGAAACCAAATCCTTTAATTACCCTTTATGGTTTGTTCTTCAATTTTCCATTTCAAGTGTCGTGTTAAATAATCAGTTTGGTCGTATTTCCTGTTGTGATGGGTTTGGAAATCTTCTCAGAACTCCCCATCTTTTTATAGTTTCATTATAATGCAGTGTAACATAATGGTACGCAGTTTTTTTTTTCAAATAAACAACGTTGTTTGTCTCTTCTTGTGTCTTATTACAAATTTGAGGATGCATATGTTTCAAACCACAAATCTTGTTTCACCTATGTTACTTGCATGGAATCATAGTAAACCCTTAGCTTTAAAATTTTGATGACCAGAGTAATATTAACACTGAAGTTTTAAATGACAATGTTGACGAAAAATGTAGAGATCTCAATTTAATGAAAATATGGATATGGATGTGGATGTGGATGTAACAACTCAAGCCCACCTCTAGCAAATACTATCCGCTTTGGCCCATTACGTATCGCCATCAGTCTCACGGTTCTAAAATATGTATGGAAGATGTTTCTACATTCTTATAAGGAATGCTTCGTTCTCTTCTCCAACCGACGTGAGATTTCACAGTCCACCGCCTTGGGGGCTTAGTGTCTTTGTTGGCACACCGCTCAGTCTGGCTCTAATACCATTTGTAATACCTCAAGCTCACCGTTAGTGGATATTATTTGTTTTTGGCTATTACGTATCGCCGTCCTTCTCACAGTTTTAAAACGTGTCTGTTAGAGAGATTTCCACCGTCTTATAAGAAATGCTTCATTTTTTTCTTCAACTAAATTGGGATCTCATAATCAATGGGCACTTTTGAAAAATTTATAAGAATATTTAAACCGTCTATAGGAATTTACTATTTTAAACGAGGAAGAGGATTATTACTAATATTATGAGTTGATATTTTTATTAAATATAAGGTCAATTTTTATACAATATGATTAAAAAGTTGATTTTGTTGACAATATTAGATATCGACCTATTAATGAAAAAAGAATATAATGGTCCGTGTCAATACTCTTTGTCTGGGTCAATAGAAAGCAAATTGTAGAGATAATTCATACCTTTTTCCTTTTCTTTTATTTGTTTATTTACTTATAGATCAAACTTTAATTTTAATTTTGAAAAGATGATGAATAATACCTAGTTCAGAAACTTAATTTTTTTTTTCTAATTATTATTAATTACAACCTTTTAATAATACTTGAATTTTTAACCATTAAAATTCATATTAATTACATCATCAGATGTATTTTTATCTCTCAAGTTAATAATAAGTATTTTAATATATTTAAAATCGTAAAATAGTTTCGTTTCTTATTAATTTAGTTTATTATTATTTTTGTTTTATATATTTTTTATTTCAAAATTATCTATTGACATTGACATTTCCATAAAATCGAGACTTCGATATTTTTGTCAACATTAACATTTTAAACATTAATGTTAAGTAACTAATTTTGATATCTAACCTACGGGCTATAACTTAAATAGAAAATGCAACTATCATGACTTCATTTCCATGGCCTGTATAGCGACGCTACATGGTTGTCTTACCTTCACCTGAAAAAAATAGCACTTGGTTTGAGAATTTAAAAAATACTCGGTAGGTAATCACTGTTGCGGTTGGAAAATGCAAACACATGCAACGGCCTCCACTTTTCAGTTTGAACAGAGTTGAATGTATAATATTTCTCTACACATGCACACATAGATCCACCAAGCAGAGTCGTATATGTATCCTTTAAGCCTACTTATCAGGCTAGCTTACACTCACATTGGTAGAAGCTATGGAGGGAAAGGAGAGTGCATAATATCACGACGTACATGATATCGTAGTTGATGTAGCGTAATATGGAGGTTCATGCATCATACAACATTAATATCACAACATAGTTACATAACATAACATAATTATATCGTAGTACAACTTATAATGTAACATAAACATAACATAAAATACGTCGAACAATCATGAAAAATTCGTCATTCATACATCATACAAGTCATTCAACCAAGCCAACATTAAAGCCATTTCTTAAGCAAAGTTATTAAGGTATGAAAATTTAGAGTATCTTTGTTTAAGACCTATGGTGATGGATTGTTGAGCTATTCTTAGATATATTTATATTTTAACTCTCTCCTTTCTCTGGTAGAGTTGAAGCCTCAAGAAAAACAGCCCAATAAATAGTTTATACTCTCAATTGTTCTCCATACTATCATGTCAAGTTTGAATAGTTCATGATACTATGGGGTTCCGTTGACTTCTGGACATTGTTACAGATTAGCTTGAACAGAGGGTCCAGGGGAGAGTCCTAGGGATTCACACTCGCACGTGTGGATCGTGTGTAGAGAAGTACTACACATCCAATTTGTTCGAGACTAAAAGTCACTCATAGATGAGCTAGAGCTAGATCCCAAGAGCATGATTGCATGTGTTTGCATCAACATGACCCCTATAGTGGGGTCACTTACTGAGTATTCTTCGAAATACTCCAGCCGTAAGCCACATATCACTTTTCAGGTAAAGGCAAGACGCCCATGTACGAATGACGGCAACATCGAAAATAGAGACTGTGGCACGTGCATAGGGTAGTTACATGTTTAAATTCTTAGTCTTAGGTCAGTATAGGACGTTTACATTTCATTATTTAAATTATTTCATTTGTAATTGTTTTTGTTTTAATTTTAAATCTCAGCGTTATGTTTTGAAACACGTAAGACTGACAATAATGTGTTCTGAATGTGTTTTAAATTTTTTGTTATTTATGATGAATATGTAAGAGTAATATTCCGCATTTAAGAGATAAATATGAGACGTTAGTAGCGACTCTGAGTATGTAGAAATTTAGGGTCGTTATATAAAACATTAACTTGAGACTAAAGGAGAAGCTAAACCTTAATGGGAATGAGTGAATGAAAAATTAAAATACGAGAAACACCAAACCGAATCAAGTAAGTTAACAAATCAAAATTTGTTACCCATGTAGTATTAGAAAGCCATGACAAAGGGATGAACTTGGAGTCAAGGTCGAGGCTTAAGCCATTGAGGCTAGAAATAAGTCACTTTGGTCGAGTTGAAAAAATCTCGATAAATAGCTTTATCGAGTAAGCCTAGGTCGAGGCAAACACCTTCATCCAAGTCTATGATGAATCTCTCTGCCTTCTTTGTCTTAATGTACACGATTAGGATTGAGAAATGATAATTCTCTAAAAGTAGAGTCCTATCAAGTCTTTTGCAGTTAATATTGCACTCTTATTCACCATTTACTCTTTTATTACCATATTTATTCTACTTAGTGAGCATGAAATTGTTTATTGCTGTCCAACATGAAAAAAAAATATGATTTGGCATAAATCGATCTTAATTGTATATTTAATTGAGTCATATAATAAAATTTCAGACATTTAAGCTAAAACATGTGGGAGGAGTAAATTTGGAAACAAATGGTGGATGACATGGAAATTTTAAATCCACGTCAGCAGCCCAAGTGGGTCATTGACTACCCAATGAGGAACATTCTATGTTGACTACTTGTTCAAAAACCCTAAAGGGGAACCCATGCTCAATATAAAAGGAAAAGGAAGACTAGGAGGAAGGGAGCCACATTTTGGGGAGAAAAGTCGAATTACACAACAGCAGCAGCCTCTGCTAGTGAATTAGTGTGAAACTAGAGAAAAAGAAGAAAATCCTAATCCAGCAGCTGTTGACCGCAGAGAAGAAAAAGGAGACCAACAAGGATTGATTAGGGCAAAGAGGTGGACGTGAGAGCTCAAGAGAAGGGAACTTCCATTGACAAACGACAACAAACTGGGATAACTCTCTATTTCCTTATTCTCTTTCCTTATTCCATCAATTTTACATGATGAAGATGCGAATTCCTTTGTTTAATTCAGTTTGTAGGGAGAGAGTTTTATATAGTTTAAGTATGTTGACGGTATGATTTTAGTTTATTAAAGAGTTGTTGTTAATGATTTACATGTATGTTTAATTAGCTACTTTACATACATAGTTGTTCTCTTATTCGAGAGAAGAGGGAGCAATGAAATCCTCTTTAATACTCTAGTTCCATAGCAAGGAGACTTGAAAGACAATAGAAGGGTTAGGAATAATTCTTCTCTTACGGCCTTGTTAATAGAAATTACAACGATTACGATTAAGAAAATAATTACCATTCATGACGCTCGGTAGTGGGCTTGAGAATCTATTAAAAGGAATTAAAATTTACCACAAAACTCAACAACTTATCTATTTAATCTCTCTGAGCCGAACCTTCATTATAGTTGATTTTCTCGTGGAACTAAAATCTACCACAAAACTCAACAACTTATCTATTTAATCTCTCTGAGCCGAACCTTCATTATAGTTGATTTTCTCATCATTTACAACGATTATGGAAATAATTACCATTCATGACCCTCG
>NW_019268517.1:7027077-7088041 GCF_002738365.1 Cucurbita moschata
GAGAGAGTTTTATATAGTTTAAGTATGTTGACGGTATGATTTTAGTTTATTAAAGAGTTGTTGTTAATGATTTACATGTATGTTTAATTAGCTACTTTACATACATAGTTGTTCTCTTATTCGAGAGAAGAGGGAGCAATGAAATCCTCTTTAATACTCTAGTTCCATAGCAAGGAGACTTGAAAGACAATAGAAGGGTTAGGAATAATTCTTCTCTTACGGCCTTGTTAATAGAAATTACAACGATTACGATTAAGAAAATAATTACCATTCATGACGCTCGGTAGTGGGCTTGAGAATCTATTAAAAGGAATTAAAATTTACCACAAAACTCAACAACTTATCTATTTAATCTCTCTGAGCCGAACCTTCATTATAGTTGATTTTCTCGTGGAACTAAAATCTACCACAAAACTCAACAACTTATCTATTTAATCTCTCTGAGCCGAACCTTCATTATAGTTGATTTTCTCATCATTTACAACGATTATGGAAATAATTACCATTCATGACCCTCGGTTTAATCTCTGCCCTTCATTATAGTTGATTTTCTCATCATTTACAACGATTATGGAAATAATTACCATTCATGACCCTCGATTTAATCTCTCTCAGCCGAACCTTCATTATAGTTGATTTTCTCATCATTTACAACGATTATGGAAATAATTACCATTCATGACCCTCGATTTAATCTCTCTGAGCCGAACCTTCATTATAGTTGATTTTCTCATCATTTACAATGATTATGAAAATAATTACCATTCATGACCCTCGGTTTAATCTCTCTGAGCCCTTCATTATAGTTGATTTTCTCATCATTTACAACGATTATGGAAATAATTACCATTCATGATCCTCGATTTAATCTCTCTGAGCCGAACCTTCATTATAGTTGATTTTCTCATCATTTACAACGATTATGGAAATAATTATCATTCATGACCCTCGGTAATGGGCTTGAGAATCTATTAAAAGGAACTAAAATTTACCACAAAACTCAACAACTTATCTATTTAATCTCTTTGAGCCGAACCTTCATTAGAGTTGATTTTCTCATCATTTTCTCATTATAGTTGATTTTCTCATCATTTTCTGTTGAACCTTCATTAGAGTTGATTTTCTCATCTCTGTTGAACCTTCATTATAGTTGATTTTCTCATCATTCTCGAACCTTCATTATAGTTGATTTTCTCATCATTTTCGAACCTTCATTATAGTTGATTTTCTCATCATTTTCTGTTGAACTAGTTGATTTTCTCATCATTCATTCTCGAACCTTCATTATAGTTGATTTTCTCATCATTGATTTTCTCATCATTTTCTGTTTTTCGACAGTAGTGACACTCTGTTTTAGTTTTGTTTAAATAGTTAAAATCTCATTCACACGCTGCTCCACATCACCGAGATCCGGATTACTTTAGTGGAATTGAACATAGTTTATAATATAAGATTAAAATTAGAAAATAGTAAAAATAACCCAACATGAATGAAATGAATCAAACACACACAACCTTCTGATCTGGAGTCAGACTCGATTCGACGGCTCGTCAATAGATCACAAATTTTGAAAAATTGAGCCCAACGTAAATCGAAAACGCAACCTTCGGATCCCATGATATTTAATTCGACGGCTCGTAAACAGATGACGGATAAATTGAACCCAACGTGAATCAAACACGCAACCCATTGCCTCGTCAACAGATCACAGATTTAAAAAGTGTCATATATACACTGCTACGATTAACCCAACGTGAATCAAACACGCAACCCATTGCCTCGTCAACAGATCACAGATTTAAAAAGTGTCATATATACACTGCTACGATTAACCCAACGTGAATCAAACACGCAACCCATTGCCTCGTCAACAGATCACAGATTTAAAAAGTGTCATATATACACTGCTACGATTAACCTAACGTGAATCGAACACGCAACCTCGCAACCTTCTGATCGTCATACATACACTGCTACGATTAACCCAACGTGAATCGAACACGCAACCTCGCAACCTTCTGATCGTCATACATACACTGCTACGATTAACCCAACGTGAATCGAACACGCAACCTCGCAACCTTCTGATCGTCATACATACACTTCTACGATTAAAATTAGCAAATAGTAAATTGAACCCAACGTGATTCGAACACGCAACCTTTTGATCTGGAGTCAGACGCGCTACCATTGCGCCATGGATCCCATGATATTTAATTCAATGGCTCGTCAACAGGTCACAGATTTTGAAACTGTCATACACACACTGCTCCGCTAGAGGTAGACGCGCTACCACTGCGCTATGGATCCCATGATATTTATTGGAACGGCTCCTTAACAAATCACAGATTTTGAAAGTGTCTGGATTGTTTCAGTGGAATTGAACATAGTTTATAATGTAAGACTAAAATTAGTCAATAGTAAATTGAACCCAAGGTGAATCAAACACACAACCTAAAAATTAGTCAATAGTAAATTGAACCCAAAGTGAATCAAACACACAACCTTCTGATCTTGAGTCAGACGTGCTACCTTTGCGTCATGGATCCCATAATATTTAATGGAACGGCTCCTCAACAACACATCACAGGTTTTGAAAGTGTCATTCACACACTGCTCCACATCACTCGGATTGCTTTAGTGGAATTGAACCTTTTGATGTGGAGTTAGATGCGCTACCATTGCACTATGGATCCCATGATATATAATGAAACGACTCCTCAATAGATGTGGAGTTAGATGCGCTACCATTGCTCTATGGATCCCATGATATATGATATGGAGTTAGATGCGCTACCATTGCACTATGGATCCCATGATATATAATGAAACGACTCCTCAATAGATGTGGAGTTAGATGCGCTACCATTGCTCTATGGATCCCATGATATATGATGTGGAGTTAGATGCGCTACCACGCTACCATTGCACTATAGATCCCATGCTATATAATGAAACAACTTTTCCACATCACCTGATTGCTTTAGTGGTAGCAACATTAATGAAATTGAACATGAACATAGTTTATAATATAAGATTTTAAAATTATCCTATAATAAATTAAACCCAACATAAATCAAACACACAACCTTTTGATTTAAAGTCAAACATACTACCATTGCATCATAAATCCCTTTATTTTTAATAAAAGGGCTCCTCCATACATCACAGATTTTAGACCAATAGCAAATTGAATCCAACATGAATCGAACACGCAACTTCTAATATGCAGTCAGATACGCTACCGTTGCACCATGGATCTCTTGATTTTTAGTGGAAGGGCTCCTCAGTACATCACAGATATTGCAGGTGCAATTCACACACTATTCCACACAGTAACACCACAAATCTTACGGGTGCCCGTAACATCACAGATCTATCTTTAAGGTCACCAAAATACTCGACAGAGGTAATGATATGCATGAATCTCTAGAGAACGACTCTAAAGATTTTTACAATGGAGATCTCTTCCACCTTTTTGTCTAACGAATGAATGTTAGTGATGATAATTGTCAAATTCATGGCAAAGTCGTCTACCGATTCACATTTCTTTTTGCGGATATTCTCGAAATGGCTCTTCAAACTTTGCACTTTTGTTTTCTTGAACCCACACCTACATTCATTGTTTGTAGCATCTCTCATGTTGTCTTTGTCTATTCCTTCTTTTTCGATATGAGAAGGAAGTTCTCCAGGATTGCTAAGAGTCATCTTGTCGTTATACTTCTAGATGTCGTTACCATGCTTGATGGTGTCCTACACGCCTTGTGTTTGTAGAATAACATACATATTTATCGACCATGCTGCATAGTTACTCTTTGTGGGTAACTCCTAGTGGAGCATTACACTCTCCTCCTTTCTGCTTTTTATTGTTGTCACATCTTTTCCGATGACATTTTTGTAGCAACAAAATTTGTTTCGGTATCCTAGCATTGATACTAGATGTTGGTTTTGACCCTTGATCAAAGTAGACCGAAAAAGAATAATTTGAGGAAAAAGTTTTTTTTTTTTTTTTTTTTAAGTGAAAAACCTTAATCACTCTACTTTTCGATTATTTTTTGTTGTTGTGAAGAGAGCTTACATCGGGAGAGAAAACATTAACAGTTCTACTAAGCTTACTCCACCGACAATTCTCCTCAAGATGTTTCACAAATAATTTCTTTTATTAAGTTAAGCTTATGTCACAGAAATCTCATGATGAACCATCCGCTCACTCAAAGAACTAACCACTGGACCTTTGACTGAAATTTGAGAAAAAATTAACCTACGAACGATCATGAAACCGACATCAAACGCTTGACCTTGTGAAAATGACTCGAATTTTGTTTAAGTGGATGATTGAGAAACTTCGAATTAAAAAAAAAAAGATTTAATATCTAACTAGAGGAGTGAAAATTTGTGATACTTCAAAAAGAGTACACATGTACTGAAACCACATTGGAATGAGAGTGATCGTGAATTAAAAAATGCTTATAAGAATTAGTTTAAGTAGATAAAGAAATTTTGTTTAATGTTTAAAAGAAAAGAGACTTCGAATGAAAATTTGTGACATCCAAGTAAAGGAGAGACAAATGAATGAACTAAGACCATATTTGAATGAAAACGATCACAAAGATATGATGACTAAAAAGGATTTAAAAGAATTGAAAGGTACTATAAATTAGAAGAAGATGCACATTCTTTTTTGGTAGCTCAATCATAGAAAGTCCAAAGTTAAACATATTTTGCTTGGAACAATTCTTTGGTGGATGACATTTTTAAAATTTTTCTATAATGCATGTGAGTGAGAACAAAATATGTTGAAAAAACTTAGATGGGTCCGTAGAAATAGATTTGCTCTTAGAAGCGAGAAACAGTAATATGAACATGTCGCAGGAGATGTACGGAAATATTAGAGTACGCAGATGCCGAATTCAGATGAGCTGTAACCCTATTTTTTAGGTGATTGGGTTAACCCCACAAATTTAACACAAACTAAACCAAAAAAATAAAATTAAATAGTCCAAATTATTAGAAAGTAGTAGAATAAGCAACCTAAATGGGAAAGATTTTAAAGTAAATGATAAACATAAAGGAAAGTTAATATTAAACCTAAATTGAATAGGGACATACATATGAAACATCAAGTCTTGTCTTTTTTACCCAACACGTGGTTGCTTGTGTGTAAAACATATTGATTGTGATGAGTTGTAATGGCACCGAGTACTGAAATTAGGGTGCGTGGGAAAGAGAATTATGGAATACGAAGAGATTGATGAACAAGTGGAGGCAAGGCATGCATGAAAACACTTCTTTGTGATTCATCGTTTCTGCAAAGGATGTAATGTTGCGATTGCTCTATTAAAGATTGGAAAGGCATAGCACCAAAGAAGAGCTTCAAATTCCATAATCCAAAAGTCTATGGATCAAGACTTCTGGGGCATTTCTTTTTTGTCTTATTAATTCTATAATTCTAGGGTATTATCCCTTGAAAATCTAATTTAAAATAATTATTAATTCCACCTCTTTTTTAAGTTTAAATTTACTTTAATTTTAAAAAATTAAGTTTATTTGGACCAAATTAATTATGAACTTCATATTTTATCAATATTATAGAAATATTAATTAATGAAAATGTGCGTATCTTAACCCATACTCGAAGATTTGAATCTCTAATCCAACTGGTCGAATTTAAAAAAAAAATAATAATAATAATAAAATATATGGATATTAATTTCTTGTGTGTCAATTTCATTTCGTTTTTTATTTGTATTTTAATTTATTAGTCGTAATGGTCCCTAACGAAAATAACTGGTACGAACCGTTATAGCATTTTCATCGATAGTTGACATGTATATTCATTGTTCAATAATTTATTTAACGCGTAAAGAAAAATATAATATGAAACTTATACCAATATATATAATTTAACCTAAACACAATTTTTTAATTATAATTTGTACTATTGAAATTTAAGTTGAGTGATTAACATGCAAAACTACCATATTTGAATAGTTGAAGAGAAATTATTGGTAGAATTAATATGGCTTTTTTTGGGATTGATTAATTATGAACAATAAAGGAAATATAATGTTTTTGAATGGATCAAATCTTGAAGGTTTGACTTTATATGGTTGCAAGTGGGGAACAAAGTTTAAATTACGAGTCAAAAAAAGGAAGAAATAAAAGTCGTTAAATTGACTAATTTATGTTTTTATATTTTATTATAAGATATATTGGTTGACGAAGTTGTTGGATGTGTGACACACCTCTATTGCCTTGTCCATTAGTTTGACTTTTTTTTTTTTTTAAGTAAATTGTCTTGGAGTGATGCCTTCCAATTTTTCTAAGTTCATCCTTTTTTTTATATAATATTTTAATTACAAACTCTCTAATTTCGATTTAAAATATTAAAATTTTATATCGGTGAGACAATAAATAGTTTTCCATCAATCAAATCATACTAGTTGATTATTTTTTGTCCTTTCGATTAATTATTCAAATCATACTATGGACTTACATATTCAATTTAAAAATAAGAAATAAAAAGTACCATCAACGTGAGAAAAGAAACACTAACATGAATTTCAGTACCAAGATGAGAACCCTGAACTACCTATGAAAAAAAATGATGCATACTACTATCATAACTTAGCTTCCATGGCCATTCCAAAATCACTATTATACGTGCAGGGGCGTTTTACCTTTACCTAAAATATAAGGGTAACCTTTACCTAAAATACAAGGGTAATATGTGGGTTGAATATTTTAAGAAATACTCGATAAGTAACTCTATTGTTGGAGTGAGATAATGCAAACACATACATACATGACGAAACATATCCTTTAAAACAACATAGCATGACATTGAGCTCTTTCCAGTCTAGGCAGGGTTGGATTTGTGGTATTTTCCAACACACAGCCTACGCACGCGCACATCGACTCACAAAGGCGAACTAGTATACATACCCCTAAGGCTTGACTCATTGGTTAAATGTGCTGACGCGTCGCTCAACACACGGAGGGAAAGACTCACATGATATCATGACAAACATAAATATCGAAAATACACATATGTACTAACATAACATAATGGAGAAGTATCACGATGCACATGAGATACATAAATGCATGAGGTCCTATGGCTTAAAATCTTAACATAGAGTAAGATTCATTTTATTTTTTCTTTTATTCATGTCGTAGTACACATATGAGACATGTATGCATAGTACTCATTATTGCTTTCACCATACATCATTATTAGTATAATATAATCTATAATATGGTTTTACACGACATAACATCACATATATAACATTTCATACCATACATATCATGGTATAATAGGACATCACATACATACATAACATGACATTATAGGTCATCACATAACATGACATATCTTATCTTATAATCATTTTCATCGTAATTAAAATTTAAATGACTATCACTCAATCTTAGTCTTGTGTTTTAAAAGATAGAATAGTTATATCATATACTAATACGAATATATATCACAAGAATTTGTTATATTTTGACAAAAAAAAACTCTATAGATTATTGTTCTTTACCTGCTTGTCTTGAAGGGCTCTATCAAATATCAACTATCATTCATGTGGGACGTTCCTTAATTTTTTCCAACCATTCATACCACAATAATTTCTTTTAATAAATATTGGATATCTTATTATCAAACCTATTTTTTTTTGACGCCATTTGACATTTTTATAAAATTTTAAAAAAAGACAGAATAATTAAAAACACATCCCTCCCAACTTTATTCTTCAAAACTTAATAAAGTAAATGAAAAAATTGGATGTTTCATATCCACCAATTTATAAGGATTTTTTTTTTTGGTTAAATACAACAAATTCCCAAACCCCATCTATAAAAACCCTAACCATTCTCATAATTCTTCACAAGCCATCACACAAATCTACAAACCCTTCAATATCTCTCTACAAACCCTTCAATATCTCTCCACCAATGACTTCCAAGCTCTCCTCATCCACTGCCCTCCTCCTCCTCCTCAACCTCCTCTTCTTCACTATGGTCAGCTCCACCTATGTCCCTTGCCCACCGCCGCCACCCAGGCACCACAAGCCCACCCCGTCAAGGCAGCCACCATCACTCCCCAAGTGCCCTAGGGACACCCTCAAGCTTGGTGTTTGTGCCGACTTACTGGACGGTCTAGTGCACGTAGTGATCGGCTCACCACCAAAGTCCCCATGCTGCACCCTAATCCAAGGCCTTGTTGACTTGGAAGCTGCTGTGTGCCTTTGCACTGCGGTGAAGGCTAGAGCCTTGGGTCTCAATATTGACCTCTCAGTTTCCCTCAGCTTGCTTTTGAACTACTGTGGAAAGAAGGTTCCGTCTGGCTTCCAATGCCCTGCTTGAAACCAAATCCTTTAATTACCCTTTATGGTTTGTTCTTCAATTTTCCATTTCCAATGTCGTGTTAAATAATCAGTTTGGTCGTATGTCCTGTTGTGATGGGTTTGGAAATCTTCTCAGAACTCCCCCATCTTTTTATAGTTTCATTATAATGCAGTGTAACATAATGGTACACAGTTTTTTTTTTCAAATAAACAACGTTGTTTGTCTCTTCTTGTGTCTTATTACAAATTTGAGAATGCATATGTTTCAAACCACAAATCTTGTTTCACCTATGTTACTTGCATGGAATCATAGTAAACCCTTAGCTTTAAAATTTTGATGACCAGAGTAATATTAACACTGAAGTTTTAAATAACAATGTTGACGAAATATGTAGAGATCTCAATTTAATGAAAATATGGATATGGATGTGGATGTGGATGTAACAACCCAAGCCCACCTCTAGCAAATACTATCCGCTTTGGCCCATTACATATTGCCATCAGTCTCACGGTTCTAAAATATGTATGGAAGATGTTTCTACATTCTTATAAGGAATGCTTCGTTCTCTTCAACAACCGACGTGGGATTTCACAATCCACCCCCTTGGGGGCCTAGTGTCTTTGTTGGCATACCGCTCAGTCTGGCTCTAATACCATTTGTAATACCCCAAGCTCACCGTTAGCAGATATTATTTGTTTTGGGCTATTACGTATCGCCGTCATTCTCACAGTTTTAAAACGTGTCTGTTAGAGAGGTTTCCACAGTCTTATAAAAAATGCTTCTTTTTTTTGTTCAACTTAATTGGGATCTCATAATCAATGGACACTTTTGAAAAAATTATAAGAATATTTAAACCGTCTATAGGAATTTACTATTTGAAACGAGGAAGAGGATTATTACTAATATTATGAGTTGATATTGTTATTAAATATAAGGTCAATTTTTATACAATATGATTAAAAAGTGGATTTGGTTGATAATATTAGATATTAACGTATAAATGAAAAAAGAATATAATGGTCCGTGTCAATACTCTTTGTCAAGGTCAATAGAAAGCAAATTGTAGAGATAATTCATACATTTTTCCTTTTCTTTTATTTGTTTATTTATTTATAGATCAAACTTTAATTTTAATTTTGAAAAGATGATGAATAATACCTAGTTCACTAACTTGGGCAATTAATTTTTTTCTAATTATTATTAATTACCACCTTTTAATAATATTTGAATTTTTAACCATTAAAATTTATATTAATTACATCATTAGATGCCTCTATCTCTCGAGTTAATAATAAGTATTTTAATATATTTAAAATCGTAAAATAGTTTCTTTTCTTATTAATTTAATTTATTATTATTTTTGTTTTATATATACTTTTTTCAAAATTATCTATTGTTATTGACATTTCCATAAAATCGAAACTTCCATATTTTTGTCAACATTAACATTTTAAACATTAATGTTAAGTAACTAATTTTGATATCTAACCTATCGACTATAACTTAAATAGAAAATGGAACTATCATGATTTCATTTCCATGGCCTGTATAGTGACGCTACATGGTTGTCTTACCTTCACCTAAAAAAAATAGCACTTGGTTTGAGAATTAAAAAAAATACTCAGTAGGTAATCACACTATTGCGGTCGAAAAATGCAAACACATGCAACGGCCTCTACTTTTCAGTTTGGACAGAGTTGAATGTGTAATATTTCTCTACACATGCACACATAGATCCACCAAGCAGAGTCGTATACGTATCCTTTAAGCCTACTTATCAGGCTAGCTTACACTCACATTGGCAGAAGCTATGGAGGGAAAGGAGCGTGCATAATATCACGACGTACATGATATCGTAGTTTATGTAGCGTAATATGGAGGTTCATGCATCATACAACATTAATATCACAACATAGTTACATAACATAACATAATTATATCATAGTACAACTTATAATGTAACATAAACATAACATAAAATACGTTGAACAATCATGAAAAATTCGTCATTCATACATCATACAAGTCATTAAAGCAAGCCAACATTAAAGCCATTTCTTAAGCAAAGTTATTAAGGTATGGAAATTTAGAGTATCTTTGTTTAAGACCTATGGTGATGGATTGTTGAGTTATTCTTAGATATATTTATATTTTAACTCTCTCCTTTCTCCCCGAGAGTTGAAGCCTCAAGAAAAACAGCCCAATAAATAGTTTATACTCTCAATTGTTCTCCATGCATTAAACTTATCATGTCAAGTTTGAATAGTTCATGATACTATGGAGTTCCGTTGACTTCTGGACGTCGTTACAGATTAGCTTGAACAGAGGGTCCAGGGGAGAGCCCTAGGGATTCACACTCGCACGTGTGGATCTTGTGTAGAGAAGTACTACATATCCAATTTGTTCGAGACTAAAGGTCACCCCTAGATGAGCTAGAGCTAGATCCCAAGAGCATGATTGCATGTGTTTGCATCAACATGACCCCTATAGTGGGGTCACTTACTAAGTATTCTTCGAAATACTCAGGCTGTGTGCCACATATCACTTTTCAGGTAAAGGCAAGACACCCATGTACGGATGACGGCATTATCGAAAATAGAGACTGTGGCACGTGCATAGGGTAGTTGCATATTTAAATTCTTAGTCTTAGGTAAGTATAGGATGTTTGCATTTTATTATTTAAATTATTTCATTTGTAATTGTTTTTGTTTTAATTTTAAATCTCAGCGTTATGTTTTGAAACCCGTAAGACTGACAATGTGTTCTAGCAGTTTGAAGTGTTCTGAATGTGTTTTAAATTTTCCGTTATTTATTATGAGTATCTAAGAGTTATATTCCACATTTAAGAGATAAGCATGAGAGTAGTGACTCTGAGTATGTAGAAATTTAGGGTCGTTACATAAAACATTAACTTGAGACTAAAGGAGAAGCTAAACCTTAATGGGAATGAGTGAATGAAAAATAAAATACGAGAAACACCAAACCGAATAAAATAAGGTAACAAATTTAAATTTGTTACCCATGCAGTATTAGAAAGCCATGACAAAGGGATGAACTTAGAGTCAAGGTCGAGGCCTAAGCCATCGAGGCTAGAAATAAGTCACTTTGGTCGAGTTGAAAAAATCTCGATAAATAGCTTTACCGAGTAAGCCTAGGTCGAGGCAAACACCTTCATCCAAGTCTATGATGAATCTCGCTGCCTTCTTTGTCTTAATGTACACCATTAGGATTGAGAAACATCTACGTTTACTGTCACCATATTTGTGCATCATCCTACAACATGAACGATGCACAAGATGCCTTATGGTCATCTAAACTCTTCATAGATGAAATATCATCTCCATCAATGATAGCCATAACTCTACCATGGTTAGGTCCTTAGAGGTCCTATTAATGATACGAAGGTTGTTGTAACGGAACCCAAGAAAAAAAAAAAAGAAAAGAAAAAAGGGGGTGAGGGGGTCGTCGGCAGAATTGAAAACTCCAGCGAACGCCGGAGTTTTCGCTCGCACATGACTCACAAAGGGCGGCTGAAGGCTGGGATGCCACAGAAATCGACTCCGACCTTCAGCCACCCCAAAACGACCTGCAAAGAACAAAAAATAGAGAAAAACGAAGAGGAACAGAAAAATTCGACGAAACTCCAGCGAGGCCAAACCATACGAAATCGACGTCAAAACTTCCATTTTACGCAACAAAAGTAATCCCAGAACCTTTTACACACATCAGGGTAGATTTAGACGAATCCTATGCGTTAAACACCATCGACAAGGGAGACGGAACGTCGGATTTCCAAACTTCTCCAGATCCGGGAATGTGAGGCCTTTACAAACCAGATCTATACCAAAAAAAGGGTTAAGGGGAAGAAGAGACTCGGGAAGGGAGGAAAAAGGAGGGAAAAAAGACGTCGAAACGACGTTGACGAGGAGAGAGAAAAGTCACCGAAAAAGCGTGCAGGCAACCGGGTGAAGAAGACGAAGTCCGACCCGAGGGCCGGATCTCGTGACCCGAACTGAACCTAATCACCTTAGGTCAGCCCAGTACCCGACGGTTCTCGCGGCCCAGTCGCTTCAGCCCAAAACGCTTAAGCCCAGTTACGGCCCAACCCGATAGCCTCGACCCGAGACCCGCAAGCCCAGTCCAACGCCAACACACCCAGCCCAGCCCACCTACATTTTTCCTTCAGCCGGGCCGGCCTGTCACTCGCGAACAACCCAAGACCCGCGAATGACCCAAGACCCGCAAGTGATCCGATAACCCGCGCGTCAACCCGAGACCCCTGCACACACGTCGCCCTCTGATTGTGCCACGTGGCACGTCAGTAGCGTGGCTCCCTCGGCTCCAGCGACTCAATCGGCTCGGTGGCGGCTTCTCGGTTCCGGCAGCTTATTCGGCTCGAGAAACCTATTTTCAGTCCGTTTGTCACCATTTCGACCCTCCCGGACTTAGTTTCGGCCATGTTTAAGGTAAAATAGATTATTTTAAAGTCGTATTTTACAAATTCAAGCTGGGAATTAATTATGCTTGTGAAATACTAATGAAAGTGACGAATGAGCCAATAGGAACCAACCACGAACGGAAGCGTAGAACGTTCACGAGGAGCTAGGAGCTTACGTTATATTCTAGGGAGTACTTCGGCTAATGCCTATCAAGTAAGTGGCTCACCCCTCATAGGTTACGCGTTATTTGTTGTATGTTGGCACGTGCTTGTAGATTTGCACGTGTCATTAAATTGTATGCTAGTTTAATGTGCTTAAGTACGAACTCATGTGAACGTGAATGTATGCTACGTATGCTGCTTAGTTTGATGTGATATGTTATGCATGTGATGATATGTTGTTCTTGAATTATTATGGCATGATTGTATGAAATATTTGAATGTAAACAGCATGAATTGTTGACATGAAACATGGTAAACTGTCTGGAATCATAACTCCGAAGTTAACTCCGAATCGGCTTCCTCCACCTTCGTTCTTTCTTTTTCTTCTTTCTTCTTCCTTATTCCTTTTTATTCTCCAAATTGGCATTGGCTAGAGATAAAAAAAAATAATAGAATGAAGTAAAAATCCAACCATATGCTTATAAACTTGCAATAATCAACTAAGAGCTGAAAATCTAGATGAATTCTTGGATATCACAAAATGTACGAAGATTGAAAGAAGAAGAATTCAATTGATTGATTTGAAACAGGAGAGTTCATCCGGTAATTGAACTACACGAAGGTGAGCACTCTTCAATAAGGGAAGGAGTGTCAGCAGAGAAAAAATAAACAGAAACAATCCTAATGATACATAAATACACACAAAGATTTTAACTAAATACATAAAAAATTATGTCTAGATCATAATTTACCTATTCCTAAATTGTACCAACTATAGTGCACGTGTGAGTCAGCCATGTAAGACAAAACACTATGTTAGTTGACAACACTACCGCGTTAGGTGTATCTCAACATAGTATCTCATGAAAAACATTATAGATCACTAGCTATTGTGCCTATTTGTGCATTCCTATAAGACCAAATTCAGACTCAGACAGAGAGGTTACGTAGTTAAGTCGAATGAAGCAATAGGTGTAGGGGATTCAGCAGCTACAGCGGCCCCGCCTTACTCGGGAATCAAGACTAAGACAGGAGCAGGTAAAGTCAAGCTCTTAAAGAAGGAGGTAAATCGAATAATTTTTCATTTTAACACCACTTATTTATTCTGTAATTGGATCTCTCAACCTAGTATGATTCACAACACAATTAAACCACATATTGAAGAAAACATGATGCATCTCTCAACCTACTATGATTGACAACACAATTAAGCAAACCACATATTTAAGAAAACATGATGTATCGTACAACTGACCAAACATACATTCTAAATTTTGTGTACCCATGATTCTAATAAGGTTACTTATCTTAAAAGATAGTTTAAAATAGAACTAGTTTCCCCCAAAAACATCCTCGCCATTAAGTACATATATAATTTCTAATTGAAAATTTTTAAACACATTGAGACTGCAAGCTTACCCAACAATGACCTATAAGAGTCACTCAAAATATTTCTTTTCTTGGAAGAGCTCGATATCTGTTGGTTTGTCTAACGGTTAAGAATGAGAAATATAAATGAGATCGAAAATACTATCTTCATTAATGTTCACTTTCGATCTTTCATTAAACAAGATACAAGCTACCAACTAACTCTCAGAAATAAGAGAAAATATACTACTAACCCACTTCTGACAATAAGATAAAATATGCAACCAACCAACTCCTAAAACTAAGATAAAATATATTACCAACAAACTCCTACCAATAATGAAAAAGAATACAGAATTCTAACTCGTTACAACTGTATAAAATATATTCAACAACTAATTATTATACAACAAAATATATTCCACTAATATCTTCATGTCAATTACACTCAACTTGTCCTTTAGAAAATCAAATTGTTGTTTCTCAAACTTTATTGAAAACATCTGCCAATTACATTTTAGTCGAAACATACCATGGTTTGATGATTTCAGCTGATAACTTTTCTCAAACTATATGACAATCTATTTTAATGTGCTTCGTACGTTCGTGAAAAATTGAATTGATTGTTATATGCAATGTTGCTTGATTATCACAATACAACAAAGCTGGTAAAGACAAAACTTTCAAGTCTTGAAAAATGTATCTTAGTCAATCTAATCCTAAACAAGTATTTTTCATAGCTCAATACTTCTAATGATGATCTGGATTTTTATACTTCCAAGAAATAATTGAATTTTCCAAGAAGATGTAATACTTAGAAATAGATCTTTTGGAAGTTCAACAACTACCCGAGTAGTCAGAATCACAATATTCTTGTAATCTCAAGTTGTTTTTAGATGGTAGTAGATGTCCTTACCACGTGGACCTTTTATGTATCTCAGAACTCGAAGAGTTACCTCCCAATGTGGTTTTCTTGGTTCATTCATAAATTGACTAAGCATACAAACTGAATACACTATGTCAGACCTAGTAACAGTTAAATATATTAACCTGTCAATCAACTGTTTGTATTTGCTCGGATCATTCAACTTCTCTCCTTTTTTCAAGAAAGTTTTAGATTTTGCTCTATAGGAAATTTTCCTAGACGTGCTCCTGTAAAACTTGTGTCTTGAAGAATGTCTAAAGCATACTTCCTTTGAGACATAAAAATTCATTTTGTAGATCGAGAAAATTCAATCCCTAGAAAATATTTCAAAGTCCCTAAATCTTTTATAATGAATTTTTCGAGTAAACAAGTCTTGAGATGTTGAATTTCTTTGAGATCATTGTCTGTCAACACAATATCATCAACATTGATAAGAACTGCAGTGAAAGAAATACCTCTACTCTTAGTAAATAAGGAGTAATCTGCTTTTAACTGAATGTAGCCTGCATTTTGTATAGTGGAAGAGAATATGGAGAACCAATGGAGAGAAACCTATTTTAACTCATAAAGAGATTTATGTAGCCGACATACTGAATTCTCCCTTGTCGGCGAAGACTTGATGGTAAACACATGTAGACTTCCTCGTCTAGATTACCATGGAGAAAGACATTTTGAACATCCAACTAATGAGGGAATCCTTTTCAAGCAACGGAATGTAGTAAGTTTCGCTATAGGAGAAAATGTTTATTTGTAATCAATACCTTTAACCTGAGTGTATCCTTTGATACTAGTCGAACTTTATAATGTTAACAGAACCATCAGAATAGTATTTAATCTTGTGCACCCAACAACAACCAATAGCTTTATGACTAGGTGGTAGAGGAACGAGAGACCAAGTGTGATTATGTTCCAAAGCTGCAATTTCAGCATTCATAGCCTTCTGCCATAATGGGTTGCCAGTTGCCTCATCGTAGGTTTTAAGTTCTGTATGGGCTATAATAAGAGCTAGAAAAGTAAGTTGAGTAGGAAAAAAAAAAGAGAATGAAAGGTAATGATGAAAGGGATACATTGTACCCGTGCTGGGACTTGAGCTAGAGGTTAAATGATTAGGTGCAAAAGACATGTTATAATCATTATGTCAAGCTGGAGACTGTTTGGTAGGAGTAGAACGTCGGAGTGGAACTGATGTGTCAGATGAGATAGGATTAGAATTAGTGGGTGAATCTGGAGAATGAATAGAAGATGAAGGAGATGAAGAAATAGGAGAAAAATGGATGTTTGAGTATATGATGAATCCTGGAGTGGTAAAATGGGAGTTGAAGGAGTTAATGTGAAAGTTTGCGAAGCTGATGAAAAAAGAAAATCATCTTCATGAATTGAACATCATGACTGATAAAGAAGTTGTGAGATTGTATGTCATACAACTTGTAGCCTTTGTGACCACTAGGATATCCTACGAAAACACAATGAATTGCTCGAGGTTCAAATTTTTAGTTAGGATGTACTACAGTTGCATAATATTTATAGCAAAAACTCTAAGATGATGAAACATAGGTGGTCGTTTGTAGAGTGCTTCAAAGGGTGTATTGTTAGATAAAAATGGTGATGGTATTCTATTTATAAGATAAACTGTAGTTAAAATGCACTCTCCTAGAAAATTAAGTGGAACCTGTAACTGAAATAAAAGAAACCTAGCTACATTTAGAGTACGACGATTCTTACGTTCTACAAGTTCATTTTGTTGTGAAGTATAGACACAAGTGCGCTAAGTAAAAAATTGTTATAAAGATAGGAACTCAGTCTCATTGTCTGATTGTAATATCTTGATAGTAGTATGAAATTGGATTTGAACAAATTTAACAAACTTCACTAACAAATAATGTACTTCTGATTTATGTTGTATAAGAAAAACCCAAGTACATCGAGGAAAATCATCAACAATTGTGAGAGAAAATGCAAAGCAGAATGGGTAGGAATTTTATGAGGTCCCCAAATGATGTACTTCTGATTTATGTTGTATAAGAAACATCACACTGTAACAAATCAAAGGCATAATGTGTTGTTAATGATTTTCTTGGAAAAGATAACCTAGTTTGTTTTGTTAATGGGCAAATACTACAGTTATGAGAAAAAGTAGCATTATTAAGATGCAATTGATCAACTATAAATTTAACACAAGAATCTTGATAGAAGGTGACACAACATTTAAAGTTATTGATAAGTTTTGGAGACACATAAAACATTATTTAATTATTAAGGATGCAATTGTCAAATAAGCACATCAACCATATTTGCAATATATTTGAACCCAATATGAATCAATCACACAACCTTCTGATCTGGAGTCAAACACGCTACCATTTCACCATGGACCCCATGATATTTAATGAAACAACTCCTCTTATCAAAAATTTTGAAAGTGTCATTCACACACTACTCCACATCATCGAGATTGCTTTAGTGGTAGCAACATTAATTTGATCGAACAAGCAACCTTTTGATCTGGTGTCAAACAAACGCACTACTATTGCACCATGGATCCCATGATATTTGATGGAACGACTCCTCAACAGATCACAGATTTTGAATTGCTTTAGTGGATTAATTGAACCCAACGTGAATCAAACACGCAACCTTCTAATCTGGAGTCAAACGCGCTACCATTGCGCCATGGATCCCATGATATTTGATGGAACGACTCCTCAGCAGATCATAGATTTTGAAAGTGTCACAATTGAACCCAACGTGAATCAAACACGCAACCTTCTGATCTGGAGTCAGACGCGCTACCATTGCGCCATGGATCCCATGATATTTTATGGAACGACTCCTCAACATATTGCAGATTTTGAAAGTGTCATTCACACAATTCTCCACATCACCCAAATTGCTTTAGTGGAATTGAATACCGTTTATAATATAAGATTATTATAATATAAGATTAAAATTATCCAATAATAACTTGAATCCAATATGAATCAAACACGCAACCTTCTTGATCTAGAGTCAAACATGCTACCATTGCACCATGGATCTCATGATATTTAATGCAATGGCAAATTGAACATAGTTTATAATATAAGATTAAAATTATCCAATAGTAACTTAAACTCAACATGAATCAAACACGCAACTTCTAATCTGGAGTCAGACACGCTACTATTGCGCCATGGATTCCATAATTTTTAATGGAATGGCTCCTCAGTACATCACAGATATTGCGGATGCATTTCACGCACTATTCCACACAGTAACATCACAAATCTTGCGGGTGCTCGTAACATCACAGATCTATCATTAAGGTCACCAAAATGCTCAAAATGAATCTCTGGACAACGACTCTAAAGGTTTTTTACAATGGAGACAGTGATAATAATTGTCAACTTCATTTTTCTTCATGCGGATATTCTCGAAATCGCTCTTCAAGCTTTGCACTTTTGTTTTCTTGAACCCACACCTACATGCATTGTTTGTAGCATCTCTCATGCTGTCTTTGTCGATTCCTTCTTTTTCGACATGAGAAGGAAGTGCTCCAGGATTGCTTGGTATAGGTAATAAGTGTCCTCCTGTCATTTCTACTTTTTATTGTTGTCACATCTTCTAATATGACTTTTTGTAGCAACAAAATTTGTTCTGGAATACTAGCTTTTTTTTTTTTTTTTATACTAGATGTTGGTTTTGACCCTTAATCGAAGTAGACCGAAGCAACATAAGCATAAAGAACAATTTGTGGGGAAAGTTTTTTTTTTTTTTTGAAGTGAAAACATTTAAGCACTACCCTTTTCAATTCAATGCACTCCCCTTTTCAATTCTTTTTGTTGGTGAATTAAGCTTACATCTCAAAACTATTTATAGAAGAGAAACCATGACAGTTTTCCCTAAAGATCAATACCGCTAACCATTCTCTTAGAGTAGTTTCACAAATAATTTCCTTTATTAAGTCAAGTTTATGTCACATAAACCTTATCTGACGAACCATCCACTCACTCAAAGAATAACCCACTCGAACTTTGACTGAAATTCGCGAAAAAATTAACATGGGAATGATCATGAAACCGACATCAAACGCCCGACCTTGTGAAAAAGACTTGTACTGAAATGTCAAAAAAAAATTAGATAGAGACTATTGAGAACAAGGGAGATCTTTAAGAGACAAGCACGATCAAAGAACAAGCCAAAAAAAAAATGAGGATAGATCATGCAAGAGAGAGCCAAGCCGAGTTGTGCAGCACCGCCATGTCTGTGAGAACAAAATTGAAATCAACTCTTATACCAACCTTGACCAACATGATAATTTAGATAAGGGGAACCAATAATATAGAAATGTTAGTTTAAGTGGATGATTGAGAAACTTGGAATTAAAAAAAAAATTAGATTTAAAAGATATGATGACTAAAAAGGATTTAAAAGAATTGAAAGGTACTATAAATACCCTGAAGATGCATATTTCTTTTCGGTAGCTTAATCATAGAAAGTCTAAAGTTAGGCATATTTTTTCTTGGAACAATTCTATGGTAGATGATCTTTGAAATTTTTCTATGATGTATGTGAGCGAGAACAAAAACATGTTGAAAAAACTCAGGTTGGTCCGTGGAAATAGTTTTTACTCTTAAAAAAAAGAAATAGTAATATGAACATGTCGCGGGAGATGTAGAGAAATATTAGAGTACACAGATGTCAAATTCAGGAGGGAGATATTAGGATCTATGCAGGGATATTATCAAAAACTTCTAAAGTAGATATTCGGTGATTTGAGTCATTCTTACGAAAGTTAGATTAAGATTCATAATTCTCTATATGAGGGTGAACGAGGCTAAGGAGGCAGAGAACCATAGCCCTCAATTTATAATATAATTGTTGAATTTTCCATGATCCCTAAGATTAAGATTAATGTGTCAGTGTATACTCAACTGATCCCACCTCTAACTGGAAGCTTATATGCTCTAATTAGACCACTTGTTTTACCAATGAATAACAGTACATATAATTTTCTATTTAAATTTGTTACCCATTTAAAAGTTAATTCAATTAATTCTAACACCCCAACCTACAAACCTAAATGCTATATGTACAGCCAACCTAAATTTTAGACCTAAAACCATTTATTTATTCATATTCATTAGAATCGAATTATATTAGACATTATTATTGTCATAAATTAGAGAGTAAAAATTTAAACTTTCCACTCAAACAAAAGAATAAGTACTTCTCATATTGTTCTAAAGTTCTTATACAAATCTCTACCAATAATATTTCACTCTTTATCGGGAACGGATGTTCTGTTTAGTCCATGTTTTTATATTTTAAGTATACTTTTTCACACAATATAACCTATTTAATATAAATCTAACTATATTTCAAAAAATTGAGTAAGTTAAGTGTTATGCCTAAACCCTAAAACTATGATTAAAAAAAAAACAATAGAAAAATAAAAATGAAAAGACAAAATCGATAAGGGTGCACATGGGTTGTGTTGGAAATTCTTTTTGAACCAACTCGAAATTTCGAGTTGATTATCCGAGCAATCCTTATAGAGTTCACAACCCAATCCACCCCAAATTGAATCGGGTTGGGTTAGGTTATCAAGTTTTTTTTAATAATTTAAAAAATACATAATATATATCACATTAATAACTAAAATTTCATAAAATTCAAATATAAAAAATTAACTGACACATCTGCTACCAAAGTTAAATGCTTTTAGTCCTTTTAAAAAGTAGGATAGAGTTTAGGAGGAGTAACCTATTTTTGGGTTAGTTTGGTTAACTCCACAAAATATATATATATATATATATACTAGAATGGAGTTTTTTTTATTTTTTCAAAAATTTAACCCACCTAAACAGAAAATATATATATATAAACCCGCAAATTGAATCGAATTTTTCGATTTTTAAAAAATCTAACTCAATTTAAACCGAAAAATATATAACACAATCTAGTCTACATAATTTGAGTTAAATGGTTGGAACACCAAGATCACTATTTAAAAATTACAATAACCAACCTAAATGGGAAAGATTTTAAAGTAAATGATAAACATAAAGGAAAGTTAATATTAAACCTAAATTGAATAGGGACATACATATGAAACATCAAGTCTTGTCTTTTTTACCCAACACGTGGTTGCTTGTGTGTAAAACATATTGATTGTGATGAGTTGTAATGGCACCGAGTACTGAAATTAGGGTGCGTGGGAAAGAGAATTATGGAATACGAAGAGATTGATGAACAAGTGGAGGCAAGGCATGCATGAAAACCTGTGCGAATCTTGTACAGTTTCTGATATCAGAATGGTTCACGGATTGTACTGACCCTAACTCACGGACATGTCTTTGGAATTCTCAATTGACCAGCAAATTTCCAACAACTTCAAGTTTTTATTTTCTCCACCATCAAAAGCAAACAAACAAAAAAAAAGCCCTAGATTTTGCTTCCCAACTGGGTATGTGCACCTTTGGCCGAGAAACAAAGATATTGATCTCCTTGGAAATCAAGAGTTGTTCTCAAATCAAAGATGAAGATATTCAACAGATGTTCAAATGTGGATAACCATCAAATTTAACTTCTCTACAAGCTTGATCTTGATCGTTGTCAGCTTTGTAGATACTGTCCGCTTTAACCCATTTCGTATCGCCGTCAACCTTGCAGATATTATCTGCTTTAGTCCATTATGTATCGTCATAAGCCTCGTAGATATTGTCCACTTTAACCCTTTATGCATTATCGTCATCTAACTATTTTAAAACGCGTCGGTTAAGAAGAGATTTCATCCCATATAAGAAATATTTTCTTTTCGTATAATCTTGATCGTTGTCAGCTTTGTAGATACTGTCCGCTTTAACCCATTTCGTATCGCCGTCAACCTTGCAGATATTATCTGCTTTAGTCCATTATGTATCGTCATAAGCCTCGTAGATATTGTCCACTTTAACCCTTTATGCATTATCGTCATCTAACTATTTTAAAACGCGTCGGTTAAGAAGAGATTTCATCCCATATAAGAAATATTTTCTTTTCGTATAACTATTTTAAAACGCGTCGGTTAAGAAGAGATTTCATCCCATATAAGAAATATTTTCTTTTCGTATAATCTTGATCGTTGTCAGCTTTGTAGATACTGTCCGCTTTAACCCATTTCGTATCGCCGTCAACCTTGCAGATATTATCTGCTTTAGTCCATTATGTATCGTCATAAGCCTCGTAGATATTGTCCACTTTAACCCTTTATGCATTATCGTCATCTAACTATTTTAAAACGCGTCGGTTAAGAAGAGATTTCATCCCATATAAGAAATATTTTCTTTTCGTATAAGTAGTTATATAGTGAAAAAAAGTAAGGAACAAAATATCATATATATTAATACTTTAAAAAGTCTAAAAATGTGAAATGCTTAGTAATCAATTTAAATACTTTTTTAAAAAATAATGTGTAGAAATTATGACTTCCACATTCCCATTTAAGCCCATTTTTGGTTCGTTTTTCAATAATAATAAGTAAGAATATGAATCAAGAAATTATTACCAAGCATTTCATACAAAACAAAAGGTTTCTAATTATCGCAATTTATATATTTTTTTTTTTAAAGAAGAACATAAAAAAATTTAGCCCATTTAATAATTATTGTGAAAATATAGCACAATTAAAAAAAAAAATTAATTATGGAAGTAGAATTTTGAAGAGGTCTAGTGATTGGAATCATTCACGGGTTGCTTAGTCACAATCCCGGCTCTATATAATCCCAACACATCGCACCCTCCAAAGTACAATTTTATATCAACTTTTTGCATCTCCAAAGAACCCTAACCATGGCTTCCAAATCTTCAGCCATGTTCTTCATCCTCTTAATCTCCATGGCCTTATCATTGCCACCAATTTACGCTTGTACTCCTTGCACCCAGCCCCACCCTCCTTACCCGCCCTACCACCGCCCTTCCCACCCTAAAATTCCACATCCAAAACCCCACCATCCACCCCACCATGGTGGAGGTGGAGGCGGAGGAGGCGGCGGTGGTGGCAGCCGTGGAGGAGGTGGTGGAGGTGGGGGAGGTGGTAGTCGAGGAGGTGGTGGCGGTGGAGGTGGAGGTGGAGGGGGAGGTCATCAACACCCACCTATTGTGATTCCCCCACCAGTGATCACCCCTTCACCACCATCCACCACTTACCCTCCTTACACTGGCCCTCCTCCAAGCGGCGGAGGTGGTGGTGGTGGAGGAGGAGGAGGAGGAGGAGGCGGAGGAAGTGGTGGTTCAGGTTCAGGGCAATACCCACCGCCTCCAGCTCAACCAACATGTCCAATAGATGCATTGAAGCTAGGGTTATGTGTGGATGTGCTTGGAGGGTTGGTGCATATTGGGTTAGGGAATCCAGTGGAGAATGCATGCTGTCCAGTGCTTGGAGGGCTGTTGGAGCTTGAAGCAGCCATATGTCTATGCACAACTTTAAGGATTAAGCTTTTGAATCTCAATATATTCATTCCTTTGGCCCTTCAAGCGCTCATCACTTGTGGCAAGAACCCTCCGCCAGGCTTTGTTTGTCCTCCACTTTAGAAATGTGTTATGAGTTTGGGATGATTGTTAGCTGTTGTTAATGTTGTTGTAGGTTGTGTTTGATGGGTTTTAATTAACAACTTTTGGGTCTTTTTTGTAGCATTGATCCTTTGGTTTTTTGCTTTTGCATGTCATTGATATAATTTCTCATTTACTAATGAGATCATGATTTAGAACAATTTCTGATTATATGTCTCTCTCAAATTTGCTATTTTTGAGTTGAAATTGATTATCCTTTTCTCTCTATAATCATCAAAGTTGGTATGTTTTTTTGGCTAACATGCACTCATGAACTTTGATTTTACACTAAACTTTCATTTGCCTTTTTGTGAAGAAAGGAAAGCTTTGATGATAAGCAAAAGAAACTATTTGATTTTTTGTTTTAAATTCCGAAAAAGACAACAAAAAAGAGTGAAAATAGAGATGAGAATGGTTGAGACCCTAAAACAAATGCAAATACAGTAACTCTTTACACAATATGCGACCATTTAACTTATTTTACTGAAATGAATCAATTATCGTGCGGTGTATAAATTGTAATCTTGCGAGATTTTACTCGAACTAGTACACATTAACACGGAATAATCAAGCCTCATTTATCGTAGTCTCATTAATTGGCATCATATCTATCATAATATTACATGTCATTTATTCACATTCATGCATGAAATCTCGTAACTATAAATTTTCAAAGAACATTATAAATGGATGTACAATCGTCACATATTATATCATACAATATCATTCATACATATTAACCTTACCCTAAAATCAAGTTACTTACCTCAAAATTATATATTATATCATATAATATCATTCATACATATTCAACCTTATCCTAAAAACAAGCTACTTACCTCAAAATCACATATTATATCATATAATATCATTCATACATTCAACCTTATCCCTAAAATGAAGCTAGCTACTTATCTCAAAATCACATATTATATCATATAATATCATTCATACATTCAACCTTACCCCTAAAATGAAGCTAGCTACTTACCTCAAAATCACATATTATATCATATAATATCATTCATACATATCTAACCTTACCCTAAAACCAAGCTACTTACCTCAATATTAAATTCCAACAATTATCAAATTCACCTACAATAAAAAAAGAAAAAAAAAAGACCAAGAGGGCCTGAGTCAAACTCGATCAAATATCGACAGACAAGATTCTACAATTAGGTGCTAGTTCATACATGAAAAAAAAAATAATAATAAAGTCAGATTTTTTTTTTATAATTAATATATATATATATATATATTAATTTTAACTCATCCTACGAGATAAAGCTCAAAAAGCAGTTTCAATTAGCCACTAATAAAATTAGGATTTTCTCTTTCAAATCTTAAAAAAAAAAAATCAACTAAGTTGTCAAAAGGAACCAAATTGGACCTATTAAGATGACTCACGTCTCCTACCCCTAGATGGGCACGGGAGTGGAGCTCATTGATGATTTTCTCATTCTTCCTTTGGCAAACGTGATTTAAGTTCAATCCTTTTTCATGTTACAATCGTATAACAATGCAAACATTCGATTTAGATGAACATAGAAAAATAGGAGAGAGAAAATGTAAGGAGGAATATTAATAGAAAGATTTGTATGGATGACTTCATGTAAGTACACCAATAGATAACACAGTATACATCTTCAAACCACTAAAGAGTATGTATATGGTTCAGTTTATTATATATAGTTTTATTAAGTTTAATAATCTATCATATACAACTATCTACCATATATAGCTTTACTGGACATAGTTTTTTAGTATAAAGCTACTATTGATGACAATATATTTTATATGTCATTTACTATATATAGTTTTAATATGTATAATTGTTAACTAAGCTATAAATAAGCAGTCAACGACTATCACCGTCTTCACTCCATCATACCAATTAAGGTTTTGGATAAACTCAATTTTCCAACATCAACAAATTTTGTCACATGTCTCCTAGATTTCTTGTACACTATGCTGATACTTCCCTTTCGTCGAGCCCCGAGGTTCAAAAGTTGTATGACACTCTGACTATCTGTATAAAGAATCTTCTCGCGCTGCTTCTTGCCTAATTCTTCTAGATAGTCAGTCATCCATATCATCTTCTTTCCAACTTCAGCTATTACCACGTACTCAGCCTCAATAGATGAAAGAGCAACAAAATTCAGAAGTCTAGACATCCAACTCATCCCATCATCCATGGTTTGCTCCCACTTGGTTGTATCCTCCAACTGTAGCGCATCTTCAAGGACTCTGGTTCCCCTTCATCAGTCAACACAATATATAGTCTAATGAAGGTACATACCTATATGGTACTCAGATAGTTTGATGACCTTCTCAACACTTGTTCAAGTGTCACTTAATCCACCTCTAATTCCCCAACAACAGTTTCAGAAGTTTCTTAAGTACTTGCTATAACATCACTAGGTGAATTTTTTCGCAACTCAACCTCAACTCCCACTTGTTTCGTTGTCCTGGAACCTTTTTTCTTTTTGTCCTTGTACAAGAAATTTTCATCAAGTCATGTCACAATGTCTCAGGATTATTCTATTATTGTCATTTCAAAATCAATCCCGGAATATGAATCATCGCCTATGAAGTAGCACTTCACAGCCTCAGTGTCAAGCTTGTCTCTTTTTTCTGGAACAACATTGAACATACGTAATGCAGCAAAAAATTCTCAAGTGAGAGCACTTGAGTTCTTTTCCAATCCATACTTTTTTTTTTGACAATTTGAACTCCAAGGATATTGACGATCCTCTATTGATCAAATAAGTTGTTGTATTCATAGCATTAACCCAAAATGTCTTTGGTATTCCAGAATGAATCCTCATGTCTTTGCTCGCTCATTCAATTGATTAGGCCCTCAAGGAGGGTGGATTTGGTGAGGTCCCATATCGATTGGAGAAAAGAACGAGTGACAGCGAAATGTTGGGCCCTGAAAAAGGGTGGATTGTGTGATCCCACATTGGTTGGAGAGGAGAACGAAACATTCTTTATAAGGGTGTGGAAATCTCTCCCTAGCAAATGCGTTTTAAAAACCTTGAGGAAAACCCCCGAAAAGAAAAGTCCAAAGAAGACAGTATCTGCTAGCGAGGGGCTTGAGCCGTTACAGTGAGTCAACTACAACACCTATTCAATCATTTTCTAAATTCTTTTAGAAGTCTAAGAAATTCATCACATGTCCACATACTTTTGTATACTATTTTTTATTGGTTCAAAATTGGTTTTTTGATAACTTTGTTTAGTTTGAGATTCGATATTTGGAATATCCTTTAATTTATTATTTGTTGAGAGAGTGCAACACTAGAGGCTTTCAAATCGTACTCCGATCACTATGTCACTTTTGGATTTAAAGAGGAGTATCGAAATTAAAAGACAAATATTGGGCGCCTAAAGAAGGCCAATACGTGCCTTGGGTAAAAACGATCAAGGGACAATGCACAAATCGAAGACTTGAGTAGGTTAAGAGTCGAATATTGAGCAACGTAGAGCGCATTGAATCCCTAGATAAAATTATCAAGGGTTGATATATGATTAATTCATTGGAGTCTGAGTGAACTTGTCAGTGGTTGCATAGATGTGACATGCGTATGATACATATATAAGTATAATTCGTAAACTGAGCATCTTGTATGTGTTATATATCTAACTTGTCTGTCAAAAATATACTAATTGTAAATGATATTGTTTGCTATTTGGTGACTCTTTTTAAGTGTGAGCTACTTAGTATACATTATGCAATAACTCACCAATATATTCCCTATATTTTTCATAGATAAATATGATTATGACAATATTGGTAATGCAAAGGAGAAGATACGAGAAAAGAGAACATAAATAGTCATGTTTAACTTTTAGTAGTTGGTTTAGTTGAGAACTTACCGTACGAGATGGTTCATTCTTTTATTGGGTTCGGTAATAAACTTACTTCGGTTTTGATATTGGGTTACTTGAGTTGTTTATCTTCCTTTTGAGTTTGTAAAAATTAGTTCGGTTTTGGTAAATTGAAGTTAACTTACTAGTTAATGAATTTGAGTTGGTGACTCGAGTAACTCATATAAAGTTCACACCTTAAATTGGGCGGTAAAGATTTTATTTTTTTAATTATTTAAAAAAATTATACTTAGAATTTGTTTGGATTGTAACTCTATTCTTGGATGGAATCCATCCATAAAAAAAATTATCAATTTACAAAGAATATAAATTTTCTAAACAACTCAAATAAAAAAAGATGTTGTCACGTTAGATAGTTCAAATTGATCAAATTATACTAACACCAACAACTTTCACATTTTGAAAGGATGCAAGAAATCCTTCCTTCCTTTGTAGGTTTAGGGTGTATTAAAGACTCTCAACTTTGTAGCTTCCTTCTTTCAGCTTCTTGGGCGCTCAACCTCCAAAAAGCATCTTAGTTTGTGCCTCTATTTTTATCTAGAGTTTGTTCCACCGATTTTCCCTTCAATTTTTTTGTTCCACTTTTAAATACTTAAAAAAAAATGTTTTCAGAAACCCTAAAATTTACTCGGGTCCAAAGTCTACATAGACTGTATAAAGAGGATGTCGAGGATTTTCAAGCAAAACCAAAGTTATAAGTCATGTAGGCAGTTCCGTGAAAATGTAAAATAGGTCTGCCCGTTGTTTCTTCCCCTTCATATATTGCCTTTTGTTTTTTATTAAGTAACTTTAGTTCCTCTCTTTCTTGCGCTTTTGAGTCAAACTACTTATTTGTACTTTCTTTGGTGCGCTATAGTTTTCGAATGTGTCGTTCAACCCTTCATTTTAGCTAAGGGAAGAACTCTTACTTCTTATGAGAATTCCACTCGTTGATCTTGAATCGTTGAATCGATAGTCTTTTTTTCGTAGGACATGCTTATAATCTTATTAGTAAAGAAATTCTCAATACATAAAGTTGCACCAAAATTTTGGTAAGTGTTACCATTTCAACTTTAAATTATTCAAAAAATTGTTAGGAATTCTTAGTCTAATACGTATAATAGAAAATTGGTGAAAATCGATATAACGTTACAAACTAAGAGGTAAAAATTTAAAATTTTCATTTTACAATTCTACGTTATGATATGATCATTCAATATTAAAAAGACTCTCTAAAAGTTGCTTAGAATGACAATTCAACTATTTAGAGATATTTTCAAACATTTGGCCCTAATCATGACAAATGTCATCGAGTAAAATTTTAAAACCTTTCGTAGCTAAACAATTATTTGATCATTCAATATTAAAAACACTCTCTAGAAGTTACTTAGAATAACAATTCAACTACTTAGAGATATTCTCAAACATTTGACTACTTAGAGATATTCTCAAACATTTGGTTCCAAACATGACAGATAATCGAGTAAAATTTTAAAACCTTTTGTAGCTAAACAATTATTGACGATGATCTAGGAGAGAGTTGCTTTGTTAGGTGAAAATGATCCGTACTAGCTAGTTTTGTCTTTTGACTTTATGGCTTGTCAAATATTTGGCCATATCTTCATCACATTGCAATACCAAACCTTCTTCAAATGGTTCAATTGTGATATACGACAATCTTCGAAGGATAAGACAAGAGGATGCGAATTTCAAGCAACTCCCATTCATTTTACTTCCATATGCTAATAATTACAGCATTATTTCTGAATCACCAAACAGCTCAGACTCACGGGATGAACAGTTCTAAAGCATTGTCCATTCTCATACCAATTCCCATGGCCCCATTGATTCAAATAAAGAGAAACCACAAAGGTGTCTAATTAAAACCTCCAACCCATCAACAATAATCTCTTTATTTTTTTGTTGTTGATTCCTCCACCAACTTTTTTCTATCTATTTTGTGGCTTTGGATGATTGTAGGACTTGTTATCAACATCTAAGGTGTTGTTTGAGAATGAAATTAGCAATTGTTCTTGAGCTAGATCATTTGAATAGTTCAGTTTTGAGTTATTCTCTAGATGGTTTGTTTCCGTAAGAACGGATCAAAAGGAAGAAGATACGAACATGCACGAGTAAAATTAATGTCGAGAGATGGATAGTGTGAAGATTTAAACTTTCCATTCTTTAGAAAAGATTATAGCTTGTAGTAGGGGTGTTCATATAACCCGTTAATAATCCGACCAATCCAGATTATCTAACCCGAACTATAAAAGTTAGGTTGGGTTAGATTTTTGTTTGGGATGCGTTGAATTTTTAAAAAATAAAAAATTTGGGTCGGATTGTGGGTTGTTTTTCTTGGTCGAGACACAAAAATAGAGTTATAACCAAACCCAACCTACCTTCCCTATTCTTAAAAATATTTTGAATATTAAGAATATTTAACATTTGTTATCGATAATGATGCAATGTGAGTTGAGAAGGTTTGGTATTTGAGCTTTACTTAATGTAATATATTTGTAGATAAGTAGGATTTTTTTTTTAAGATAATTAAAAAAAAATATCCTAACAAACCAACCTTAGAGAGTTGAATTGGATTGTAAATTCTATTCAGATTGATTTGGTCTCCAATCAAGCAATCCGAAATTTCGAATAGAGCTAAAAAATTTCTCCACGCAACGGGTAAACTACAAGCAATCTCATTATTTGATCTTCCATGGACATTAAACCTGTAAATATTTTCAAGAGCATAACATATTTGATAATTTTAGTCAAGAAGACTAAAACCACAAAGGGACAAACAGTGTCAATACAAACGAAAAACATGCAAGCACACAAATTAGACATTTATAGCTGCAAACAACCAAATCAACGACATGCATAATGAGCAGAGTAAAATGGCATCCTTATTTTCCCCGAGGTTGTAAAGAGTAAATTAGGGACACTGGAATCCACGAGGAGTATTTCTGCTGCAAACGTTAAGTAGTAGACTAAGATTAATTGGAAGGTTTATATTGATGCCTAAAATACTTGCTCTGATTGCAGTGCAAAGACAAACAGCTGCCTCAAGATCCGCTAGCCCTTGAATTAATGTGCAGCATGGTGTTACTGGTGGAGTGCCAATGGTTGCATTTACCAGGGTTAGCACTCTAGCACATACACCGATCTTGAGTGCATCCCTAGGACAAGTACCTCCACCAGTACCTGGACTACCTGTTCCAGGACTGCCACCAGAGCCAGGGCTGCCACCTGAACCAGGGCTTCCACCAGAGCCCGGGCTGCCACCGGAACCCGGACTTCCTCCTGATCCCGGGCTGCCACCGGAACCGGGGCTTCCACCGGAGCCGGGACTGCCGCCTGAATGAGGGGGCCTTGGCCTTCTTATAGGGTGGGAACATGAGCCACAAGCATTGGCTAGGGAAAAGAAGAGAAGGTTGAGAGAGAAGAACAAAGCAATGGAGGTGGTGGTTTTGGATGAAGCCATGTTTGAAAACCCTAGAGATATTATATCCCTTTGGTCTACTAGAAGGCTTTTTGAGGTGAGGATGGAGGAGGAGATGGGAGGGTTTTTATAGTGTTTAAGAAGTGGGTATTAGGCTATTTTGTAAATGAGACAAAGATTTTAAGTACGTGTTCATATGACTCAAAATCTTACTCAATTTAGATTATCTAACTGAAATTATAAAAGTTAGATTGGGTTAGATTTTTTTGGATTTGAATTTGATTGAATTTTTAGAAAATCGAAAAATTCAGGTTGATCCGTAGGTTAACATTTTTTTTTTTGTCATGTTTATCCAACTAATTTGAAAATAGGGTTATAACTCAACTCAATGCTACAATGAGAATAAGAATATTTGAGTGGAGTTTGGTTGTGAACTCTATTCGAATTGATCGGGTCTCCAATCCAACTAATTTAAAATTTCAGGTTGATCTAAAAGATATCATCAACTCAATTTAACCCAAAGGGTAAATAGTGAACTTAAAAGATTCTTAAAACAAAAGCCATGCACCCATGTGTGTTTGCTATTGAACTTTTGAGGTGGTAGATCAATCATAGTTACCTAAAAAACAATTTGGACATTTGCTAAAAATAAGAACTATTTGTCTAATTTAAACCATATTTTACTTTGAAGTTTACATAATTTTCCAAATCATTTAATTCTAAAAGTTTTATCAGCCACTCAATTTAGAATCTTTTTTTTTTCTTTTTTGTTTATTTTTTCTAATCTTTTAGTTTCTTGCTTTCTCTTAGTGTGAAAGGAAAGGAAAGGAAAGCTTTGTTATATAATTGATTTTGTTTGAATTTTTTTAAAAGAAAGAAATATATAAATATATTTAGGATGTACTTTTTTTAAAATTTTTTGTGGTCTCACATTTTTAAGTGGAAAAAATCTAAGACTTATTTTTTAGTATTATGTTATATTTAATTATTTTTTAATATTAAATAGGCATTTTATAATAAAAAAAAGATTAAAAAAATAATTTTATCTATGTTTCAAATAAAACATGAAATGACTCTTTTATTTGTATTTTTAATTTTTTATAAAGTGAGTTTTGATAACTAATTATAACTTATTTATTTCTAAGATTTATCTCTACTATTTCTCTTGCTTTCATTTTTCTTTATTTCTTTTTCATTAATCTATCTTTTCTCTTAACCTTACTAATACCCGCTTTGACCCGTTATATATCGTCGTCAGCCTCACAGTTTCAAACAATCTGTTACAGAGAGGTTTCCACATTCTTGTAAGAATGTTTCGTTCTGCTCTCCAACCAATATAGGATCTCACAATTCATCCTCCTTCGGACCCCAGCGTCCTTACTGACACACCGCCCGGTGTCTGACTCTAATATCATTTGTAACAGCCCAAGTCTACTGCTAGCTGATATTTTCTGTTTTGGTCAGCTACGTATTATTGTCAGCCTCACGGTTTTAAAATATGTCTGTTAGGAAGAGGTATCCACATCCTTATAAGGAATGTTTCGTTCCCCTCTCTAACTGATGTGAGATCTCATACTTCTAGTTCTATCATCAAGATCACTCTTATTCAAATGTAGTTTCAGTTTATTAATGTACTTTTTTTTTTTTTTACTTAGGTGTTACATTCTAAAAAAAAAGAGAAAGAAAACGACATACACGAAACACTTGTACTTCTAAACTATAGCAAACGAGAAACTGTTACACCAAACGACCCGTAAACGTCTTACGCCGAAGAACTAAACAAGGTAACCCACCAACAAATACCCTACTCCTCCCCTTTACTATTTTCTAGTCTTTTGAGTCCAAAACAGAAAATTTTACTCTATACTCACTATTGCATGATGAATTGAGATCTCTCCTAGAATCGGAGTTCCAAGATCCACAATTTGAACAAAGTATAAACTCAATGCCCTTCTGGTAGAAGCTTCCAATCAGAACCTTCAAAATTTAGGGTTAAAGCTCAAAAATCGAGAGAGAAATAGGAAAGGGTCCCATGTGGTTGCAGCTTCACATGTTTTCAGTCCCTACCAAAGCTTTTGCGTAGCCTAATCAATGATTAGTTCTACTTTGAAGAAAAAACCTTTTGAATATCACGGGAGCTTCTTAGTTTTTTAATGTCATTTTAAACCGAATTCCTCAACATTTCCAGCCATTCATACTGATCTAATATTTGATTGGATGTTTGTTATAAAAATATCACTCGAAATAGTTTTCTTCATCTTTCATAAATGTTTTAAAACTACATTTGAAGTAGAATTTTAGTATAATGTTGGACGGATAATTTATGAGACAGATATCTAGATCGTTACAATGATGATCATGACACTTGTTTGAATTAAACCTAAAAAAATGTGACATTAAGATGAATAATTGACGTGACAGTTGTCTAGATCGATATAGTGGTGATGAGAACGCTTGCTTAAATTAAATCTAAAAAGAATATGATATTTAGATGGAGAACTAACGCTCTAGAATGATGTGGTGGTAATTAGGGCACTTGATTGAATTAAATTTGAAAGAATATGACATTAAGATAGATCATCAACGTGGCAATGATTAAGACTAATGCAGAAATAAGTGTTTAAGCTTTAACATAAATTATAAACTTCAACATTTTTATGGACTTACATGTTCGAAAACATCTTTAAAGCGACACAACGAAATACTAAATGAAATAAATAAGCATTAAAATTAAAAGCACCCTGATCTAACCTAAGTCTAAGATTAACTTAAGTCTAAGAAAATAAGTACAACTAATTTATGTGTCGTGGTCTCGAATTGTGATGTCATTTTAAGCAGTATAGGCGAACCTTGCTTTTACCTTAAAAGTAGAGTAGCACATGACTTGAGTATTTTAAAAAAGACGACCCCCAATCGGAGTTAAATGCATACACATACAGTTTCATGTTGGGACCTATCATAACAATCTATTTTCCTATCCTAACGGAACTTGGATGTGTACTTAATTTCTCTACACACAGTCCACGTGTGGGAGAATGGACCCACCTGTCGGTTTGCACACCTCCTAGGCCCCTTTCTGGGTGGGCGAACATTCTTTAGTAGCTATTGATGTCAGACACCCGTTAGGTATAGCGACTATCATGACAACATTATGATAAACATAACGATCATTCTCCTGCCTTGTAGTATATGCGTATGTATTATCATGAAGGAATAGGGGTATCCCTCAATGCTTTAGCACAAAATAATGCATGAGGTCCCAACATTTTTCCATTTTAATTATCATTAATACAACCCTACAAGCGTCTCGTTCATATCATATAATTTTTCATATCATTTCTCATAACATTTCTCATATTATTTATCATAATTCTTATGCGTATGCTGAAGTTGTATTTCATGCTAGTTTGTCGTTTTACATGTCAATCATAGCATATCATTCATGTCACATGTCAATCATATCATAATGTTTTCATGCTTTCAGACATAACAATCCATCTTAATGGGATGAGAGCTTACAAGTAGGTCTAAGTATTTTTATACTCACCCCTCTCATTTTCTTTGTCAAGTGTTCGCAGGCTACATGTTAAGGTGGATGAACGTTCGAGAGTTGTGTGGTCACAGAGAGGGTCGTTTCAAAGCATCAATCTGCTTTTGTATTTGTGTATTTCATTTTATAATTGTATCCCAAACCCATTTTCTACTTAAATTTGATAGGTACTGTCTAGTAACTCAATTTCATTTAACAATACACAAGTAGTTGCGACTAATGATGGTTGTTCCTGAAACTTTGAGACCTACCTAGAAGCTCAAATAGCTGTAAGAATAGGCACGAACTTCCTTACCCTAAAGAAAAATTCGTGGAAACCTAATAGGAATTGAATGCGATGAGAGCTTACAAGTAGGTTCTTTATTAAGTATTGTTATACTCACCCGTTTTCCTTTCTTTTTTAGGTGTTCGCAGGTTACCAGTTAAGGTGGATGAGCATTTGAGAGCTTTGCAGTTATAGATGGGTTATTTTAGAGCGTCAATTTGCCTTTGTATTTGAGTATTTTGTATTTCGTTTTATAATTGTATCTCAAAGTCATTTCTCCCTTGTAATAAATTTGAATAGTGTCGTCCTATCATTGGACTTCATTTAAATGTACACAAGTAGTTGCGACTGACAATGGTTGTCCCTAGAACTTCGAGACCTACATAAAAGCTCGGATAGATGTAAAAATAGGCCTGAATTTCCTTGACCCTAAAGAAAACTTGTGAAAACCTAATAGGAATTGGATAGGATGAGAATAAGTAGATGGCTTACCAAGTATTTTTATACTCTAACTCTTTCTATTTCTTTTTTAGGTGTTCGCAGACTATTGGTTAAGATGAAGGAACATTTGAGAGTTGTGCGGTCACAGAGGAGATAATTTCGAAGCGTAAATTTACCTTTTTATTTGAGTATTTTGTATTTGGTTTTATAATTGTATCCTAAACCCATTTTCTACTTAGTAATAAATTTAAATAGTACTACTTAACTTTGTATTTAAGTGTGGTGTTGGTTTGTTTTAGTACAATATAAATTCTACCATTTTTTCATCTTTTATTTTACTTCTTAATTTATTTGGTTTTGGTCGTTGTTTGTTTAGTTACTATCTGACTTTCAAAGCCTAGTCTAGTGCATGTCTTATAGGAAGGTTATGTTGGTAATATGAAAGTATGATATGCATCATAACCATGTACTATGTTTTAAAATGCGAGACTTCATGCATGTTGTATGTCACGAGCACAAATACTCTTCTAACATGTTTTGTATGGACACATACCCATGATATGATACATGCTCTTTTTTTTTTTTTTTTTGTTGGTTTTGATAGCGTGAGCATGCACTAGCCCATAGTTAGGTCTATGATGTACGTATATGAGTCTGTCCAATGAGTTCATGTGCGCATGCGTAAATCGTGTATAGAGAAGTATTGTATATCTAATGTTACTCTTACTTGGAAAAGAAAGTAGAACTCCAAGAAATAATCATGAAAGTAGGTCCCCACATAAACCTTGTTGCAATATAACTACATTTTTTAACCTGAACAATAAAGTCACTTACAAAATATTTGTATGTACTCAAACTACATTTAACACTTTTACCGATAAAAGTAAGGACCCTATGTTGAATGATGACATTAATTGAGGAGACCATGGAATCAAGTCACAATGTAGATTTTCGAATTTAAGTTGTAGTTTGTATGTTAAGAGATAGGTAAATAGCATTTATTTCTAAACATTGATTAGAGACGTTTTTTTCAATTTTCAAATAGGAATGGTTGCCATGTGAGAGATCGGTATATGAATAAACTGAGACTACATCTGAATTAGACTGATCTTAAGACTAGAATAGCTTAGAAAGACTTCAAAGAATTGAAAGTTAATATCTATATAAATAGGGTGCATTTTTTCAGTGTCTCAAAGATAGGAACTTCAAAGTTCAACATGTTTTACTTTGAGTAATTTACTATTTGGTAATTTTCTAGAAATTTTCGTAAGAAGTATGCAAGTGAGCTCAAAACAAGTCTTAAAGCAATGAGGTGTCAAATATGAAGTCCACATCGTGTATAAGACATTATAAATTGTATCAAGACGAACGCTAATAGACATATAACACTCGATACCACATCTGAATGAGAACAATTCTAAAAATACATGAATCTTCAAATTTCAAGAGCATAGAAGCGTTTTTAGTCCCTAAACTAATCTCCCACATTACCATTCTCGTTCATAATTATTTCTTCAAACATTGTAGATGACCTCATGATTATGCCAAATCTTACCGACTTATCCAAATCAATATGAAAAAGAAAGCTTAGACTTCAAAAAATTTCTATCTGTTTGACTTGACCATAATTTCAGGAAGTAGGATTAACATTTTTTCAAAGAAAGAGATTTGTTTATCATCTTCCAATCCGAAAATTATGGCCAATGCCATGTAGTCGAAGAAACCTCAAGATTCAAGTCAATGCACAAATAATTTTCACAATAATCGGCGATCTTTAAGGTTCTTATTAATTTTTTTTTTCTTTTTGTAAAGACTTTAATTTTATTATTATTATTTAAGTTTGATTTTTCTTGTCCTGTTCCAAGCTTTATGATCCTTACTCGTAAACCACTAACAAGAACCTGTCTTCCTCATGATTTGGAGAGATGTTACGATACAAGAACCTTTCATAGGGAGGCAGAGGATTCAAACATGATGATATAGATATCATGAAAGGCAGAGGATTCAAACATGATGATATAGATATCAATTATCTGGTTGAGTTATGTTCACTTTCATAAATTATCTTTAAGATGTTAATTAATAGTATCAAAAATTAAAAATTCATATTTATCACATTACTGCTAACTTGATTACTTAGAGTTTGTTGGCTTAGGTTAAAAAAAAAACATCACTTCAACAAATTAAACACGACATGATATATTTACTGGATAAATATTTTTTAATTTGGTACTAGAAAACAAAAGGAAAATCTCCATCTAAATAAAATAAAATTGTTGCAAGTTGCCATGAAGATGTATTGTCATGACTCTCATTTAGTTCATAACTATTTTGGTTAATATTCTCTTTTATTTTGTTTTATAACTCTGACATTTTTAGTTCATATTTTCATTTATTTTGGTTTATAATTCTCATTTAGTTTATAATCCTTTTAGTTCATCTTGATTTAAGTACGAGAATTAGTATTGTTATGCCTATATAAAGGCTTGTCTAGCATTATTTTGAGATGCTGGAGTCATTGTAATTTTATATTTCCCTCGACACAATTGGAAGGAATTTTATTGAGAGACTTTATAGTGTGAGAGTGTGAGAGATACAGTTGTAAACACTTTGGTTACAGTGATTGGCTACCACCCGTGGATGTAGGAGAATTTTTTCTCTTCGAACCACGTAAGCTTTGTGTCTCTTTGTTTATTTTCTGTTTGTGAGTGTGTGAGTGCGATAGATCTTGCTTCTACTACCGCTACAACAATTGGTATTAGAGAATTTTTTTGTTGTGGCATTAGGGCACAACAAGTGGTATAGAGCATTTTGGTTGTGGCATTTGGGTACAACAAAAATAATATATCAAACGACGACAATTCTATTTTAACTCGTGCCAGCCTAGCAAGAATTCGTTCCAAGCAGATTAATTAGCGTTAACGTTAATATTATCATTCTAATCTACACAACTAGAACCTACTCATTGCTAATGTGAATTCAATAACAAGATTCTTCGAACTTTGAGAACCAAGCAACAATCCAAAACAAAGAGTCCATTTTTTTTGCTATCAACAAGATTAAGATGGTTAAGACTATACTTTATTATTGGGCTCCAATTTGACATCTAGCTAGCTAGTGGAAACTTTCCTTGATATTAAAGAAAATTAAAAGGGTATCACGGGTGACCCTAAGCTTAGAATCTACAATATGGGATCCACCATTTTTAAAGTTTTTATTCACAAAATTACGAGTGCTTCCAAAATGTATTGCAACTTGCCCCATTTGCTTTCCTTTTTTCTTCCCCATGTGGAACCATCTTCATTTCAAGCCACAAAAATTTCCTGCCATTTGCTCATTCAATCAAAATCAAAGAATTGTGTCCACCAATAATATGGGTTGAATTGATTCGAGTTTGAAGCAAAGATTGTTGACGATAATCGAGAAAGATTCATAGGGGTTATTTCTTAGGCAGAGATTGTTTTTATGGTGTCCTGATTGGAAAGTTGAGCTGAGCAATGTGTGTACGGTTTGAAGGTTGCAGCTTGAGATGAGATTAGGACGTTTCAATGCCTGTTTTTGGGTAAAGATGAGTTATATAAAAATGTGAAAAAGGTTGATGATGTTACAGCTTTTCTTCAAATTATTGTAGTTCATGATTTCGAGTTTACTTTTGTGACTAGAACGAAAGTCAAATAATGAAGATGTATATGTAGTCGGTTCATTAAAAAATGTACAAATCGGTGGATATTTCTAAATGAATAAAAGAATTTATAAGAAAATATATTTAAATCTACAAACACTCGTAACACGTTACGCTGTTTAAATAAATCAATGTATAATTTTTTTTGAGGTAAATATTATTTTTTAATTAAAATTTTTGAAGAGACGAGAGAGCTAATGATTAATCAAGTGTAAAAGGTATCCTGAGAAACATTCAACCAACATGTTTTTTCTTTTCAAAATAAAAAATAAGAATAAGAGAAAGGAAAAATGAAATATTATCCAAGGATAATTTCAATTTCGAACCAAATCGAGTGGTCTATGATTCATTTGGTCAAGTGAAGGCGATGTGGTTTAAGTGAATAAAAATACAATGAATTTATGGGTTGAGGCCGTGTAAACATTTCAAATAAAGAAGGAAGGCATAAATGAACCAAAATTACATCTGAATGATAACAAGAAAATAAAATAGTTAAAGAAAATTTTAAAACAGTCGAAAGTTACTCTACCAACTACCTTCATTTTCGATAGAATTGAACGTTAGATATCAATATTTTTTCCCTTTAATGAAACATCTAAGATACCACTCTATTTGTAATAAAAAAAAAACGGTAGTAATCTGTAAATCTTCATTAAGTTCATCGAGCTAATGAAATAAAAACAAAATCAACGTTACTTGTAAGTATCTTGATATCCACTAAGCAAATTTCAATGATCTTTACCAAGATTGCCAAAGTAACGATTTATTGCACTAATTACATAGGATAAATCAAGACAAGCACGAATCACTAAAAATCTAATTATACTAGAATAAGGAATGTTAAACGAACACGACTCTTCACAATGGTATGATATTGTCCACTTAGAACATAAGCTCTCATGGCTTTGCTTTGGGCTTCCCCAAAAGGCCTCATACCAATGGAGTTAGTATTCCTCACTTATAAACCCATGATCACACCCTAAATTAGTCGATGTGGGACTTCCATCATCCAACACCTCCCCTTAATCGAGGCTCGACTCCTTTGGAGTCTTAGTCATTTTTGACGGCCTTCGAGGAGGGGCTTAGCTCCTTTTCTTTAAGAGTTCTTTGTTCGATATTTGAGGATTTACCAATCTATTGGCACGACTAAGGAGGGGCTTAGCTCCTTTTCTTTAAGAGTTCTTTGTTCGATATTTGAGGATTTACCAATCTATTGGCACGACTAAGGAGGGGCTTAGCTCCTTTTCTTTAAGAGTTCTTTGTTCGATATTTGAGGATTTACCAATCTATTGGCACGACTAAGGAGGGGCTTAGCTCCTTTTCTTTAAGAGTTCTTTGTTCGATATTTGAGGATTTACCAATCTATTGGCACGACTAAGGAGGGGCTTAGCTCCTTTTCTTTAAGAGTTCTTTGTTCGATATTTAAGGAGGGGCATGGCTCTGATACCATGTTAAACGAACACGACTCTCCACAATGGTATGATATTGTCCACTTTGAGCATAAGCTCTCATGGTTTTGCTTTGGGCTTCCCCAAAAGGCCTCATACCAATGGAGTTAGTATTCCTCACTTATAAACTCATGATCACACCCTAAATTAGTCGATGTGGGACTTCCATCATCCAACAAGGAATTCAAAAAATATAATCAATTTCATCGTTTGAATGTGGAGACAATGGTCTTAATGTGACAATAAATGAGTACTAATTGCTTGACTTTATGCTCGAAAAAAAATGCTCAATATCGACGTAAATAGTCTTCTCGTCTTCTTATCCTCACAATTTTCATACCATTATTTTCTTTGGAGATCCCAAATCTTTAATATCAAACTCCTCATTAAGCTCTAATTTCTCTTAAATCTTTAGTAATTGTCAACATAATGCCAAAACATATAAGAAGATACACAAAGGACCCATCATAATTATCGTAATTGCTTCTTTTAATATCATGAATTATCTTAAATAAGTCAAATTTTTTGTACCTCGTTGTTCCAGGCTCCAAATAGATGTTTTTAACCAACAAAAACAATCTTATTTTCTTGAACCTATAAAACCCTTGGGTTGATGCATATAAACATATTCTTGAAGTTCTCCCTGTAAAAATGTAGTTTTTACATTTAACAGCTCAATCTGAAAACATATAATACAATGTAACAACTCAAGCAGTATAATACAATGTAACAACTCAAGTCTACTGCTAACAGATATAGTTCGCTTTAACTTATTACATTTCGTTGTGAGTTTCACAGTTTTAAAACTCGTCTATTAGAGAAATGTTTTCACACTCTTAGAAGAAATGTTTCATTTCCATCTCCAATCGATATGAGACCTCACAATCCACCTCCCTTGGGATCCCAAAGTCCTTGTTGGCACACCGTCCGATTTCTAGCTCCGATACCATTGTAATAGTCCAAACTCACTTAGCAAATATTGTTTGTTTTGGTCCGTTACGTATATTGTTAAACATTTCATATAAGAATGTGGAAGCTTCTCCATAGTAGATGCATTTTAAAACCATGAAGCTGTCGGTGATACGTAACGGGCTAAAGCGGACAATATCTATCAGCGATAAGGTTACATACAATATGCAATAATGCATGAATTGATCTTTGCTTCACCACTAGAGAAAACGTAATAGTATAATCAAGACGATAGATTTGACTATAACTCTTAGCAACTAATGTTACTTTATATTTAGCTTCTAAACTCTTGGAATACCTTATCAAGACAACATGCATAAAGCTAAAGCTAATTAGATGGGGAAAGAAGAATGGTTTGTTTACATTAAAATGGGATGACACTGATAACTACACAAATAACTCAAGAACTTTGAAGATCTCAAAGCCCCTTCAAGATGGAAGCATGAAAAAACAATCTTCTTCATCCCCAATACGAATCATTAGATTAAAAAAATGAGGTTCACGGGAGTTCCAAACCCATATTTGATTATTGGTCACCCTTCTAATCCAAAGTGCCAAAAAACCAAATATAAAATATTCCTAAACCTGAAGCACATCCACAATGCCAGCCCTTACTCACATGGCCATAATACCTCATTATAATACCCTCAATTTGCTACCAAATAAACCTCATTTCACTATAAATACACACACACTCTCAGCTTCTACTACACTCACACCCAAAAAAAGCCAGAAATTGAACAGTTTCAAGAGATCCCTTGATTCTTTTCCTCTTTTTTTGGGAAAAAAATGGACTCTAAAAGAACTTCAAATGCAGCCATCTTTCTTGTTCTAAACCTTGTTTTCTTCGCCTTTGTGAACGTATGCCATGCCTGTGATGATCACGCTCCGAAGTCAAAGCCAAAGCCTTACCCTAACCCTAACCCTACACCAGTAGTCAAGAGCTGCCCTAGAGATGCCCTAAAGCTTGGTGTGTGCACAAAACTGCTGAACGGACCGGTCAGTGCGCTCGTTGGGTCCTTGCCGAACACCCAATGCTGCTCACTGCTCGATGGACTTATCGACCTCGAAGCAGCCGTGTGTCTTTGCACAGCCATCAAAGCCAACATTCTTGGTATTAACATTAACATTCCCATTTCTTTGAGCTTGCTTGTCAATGTATGTGGAAAGAAGGTTCCCTCTGAATTCCAGTGTGCTTAAGGCATTAATCACCGTGTTCTGCATTTCTTATTGATATCTTTGTGGTAATCTCTATGGAGATAAGCTGTGTGCTTCCCTTTGTCTATTTTTCTTTAGTTTGAATAATTCCAGTTTGATATGTTCTGATGGATTAGTGAGTGCTGAAAACTTCAAGCACTTGACTTGTAATTGTTGTAGTCATTTGTCGGTTGGTTTCTTAAATTAATGATTGTGTGACAAAGATTTAGTCATGTATGTTTTGTTATATGTCTCTAATTGTCAAACATGTTCTTTACTTCTATGAATTGGATCGACACGTACTAAATTAAGATGCTGGGAAATTGATGGATTGTGAGAACAACAAAACGATTAATAACAAAAATAATAAGAAGATATCATTTGATCGATACAAATTCGTCCCAGTTCTTATTCATTGATCTACTAACATGATGTAGATACAAAATTGAATCCAATGGCAACAAGTAATCTAAACTATTTGAGATTCCACGTCTGATTGGAGAGGAGTATGAAACATTTCTTATAAGAGGGTAGAAATCTCACTCTAGTAAATGCGTTTTAAAACCGTGAGATTGACAACGATACGTAACAGGCTGAAATGGACAATATCTACTAGCGAGTGGGATTGAGTTGTTACAAATAGTATTAGAGCCAGGTTCTGGGCGCTAGCGAGAACATTGGGTCGTCAAAGAGGGTAGATTATGAGATCCCACATTAGTTGGAGAGGGGAATGAAGCATCCCACATAAGAGTGTATGAAATATCTTCTTAATAGATATGTTTTAAAACCATAGAGCACACAGAGATGTGTAGTAGGACTCAAGCTTTGGAGAAGTGTAGTATGACTCAAATATAGAAAAGATAAGAATCAGGTCAAAAGACATCGATTGACCAAAATACAATTGTTTGCCCTTAGATTACAAGAGTGAAGAACAACAAATTATAAGAAATCAATTTAACCAAACAAAAAAGAAACCTTTTCAAGGGATAAACAGCCAAGTGAACCCAAAAATTACCAAATTGCTTTCAAACGGCCTATTTGAGGTCCATATGAGATGATAATACATGAAATTAATAAGTTAATAGTGTGAGGTCACCCATCCGTTAAAGAGAGAAACGAAACATTCCTTGTAAGGGTATGGGAACTCCTCCCTAGTAGACGCATTTTAAAACTGTAAGGCTGATGACGATACATAACGAACCAAAGCGGATAATATCTATTAGCGGTGGGTTTGAGCTGTTACAAATAGTATGAGAGTCAGACATCGAGTGGCGTGCCAACGAGGATGCTGACCCCCAAGGGAGTGAATTGTGAGATTCCACATCGGTTGGAGAGGGGAACGGAGCATTTCTTATAAGGGTGTGGAAACCTCTCCTTAGTCAATGCGTTTTAAAATCGTGAGGCTGACGACAATACGTAACGGGGCAAAGCAAACAATATCTGCTAGCGGTAGGCTTAAGCGGTTATCGTTACCCTCTCAATATTAATATGGTAGACTCTATATGGAATTCGATTATTGTGGGCTTGACAATCTAACACAAAATAATAGTAAATCTGGTACAAGTTGAAGATATTTTGAAATATGACACAATTTTAAGCTCAAGATTATAGCATATAAAGAGTAAAAAAATATTCATCAACGTGTCTGAAAATAATGAGCAAACAAGCAAGAACAATAATTAAGTGAACTCATTCTTTAAGGGCATCAACCAAATTGAATCCTATAAGAAAACATAGCTCATAATGAAATGAATGAAAACAAAACACCTCGTTGTATTACAACTCTCAAACACACCTCCACTTCGAACGACAGCCTGCGAACACTTGAAAAAGAAAAGAGGGAAGGGGTGACTATAAAATTACTTATTAAGCAACCTACTTGTAGGTTATCATTGCATCCATGACTTAACAGGTGATCACGAGCTTTACTCTAACTCTGAGTGCATTACTCTTGCTATGCACCTTCTTGAATAGCTAGCTTAGCCTACATAGCAGTGACTAGAATTCGAAGATGAGACGCTACTTCAATAGACTTCATACCACACGGGGACAACATGGTGAGTTCTAGCTTGCTCGTCATCCATGGGAGGTTAGCTAGTAAACCCATCCCACCGGTCATGAAGTCACTCAAGGTTGAGGGGCGCTACCTATTAATTACTGAAGCATAGATCAGAATATCTCATCGTCCTTTCTAACACATGAAAAAACACATAAAACAACATATCATGGAAAAACACATAAAACAACATATCATGGAAAAACACAAAAAACAACATGTCTTAAAATCTCAGCTAGAGACATTTTTGTAATTTTGTACATCATGTTAGTAATGCACAACAATATACTCTATCTAGGTGAAGAATACGAATAAGAAAAAATATATCGACGAGAGGTTTATATGGATCACTTCTGGCATGTACATTTATAAAGAATACAGAAAATACATATTCAAAGTATGTAGGGTTCAGTTTGCATAGATATAGTTATCTATCATGTATAGTCGACAATACATCGTCATTTATTATATATGAGCATTTATTATATATGTCCAATATGACCATTTACTATATATGCTCATTTATTATGTATAGTCATTGAATAAGGTACAAGTAAACATCATATTCCACAACCCAACAATTATTCCACTAGGAGATTGATCTAGTTAACCAAAAACTTCATTCTCAAAAGATTCTCATCATCAATATCTTCATTCCACCCGACCAACAAGGTTGTGCACGATCTAAATTTTTCAACATCAACACATTTTATTAACATGTCTGCTTGATTATTTGAAATCTCTATCTTCTCTAAACACATATAGTCATCTTCTACTAACCTGCGAGAGAAATGGTATCGTCTTCTGATGTGTTTTGTCTTTGGATATAGTGTAGTTTCTTCCCTAATTGTATGGCACTCTGACTATCTAAATAAAGAATCTTCTCGTACTGCTCTTTGTTTGAAGCCTAGACATTCAACTCACTGCTCTTCCATCTATAGTGTAGATATATCTAGATGTGTTCTTACTCGAGTCTACATCTCCATTAAGAACAACATCCACAAGACCTTGCAAAATTATTTTGTCTTTGTCATAATGAATTGAAGTACTAGATGTACCTCTCAAATATCTTAGAACCCACTTCATAGCTTCATTCACCCTTAATTTGGATAACATCATCTCAATGTATTACTTCTGGGATAGATAATGTGCCATTAGATCCATCTCGAAAAATCCTCATCCTAAGAATATGGTTCACTATACCCAAGTTTTCCTCTCATCATCCATAGTTTGCTCTCATTTGGTTAAATCCTCCACATGTAGGGCCTCATCATAAGACTTTAATTCTTCTTCAATATAGTGTAATGAAAGTGAATATCTATATGGTGCTTTGATGGTTTTGAATGATCTTCTCAACACCTGCTCTGATGTCACTTGCTCCAACTTTGGTTCCTTAACAACCGTCTTAGGAGTTTCTTAAGTTTATGTAGTAACATCACTTGCTTCGTAGTAGCTGAATCTTTCCTCTCTGTCTTTATACAAAGACTTTTTCATCAAATGTCACATCATAATGTATCAAGATTTTTCTATTTTTTTCGTCCCAAAACTTATACTTGAACATGTCTGAACCATAACTTATGAAGTCACACTTCATAGCCTTAACATCAAGTTTGTCTATCTTCTCTAGATCAACATGAATATATACCGTGCAACCAAGAGTTTTCAAGTGAGAGTACTTGAGTTCTTTTTCTATTCATACCAATTATGACAACTTGAGCTACAATGGTTTTAATGGTCCTCTATTGATCAAGTAGGCTGATTTATTCATAGCATCATCCTAAAATGTCTTTGACAGTCTAGAAGAAATCCTCATACTCCATGCCCACTTATTCTATGTTATGTTCATCTTTTTAGTAACACCATTTTGTCTTACATTATTGAAAATTTTCCTCATTAATTTCATTCCCTCACTGACACACAATACATTGTTAGGTTATGAAGCCTGATACTTATTTATAGCTTGGTCAACGGTTATATCCGGTAAAGCTATATTTAGTAAAGCTATATATAGTAAAGCTATATATGGTAAAGCTATATCCGGTAAAGCTATATATGGTAAATAGCTATATATAGTAGATGGCTAAATCTGGTAAAGCTATATATAGTAAACTATACCATATATATATCTGGTCCGGTAGAGCTTTGAAGAAGTACTTTCTATTCTATGTACTCTCTTGTTGTACATACCTGAAATCATCAAATAAAAAAATTCTTTTAGCCAGGGTTCTCCTTGCAATTTTCTCTATCCTTTTCTTTGTGTTCATCTAGATCGAGTGTGTGCGTTGTTGTGCGATCCTAACAACTGGTATCAGAGCTAACGACTGATATCGATCTTAACATACATTATATTCTAACTTGAGTCTAATTTTTCATACTCTCCTCCATTATCAGTCAAACTGGTATGATTTTCAATTTCAGATTTCCATATCTAGAAGGTGGCAAGCACATATGACTTTTGTCTTAGGAAATAAACACGTACCTTTATGTTGAAATCATCAATGTAGGTGACGTAGAACTTTGATTCACCAGTGAAGAAACTAGAGATAGTCTCCAATTATCTATATGAACCATTTCAAATCATACTTTATTCAATTATCTGGCAATCTTTATGAAGTTAATTCGTTTCTATTTGTCCACAATGCAGCTCTCACAAAAACTCATATCAATAGATTTTACGCCTTCTAAAGCTTCTTTCACAACTAGCTTCTTCATTCAATGCTCATATGTCCAATGTAGTATGCCATATACTTCAACTGGAAGCAATATCAACAACATCCATGTTCATACACCATGTGGTGGTGTATAAGGTTCTAGATTTTGTGTCACGTGCTTCTATCATGGCACCCTTCACAATTTTCCACAAACTCTTCCCATACTCTACAGTATAAATTGTCTTGTTCAACTAACTACTAGAGATCAAAATATTTTTGAGACCATAAATATATCTAACAATCTTCAATTTCCACTGCTTTTCTACTGGAATTTGTATGCAAACACCCCATTTCATTCAATTTTCAAGATTTTGTTGTTGACAAAAGACACCTTCCCGAAATTTTTTAGATTTGAAATTTCGAAACATTTTCTTATTTAGAGAAAAATAAAATGATGCACCCTAATCCAAAAACTAAGATTCAGTCGGACTATCTACACTCAGGATTAGAGCATACTCATTATCTTCTGCTGAATATACACAATCGTTATCATCTCCAGATTTGCGATCCGGTTTCTTTTTTGGTTTGTACAATCTGTCGAAAAATGCTCATTTTCCCCACATCCCCATTTGATAAGTCTTATTGTTTGGGCCCTTCAATTTACTTCTCCTTCGATCAACATTGAAAGCACTGTCTGATAAATCTCCAACTTATTGTTTGTGAATACTTTTGCTGAAAACTACATCTCGAACATTATCAAACTTTAGTTTCTTATTTCCTCGAGATCTGTTGATCATAGCAACAACAGTATCCCACAACTCAAGTAAAGATGGCATCGAAATTAATGCTTTCATTTCATCTTTGAAATTAATTTCCATAGTTGAATTACAATCATATTGAATTCATTTATATAATTCGCAACTTATCCATCTTCAGACATGTGTAGATTTAACAATCTACACATTAGAGATACTTTATTCATAGTTGACAATTTTTCATACATATTCGACAACATCTTCAATAAATATGACGTTGTCTTCTTCATGTTAATGTTGAACATCACATTTCTGGACATTGTCAACGAGATCAACTCTAGAGTCAACCAATCCTTGAACTTTCACTGCTCTGTCGTCATGGTATCCGACTTCACTCTGGACAAGAGTTCATGATGATCTTTTTAGTACAAATAATCTTCAATCTGCTTATTCCAGAAACCGAAATTGGATCCATCAAACTTCTTGAGTCCAATTTTTGAGCTTTTCATCTTCACAAATTGTATTGAATATCTCTTAACTCTGATACTTGTTGTTACAATGAAAAACAACACACTCATTCTAGATGATAAACACGAAGAACAAGAGAGAGAAAACGTAAGAAGAAATATCAATTAGCAGTTTATATTGATGACTTTTAGTATGTACGGTTATAAAGAATACAGAGAATATAGAAATTTCATATTCAAAGCACTATCTAGGAGAATATATATAGTGTTCATCTTTTTTCTACAGATAGTTTTACAAGATATAATTATCTACGGTAAATAGTCATCTATCATATATGCATGTTTACTGTACATGGTCATTATGACCATTTACCTTATGGTCATTTACTATATATAGCGATTGAATAAGTTAACATCAACCTCCACAGCCTAATACATCATGCATAGCTTACACAACCAAATTGTCCTACTTGAGTTCTATCATGTATAATCTAGTCATAACTTGAAAAAAAAGCATAAAAGTTAGCATACATCTCATAATCTCGGCATTTTGGTAATTTTTTCATAACAAACATAGTATTTTGGACCAAATTACCCCTTTAGGTCTAGAGACCTAACATGCATATTCTAACGGCATAAGACAAGAAATGCTCGTATGCTAGCACGCCCTAACGATTCTTACAAGTATTACATGATAAAAGTCTCAATAGCTACTTACATGGATGAAGTGTATCTTCCCAACCTAGATCTTGTGTGTGTTGGAGCTCCAAATTTCCTAAAACTTCTCTAGTATGTTCTAATTCAATTAAAATTAAGGTTACTCTCAACATTGGAAAATAGTAGAATATCCGTCGAATGGATAAGAAAAAACCACCTCACGCACTCCCAAGCGTCGTTGGAAGAAATAATACATGTGAATCACGTGCGAGTACGTCATGCGAGTCAGGGGGTACATGCAACATGTGCAACACATAAAATGGTGCTTTCATATGGGTCGATTCAGGTCGGTTGGTTCGAGTTGAATGCAGTCTTGGGAGTATAGATCAGGTTAGAGCAATGTGTGGGTCCTCCTCATCTCATGCTCTTGGCTAGACGCACTCCTATAACTGTTGCTCGACACATATCCTACTCATCGCCAGATGCACTCCTCCATTGGATGATCGAGCATGTGTCATCGCTCATTCGCTGACGTCTATCCCTCATTCTTCGCGATTGCACAAGTTTTCTTGAATTCATTAGTTTCTCGATTCTTTTCTATCTTCTTTAGATTCTTATTTCTATGTAACTCGAATCAATTTGGTTCCTTCACCAAAATTGTACTGTTTTAATCTACCTTTCCAAAAGAAATATTTTCATTCCATTTCATTTACTATGGAGAGAAATAAATGCGTTTATTCCATTTCATTAATTTTTTATTTCTTACCATCGTTGGAACTCCATCTTCCTGTCCAATTCATCCTATTAACAACAAACCTATTAAAAATCTCTCGGATTTGGAAAAAAAACTAAAACTAAGAATTCGAAACCCTTACCTCTCAATTTCTTTTTCTTGATGGTTTTAGATGATTCAAATACCTAGATGGAACATCCTCGACCTTTTGAACAACTTTCGGGGCTGAAAAAGCCTCCTCACAACCGGATCCGAGCATCAACTATTTCTTTTATTTCAAGATTAGCATTTAGTAATGATTGAAGTCAGTGCAGATTCAAGAAAGTGAGGTCATTGATTGTTCTTTTAACCTAAACAATATAGTCTTTTGTCAGATAACTTAGTAGTCGTTCTTTTTCTTTTAATTTATATTTCTTATTAAAATTAATTAGTTTATAAATTTTAGGTATGAAAATTTAGAATTGTTTTTACTAAGCTCCTAATTCTTAGGGAAATATCTAATTGATCATTTATTAGACTTCCTTCTTTTTTTTTTTTAATTCAAAAAATTTCTTAATACAAAATTAAAAATTCAAAAATCTATTCAATATAAAATTGAAAATCTACAAATTTATTAGAAACTTTGGGAAGACAATAACATATTTAAAATCATATTGAAAATTTAATAACACAACTTGTCATTTAACCAATGTAATATTAAATTATATAAACTAATCTCAACGTGTTGAAATCATTTTTATAAAGCTCCATACATAAAATTTGGATCCGCATTGAAGCTCCTACAACCAAAATTATAGATGAAAATTTTAAATCCAGACTATCCAACTCAAGTTTGGGTCGGGTTGAATTTTTTAAAAACAAAAAATTCAGGTCAGTTTGTGGGTTGATATTATCCGATCAACCCGAAAATAAAATTACAACGCAACTTTGATTTTAATATTATTATGAAAATTTAAAAAGTTTTACTTTTGTAATCGATATTAATAATGCGTTGTGACTCGTGAATGTTTGATATTTTAGTTTTATGAGATTTTAGAATTTTTTTAACTACCGAAACAAAAGAAGAAAGAACCAATCATTAGACTGTGAACTCTATTTGGTTACTCTACTCATCAATCTAATCAATCTAGAATTTCAGATTGATTAAGAAAAAAAATTCAATCCAACCTAACTCTGATACACTCCTATTATTGATTAATTTTAGTTATCTCTCTTTCACACATGGTAACCGAAATTCAAAGACATTAAATAAAGTAGTTAAACTAATGCTTTCTAAGCTTGACCAAATCATGGAATGATTAGCCAACTTCAATAATATTGGCAACTTGTATGTTTTTATTATTTAATACCAATTTATCAATTGATTGATGATGTCATTTTTTTCAAAAAATTAAAAACTAATTAATTGGTTGTCCAAACCGACCAATATTTTTTTTGTTATTAACTAAATTCACATGAATCTAAATGAATATTAAATAATTTTGAAAAGAAAGAAAGAATCTTGGTTATATTATTACTTTTCGTGATTTAAACAAAGAATTATTATTAGCAAAACAAAAGAAGAGCGAATTAATCAAAACTCACGAGCTAACTTTGAAAACATTAGGGCTAAGATCAAGACAAGAATGTGATTACAAAACTTAATATACAAACAAACACACATTTATGGGAATGGAGTAATTTTGAGAAAAATAAGGTTAAAATATGGGGAGTCAGCTCTGTCGTTTTGTTGCCCACCTTAGTTGAAATCTGGATATTGATCAGCCCACAGAAAAATGGTTTCCCACACACTGGATTTGATCGGTCCAAACCCAACTTGTTGAAAACTAATGTTTAAAGTTATATTAATTTGAAAGGCTTTGTCTTCTACCTTGTTGCTTTGATTGCAACCCTATTATTGTCTTGTTGGTTCAGAGAAGGCTTTCACTTTTTTTTTGTACATTTGCCTCTTCAAATCCCCAATAGTCTTGGACGAGAACAGAACAATGTTGGGCCCTTATTAGAATAGAATCGTAACTCGTTTTCACGATACAGATACATGATGATTAAATAATTATGAGCTAATAATTGTAATAGTTTATATTGTATTATTAAATTTAAAAAAAAAAAAAAACCAAAGTAAAATTCATGATTCTTGTTGTCCTAAAGAAATTACTTAGCAATTTTACGAGAAGTGTTAGTTACTACCAAATTGTGGAGCAGTTTAGTGATTTATTTAGGAGAATTGTTTGTAGTTTTTAACTTGGGATAAAGTTTAGGAATTTGTTAGTGTTTTCTCTACTATAAATACTCATCTAATATATTCTACTCACAATCACAAAGAGAATAGAAAAACATGGTGCTTAAGGCTCTTTTGTTCCAAGAAACTCTTCCCTCAAGTTATTCTTTCTGTTTCATTTACTTGTTTCAACATATTTTGATTGTGGATCAAAACCAACGAAGATACGGTCTAAGTGTTAATTGCTCCTATACACTCCTTGAACAACCAGTGTGCTCTTATTCATCTACACAACAAAGAATAGCAACTATGAGTATAAAAGTATTGAATAAGCAACTTACTTCTTGTCTATCATTGGGTCTTATCTTCTATTCAATGTTTTTAATGTTATGTGCCACTATCATAGTCATAGAGATAACTAATCCCATGGTCTTGTCATCGTGCCCTATTAGGCTCATTCATTCATTTGAACTATGTCATTCCTATCCTAGGGGTGTACTTCACCCATCGAGGTTACTCAAGCTCTAAGTGCGCTTATCCATTTGAATACTTATCCCTTTGGTCCATATAACTCATAGAGATACTCTCATCAAATCTCTAGCTCTTGGGTTGATCTAACAGGTACATATCAAATCATCCTATTAAAAACATCTCATAGTATCTTTATAAGTTTCATACGTGTACTAGTGGATGCTATTTAGAAGTTTCATTAGTGGCACCCAACATGCTCCCTATTTTACGTCATTCTAGTCTCTAAATAGTACAAGACAGACTCACCACAACCAGAGATCCATTACTAATACCCTATTTGTGCCATGGGTGCTAGTAGGTGACATTACATTCCACCATACTAAGTAGACCCTCATCAATCGAGGTATGTTCAAGACCAGAGTTAGCTCCCTAACCATCTTACATAGTACTAACCAACCCATATATCCTCAAATGACCCAAAATGATCTCATGGACCAAAGAATATTGATTCGTAAGTCTAACGCTCAATCAACATGCATACATAATTTACTCAATAATTAACTTGTAATACCTATCCACTTAAAAACTAAATATCTATTAAATTAATTCCACATTGCTCTCTACCATAATCTTTAAGTTCTTTTCAATTCAATTAATGTCTATCATAATCTTAACTCTTTTCAACTCTATTGCTCTCAATCATAATCTTAACGCTTCTCAACTCCATTATTTTTTCACATTTCTTTGTCATTCTTGAGAGAAATTTTTACGATGGGTCTCACCCATGGAGTTACAAACAAAAACACTTCGCTTTCTTTTTATTTTTCTTTCACTTCTTTAATATCTAAGATGTGTTGGAACGTCGGCCACTCCAAAAGGCTCCTACAAATACAAACAAGAGGCTCTCTCTCTCTCTCTACATTATTGGCTTAGCTCATCATTCAACTCTCTCATCAATTATGTATTAGATAAGTCTTCAAAAGTGAATCACTCAAGTCAATGTCATATTGAACTTGGCACAAACTACTTTGAGCACACCCCATAGAGTCACCAATAGCCATGTTGCTGACTAACTTTCAAAAGTTTAAATTGATAGCTTACCATGAATTTAACATGTTCAACCAATTATTTCGAGGATAGTAGCTAGGTTAAAGCATTTTGGTAGCATTTTGCTTCTGGTATTAATTTCAAAGACCAAGCAGCTGAACAACATATTACGAGAATCAAACATGCATTAAAAATGTCTTTTTGAACCTTAATGTTATCAACCCATTTCGTGAGTGTCGACCAAACTTGTCATGTCACTTGTTGAGTGAAATTATACAAGTGTATCAACCCATTTCATTTTGTGAGTGTCGACCAAAACTGTCGTGTCACTTGTTGAGTGAAATTATACAAGTGTAAGCCCATATTGAATAATGTGTCAAACAAGTTGCTGATATTATTTCTCAACATGTCTTCTTTGTCAAAATGTCGGTTGACCAATTAGATATAATTGCATCTATTGCATTTTCGACCAATGTGAAATGAATCTTTTAAGGTCTCTTTCATACCTTTCTTTCACTATTGCTTTCAAACAAAAACAAAAAGTTCATTATTAATAGTAGCTGTGTTTTTACATCTTTTTCCACTTGTATAATAAGCTTTTATGTTCAACCTATTATACATTACATTTTTTTTTTTGTTAGTAATTTAATTTCCATAATCGAGGACAAAAAATAATAATAATCAGTATAAAACTAGGAAGTGGTACGGGATACAAAATTACACGAAAGTAAAGACCCCCAAAATACGTAGAGATTGATGCTTCGGGACGGCCCCATCTGTAATCGTGCAACTCCCAAGCACTCCTCTATCCTGACTACTGGTCAACAATCACTTGAAAAAGAAATTAAGAATGGAGTGAGTACAAAACTACTCATTAAGAAATCTACTTGTAGGCTCTCATCACATTTTTATTCTAATATGTTACCTTGAGATTTTCTTTAGGCGATAGGAAGTTCAAGTTGAATCTCTATGACTACTCTGGGCATTGCAGAGGTCTCAAAATTTTAAGCAGTTCTCTTGTTTGATTCTTGTCCCTTAAGATCTGTGTAGGTTGTTTAACTTTTCTGTAACTCAATTCAATTAGTTTGCTTTGCCTTAGCAATGAATGACTGGTGTCCTTGGACGCTATCACTAAGATCTAGACATGTTTTTCTTGTTGTGAACAGTTTTAAGTATCTCATTAGGTTTTGCAGCGATGACTGATGTTTGAAGATGAGACGCTCAAGCACACTCTCACAATCAGGTAAGGACAACATGATGAGTGCTTGCCTACTTGTCATCCATGGGAGGTAGCTGGTGAACCCGATCTGGAAATGGAAATGTACAATGAAATTAGTATATAAAATATACTCACTAAACAACTTACTTGTAACCTCTCATCGCATCCTTGACCTAGCAGGTGACCACGGGCTATCACTAAGATCTACGCATGTCGTTCTTGTTGTGCACAGTCTTAAGTATCTCGTTAGATTTCATAGCGATGACTGATGTCTAGAGATAAGGTGCTAGCGCAAGAACACTCTCATAATTAGGTAGGGACAACATGGTGAGTGTTTGCCTGCTCGTCATCCATGGGAAATAGTTGACGAACCCATCCCATAGGCCATGAAGTTACTGAAGGTCGGAGGCCCTACCCCTTGGACTTGCTAGCTTGCGGTCTACCCACTTGATTAATGCCTCCCATAGGTTGGATCCTCCACATAGGGTAACCTAGCTAAAATCTCACTCGGGTTGCACAAACCCTAACTAGCCTCCCGCCTAGCTCAAGGGTACCAAAATGAAGCGAAAATAGTTGTTAAAGCTTCTCGAATGTCGCACCATCTACTACCAGCCTGCGTAGTACCTTTATTTTACTGAGGGGTCACCAACCATACCCCCTCCAAATGGTAAGTGGGTGTCTGTTGACCTTGACCCTTTTTTTCAATTTTCTAATCTTTTTTATTTTTTTTAGGTCTCTCGAGGCATTCCGAGCATTTTTCTAGTTTGCACGAGTTAAATAATCACTCTCAAGACCCCTAATAAATTCCTAAAAGCTCAGAATTTAAAAGTATGATTAAGAAACAATTACGTACCTATTAAGCTCGGGTGTTACATCCTAATAGATAATCTAATGTCATTATAATTTGAGAGGGAGTGACCATCGTGTCTGCCAAGCTAATGCACTCATGTGAACCCTTACTCCCATGAACAAGTTCACAACTAACAAATAGTTGAAGATCCCTTTATCATTCTCATATAAGTTTTGTTTGTGACATATAACTATTCTTAGGACACGATCCAAGCTAATCCATTTGGTAATAAATTACTAAGATTAGATGTACACTCCATCACTATGAAAGGTTCATTGATAAGAGCTATTGGTTCTTTTCAAGGCTAAATTATACACGATTCCTTCACGATGTCTTCATTGGTTCTTTTCCATAAAATTGACGTACGTCTTTGATATTTCTCAACTGGACGAGCAATTAATTTGTCTTAACTAACCCTTAAACCTAACTGAGTTAATGTTCCAGGATGTTGTGTGCCCATAGTTCCATCAGCGCCATCGGCCCATGCAGATTAGCTCTAATAAGTGCATGGATCATTTATTGCACCAATCTACATTAAATATCAACTAGCTTTGCATTCTACTTCATTTCTAAAAACATCAGAAATTGCTCAAAATGGCTCAAAATCTAACATCTATTTGAGAGTTATTATTTGGTCCTCACAATTAGAGAGTCAAACGTTCGACAACGGTAGAATGAATTCAAACTTCTGACATTTTTATTAATGATATGTTTTTAAAATTTTTATTCATAACGTAAATGGATGTCTAATTGTCGTAATAGTTGGATAAGCTATGAGTATTATATCAAATGTGGAAGAACAATTTGGTCGATAATCCACCCTATATAGGTTATATTCTTAATTAATGGTACCTCTTTTATTCTTGTCCACATCTCCATGTTTGTTTATTCTTCATTTACCTTTCTTTTGAAGTTACACTTTCAAAAAATGCTAAAAAGAAATCATTTTCAACTTTTAAATTATATAATTGCATTATACGAACTCTACACTTACCTAAATAGTCAAATTAAATAACTCCTCGAACCAAATTAGAAAATAACTCATCAACCCACAACTAAACTAATGAATAGCTCATAGTTCAACCAACAATCTCTATTAACTTTAGCTCATCAAATCCAAATAATAGGAACTTTTCCTTTCGTCCAGCTTCTAGCTTATGGTCCTCTTTTTAGGTGGGTTCAATTGGATAAATTTGTCAAATTATGGTCTAACATACATAGCATAGATGGTGCATTGCTTATTTTTCGTTCTTGCTTGGGAGGCAAAACGAGATTATCTAACGTTTTTACTTTCAAGTTAAATATTGTGGGTTGGCTCAAGCTCCCTATATCCCTTTCTGGTGTGATACCCACCAAATAGAAAATGGATGAGTACCAATGAATTGTCACCATGACACTTGTGCAACCAAACAAATGGAATCCTTTAGGCAGGGTAGCACCTAGGGGAGTTACTTTTTAATATAGGACTCGCTCCAATGAGATAGGACGGGAAGAATTTGACCTGTAGCATGAACCGGAACGGGATAAGGAATATATTCAAAAAAGTGTTTAAATAGTGTTGAATAAATCTTTAAACTTTAATTTTGTGTCCAAATATATCTTTCAAATCTTTAATTTTTTTATTCTTATAAAACACCAACCCTCTTGATATTTATAAAATTCATGAACCTAGTAGACACAAAAAAAAATCTCCCTTACACATAAAATCCAATGTTATATATAGTACTGAGTTCATTTTTAAATAGACTAATAAATGTAAAATTAAAAGTTCAGAACCATATTGGACAATTTTACCCTTCGAAAACTTATTACACACAAAATCAATTTTTTTTTTTTAAATCAATGTCCAAATAAATACAAACTTGGACTAAACTTATAATTTGAACTAGAGAAATAAGCAATCCCATATAATATCACCGTCGATAAAGTATGTTTTGATCGATTGAGTTATACTTATATGATTACCAAATTCAAGGGATAGAATATGTAATTTTGAGTTGGCATGCTTGAGTCCATTATATCCTAATCCTCTCTTTTAAGTTATAAATCATTTGAAATGAAAATTGAGGAAGATGAAAAATTCCATTTTTAGACTAACGAAGCATTTGAAATTATATTCTAAATAACCCGTTTTAATAGTGTTTCTTCTTCATGTTTCCACCTCCACCTCACGTGAGGTTCGAATATTATTTCATTGGCCTTTGCCTCTTCCTTTTTAGAACAACAGGCTATTTCAGTCACTTCACCAACTAATAATTAAAAATTTGATCTTTCCCAATCATTTTCCACCCTATAAAAACCCCCTTCCCTCACTTCATTGATTGCCCCAAACAAACACCTTTTCAAAACTTCTCCTAAAGCCATGAACAATAATGCCTTCTCTCAGTCACAGTCCAAACCAACTCTTCCAGATGCTTGGGACTACAAAGGCCGACCCGCCGACCGCTCCAAAACCGGTGGCTGGACTGCAGCTGCGATGATTCTCGGTCTCTTTCCCTTCTTGTTCTTACTATTTGTTTCGTCGTAGTCGTGGTTCTTATGAATTTGGTTGTTTTCAGGAGGTGAGGCTGTAGAGAGGCTAACAACACTAGGAATTGCAGTGAATTTGGTGACGTATATGACAGGAACCATGCATTTGGGGAATGCCACTTCGGCTAACACTGTCACCAATTTCCTTGGCACTTCCTTCATGCTTTGTCTCCTTGGCGGCTTCATTGCTGATACGTTTCTTGGCAGGTTCTATTTAAAAAAAAAACATACCTTTTTGGATTTTGATCTTACTTTTCCTTGTTCAAAGGTTGTCTTTTTGTTCATGATTTTAGGTACCTCACAATCGTCATCTTTGCAGCCGTTCAAGCAACTGTAAAAAAAAACCTATTTTTCCCATTTCTAATTTCAATTTATACAATTTTTTTTCATTTGGGTTTTTTGAAAATTGAATGAAAAATATGTTTTTTTTTTTTTTTTTTGGTTAATAGGGTGTTATAATCTTGACAATTTCTACCATAATCCCTTCGCTCCGGCCGCCGAGATGCACGGCATCGTCGCCATTGAATTGCACTCCGGCGACCGAGTTTCAGCTGACATTCCTCTACATCGGTCTCTACACGATTGCCCTCGGCACCGGTGGCCTAAAATCCAGCGTCTCCGGGTTCGGTTCCGATCAATTTGATGAAACAAACAAGGAGGAGAGGTCTCAAATGACCAATTTCTTTAACTGGTTCTTCTTCTTCATAAGTATTGGCTCGCTCGCCGCCGTGACGGTTCTCGTCTACGTTCAGGACAACTTGGGACGGCAATGGGGGTACGGCGTTTGTGCCTGCGCCATTGTCACTACTTTAATCGTGTTCGTCTCCGGTACTAGAAAATATCGCTTCAAGAAGCTGGTGGGTAGCCCGTTGACACAATTCGCTACCGTTTTCGTCGCTGCTTGGAGGAAACGACGTATCGATTTGCCATCGGACTCGTCGTTTCTATTCGACATTGATGAGGTTGGAGACGAAGGACATGGGAAGACAAAGAAACAAAAGCTTCCACATTCCAAACAATTCAGGTTAGCCATTTCAGCCCATCTCTACCTTATTGTGTTTATTAACTAATAAAAACACCAAACCAAACAAATTGTGAATCCAAATTTTTTTCATATGAAACAAAAAGATAATTTTGAATTGAAAGATCGTTCTTTGAGTCGTAAATTGCAAACCAATGGACGAGACACCGAACACTTCATGTCCATACAATATGTTATCATCTACTTTTGAAGTGAAAGTATCAATTATGAGAGATACTTTATTCTACACTTAAAAAATAAGATTTTTTTTAAAATCTTAGGATTAAAGTGATTGGTCCAAGTCATTTTCTCTATAATATTTAAATATTTTGTTTTAATATTTAACTTATAATAATACCAAACACAATTAATTAATTAATTTTTTTTTTTAAAAAGTTTTGGATTTATTTTAGCTCTCACAAAATATGGACCAATAATAGAAAGATATTTTAACACGTCATTTTAAAAGAATTAAATAGTCCAAATAATAATTTAGAGTGATAGTTAAGTAAAATTGAAGTTTTAGCATTAGAAGGATTGTGACGATAAAAGAATCAATCGATCAATAATAGAATATGAAAACTATTTCACACCAAATTACTCAAATTTATGTTTAAACTTTCAATTCCAATTTATTGAGCTCTTAACTTTTTGGAATAACAATAAATTAAGTCATTCCTTTATTAATGAAATTCTCTCTTTTTTTAAAAAAAAATGACAATTTGTTTGAATTTGTGGTTAGGGTTTGAGTGTTTTTGTGGTACCGGAGCTTAGTTCTTTCTCAAAATTCATACCATTAATTTTAGGGTTAGACGTGTATTTTTAAACTGTTAAATTATGCTTGAGTTCAATAAAAAAACTAAATTTCTTTCTTTGTTTTGGTCGTTTACTCACATGTGATAACTCAACCGATGAAGTCTAATTGATTTGAAAGTTGATTTGAAAGTTTTGAATCGAGATTCAAAGTTCTGGTACCCACTTGCACCTAATTTAAATTCTCCTTTTTAAAAAAAAAAATTGACAATTTTTTTTGCTCCCTCCTTATCTATTAGAATTTGTGGTTAGGGTTTGAGTATTTTTGTGGTGCTCGAACTTAGTTCTTTCTTAAAGATTCATACCACTGATTTCAAGGTCAGACTTGTATTTTTAAGCCATTAAACTATGCTCGAGCTCGATAAAAAAATTAAATTTCTTTCTTTGTTTTGGTCTTTTACTCACCCGTAATAACTCAATTGATGAAGTCTAACTAATTTAAAAGTTTTCAATCGAGATTCAAACTTCTGGCACCCACTTGTACCTCATTTAAATTCTCTTTTAAAAAAAAATAAATTGACAATTTTTTTTGTACGAAAGATTCAAACTACTAATTTTAAGATCAAGCGGGTACGTTTTAAGCCATTAAACTATGCTCGAGCTTGGTAAAAAACTAAATTTCTTTACTCACCCGTGTAATAACTCAACTGATAAAGTCTAACTGATTTGAAAGTTTTCAATCGAGATTCAAACCTCTAACACCCACTTGCACATAATTTAACCTAACCGATGTATCTTTCCCACGAGGAAAAACAAAAGAAAAAACACGAGAAGATAAAAAAAAAAAAAAAAAAAAA
>NW_019268517.1:7088316-7120084 GCF_002738365.1 Cucurbita moschata
AAAATAAAAAAAAAAAAAAAAAAGGACATAGAGATAGGTTTAAGCTTGATTTTGTAAGAACTAGTGGGAAAGAAATGGACAATAATTTCATGGAAGAAATCAAAAAGTGTCACGAGAACAATTGTTTAGGACAGACTGTCTTCAAAATCAGTGTACTCATGTTTCTTGTCTGTTTTTGCTGAGAAAATCCAAATTTCAACCTTCCCCAATTAACACCTTCTTCCAAATTATTTCAATTTATTTTCAATTTCTTCTAAAGTTTTGATTTTTTTTACAGATTTTTGGACAAAGCAGCAATCAAAGAACCAGAAAAAGGAGGTGATATTACATTGATGAACAAATGGAACATATCAACCTTAACTGATGTTGAAGAAGTGAAAATGGTGATAAGAATGCTACCCATTTGGGCCACAAACATCATGTTTTGGACAGTCTATGCTCAAATGACAACCTTTTCTGTCTCACAAGCCACAACCATGGAACGCCGCCTTGGAAACTCATTCCAAATTCCCGCTGCCTCCCTCACTGTCTTCTTTGTAGGTAGCATTCTCATAACCATCCCTGTTTACGATCGACTCATCGCCCCGATCGCGCGAAAGTTACTAAAAAACCCTCAAGGCCTGACCCCATTACAACGAATTGGCGTCGGTTTAGTCTTGTCGATTCTCGCAATGGTGGCTGCAGCTCTCATTGAGCTAAAGCGACTTAGCGTTGCGAGTTTACATGGTCTTATGAATTCGACAAGCGACGTACCATTGAGCGTGTTTTGGTTGATACCACAGTTCTTTTTGGTAGGGGCAGGTGAGGCATTTACTTACATTGGGCAGCTAGACTTCTTCTTAAGGGAGTGTCCAAAAGGGATGAAAACAATGAGCACAGGGCTGTTTCTAAGCACACTATCATTAGGGTTTTTCTTGAGCTCTTTCTTGGTGACAATTGTGCACAAAGTAACAGGCAACAAGCCATGGTTGGCTGATAACCTCAACCAAGGGAAGCTTTACAATTTCTATTGGCTTTTGGCCATTTTGAGTGCTTTGAATTTTGGGGTTTATTTGGTTTGTGCCAAATGGTATGTTTACAAGGATAAGAGGCTGGCTGATGAGGGAATTGTATTGGAGGAATCAGAAATGGTTTGCCATGCTTGAAAGGGAAGTGCTTTTAGAGCCCTTATTTAACTTTTTAGTATACATACTTGGCCAATGTCATATCTCCCTTTTCCCTTTTGGAAGAGCATAAAGTTTGTAATATCTCTATCATAGAATGAAAAGGGAAAAGACAAGGGGGAAATTTCAACTTTTGAGTGTAGTTTGACTCAATTGTCAATCCCATGATTATGAATCAATCAATACAAGAAATAATTAGTACTTAATGATCGTATAAAATGATGTATACACAATGCTTTTGTTTGCCATATTTTGTATAAAATAATTTAGACTTTTAACTTCAAATAATTTAAACCAGTTAAAAGGTAGTCATGCGAATCTAGACGCTTTTGAAGAGTTGTTTAGAGTTGAAATTAGTAGGAAAGAGTTCGAACGTATTAGACCCAAAACGTTCACCCAAAATGCTGGCCTACAGCCGTCAGAAAACATATTTTTTTACTGGCTTCGAACTGTCAGAAAACATATTCTCTGACTGGTTTCAAACTGCTCGAGTGAGATGAAAGGAAACAAGGACCTATTTTTTTTTATAGTAGAGCTATAGAGCCGTCACAAAACGTATTCGAGCATATTGACCCAAGCTAGATCACCCAAAATGCTGGCCTACCGCCGTCAGAAAACATATTCTCTGACTGGCTTCAAACTGCTCAAGTGAGATGAAAGGAAACAAGGACCTCTTTTTTTATAGTAGAGCTATAGAGCCGTCACAAAACGTATTCGAGTATATTGACCCAAGCTAGATCACCCAAAATGCTAGCTTACAGTCGTCAGAAAACATATTTTTTTGACTGGCTTCGAACCGTCGAAAACATATTTTTTGACTGGCTTCGAATCGTCGAAAACATATTTTTTTACTGGCTTCGAACCATCGAAAACATATTTTTTGACTGGCTTCGAACCGTCGAAAACATATTTTTTGACTGGCTTCAAATTGTTAGAAAACATATTTTCTAACTGGCTTCAAACTGCTCAAGTGAGATGAAGATGAAAGGAAACAAGGACCTCCTTTTTTTTTTTTTTTTATAGTGGAGCCTAACTCTCCACTTTTCAACCTAAGTAACTTGGAACTAACTATTATTATCCAACTTTTAATAAGTTTTATAATATATAATTCTCTTCGATATAGAAAAATGACTCTTAAAATGTTACTTACTCTAATATAAATTTCACTCGTACATCACCAAAAAGTTACAAAAATTTCTCATACGGGTCTGTGAGCAGCAAAAAGAAATTATATATATATATATAATTGCTGAACATTACATAATGGAACTGAGAGGAAAAATTACAAACCTCCCAATCCAAACCTCATAAAACTAAACAATAGCTCAAAAAGAAGTAAGGTAGAGAGAGCGGGATGACAATGAAGATAGGCATAAGATTTTGATCTAAGCCACCGTGTAATTGAAGGAAGAATTCTCTACCTAAGCGCTCAAAGAACCACCAGTTCTTATCAACCTTTGAGAAGAAGTATACTGAAAAAGAATGGAGCTGAAGAAGAAAGGCAGGCTACTGGTATTTGTCGCTGTTTCTACAACGTTTTCTAGCTACTGCTGCATTATCTGGCAAATTCCAAGACCATGGAAGGAAGAAGCAACCCATATTTTTGTAGATAATAGAGAAGATTTAGAATGACAGAAATGGATCCATTAAAATTGGGAAATCCATCCAAACTGAGATAGAAAGCCTTATATTGACTTCTTTCACATATGATGAATCTCAAATAATTTGATTCAACTAAGTTAACACGAGATTAACTACTTTCTACACCAATGGATCATGTGGATATAAGTTGAAGATTATACAATAGAAAATAACACACAAAATAAGGTAGGATTTATACGAACTCATTGATAGACATATTTAAAAGTATATCTTCTGTATTAAATGATATTTGGAATATTGGCCATCTTAGGATATTCAGAAAGCAACTTTACAGTTGAAAGAAATTGAAGAAGACTTAAGGAGCAATATAATATGCACAAACTTAGATTGGTCTTTCATTGACAGGGCAAAATTCTATGGATATGCAAAGAAAATCGACGACTCACCTGACTAAAATCATGATCCCGATTCATCGACCAAGTTCTCGTTCAATTCGCCAAAAACATCTAGGCAACCATCCCACTTTCTTTCTTTTCGTGCTTCCCAGTAGCCACCCATGTATTTGTATGGCTCGTCTGCGTCTTCACCCTCTCTATGGAACCATCTGGGCTTCCAACCATTGTCTTGCAACTTCCTTGACTGTGTATAGAGAAACAATGAATGATAGAAGAAATAAGGCAAAAGGAAAAAGAATCACAGTAAGATATATGGTTCAAATAAAAATCCTGCCTGCCTAAATATAACTAACTGTATCTGCATATGATCTATATCTAAGAGGGATGGGGCGCTAGCCTTCTAGAGGCTTATTGTAATGGCTCAAATCCACCGCTAGCAGATATTATTCTCTTTGGGCTTTTCTTTAGGGATTCTCCTCAAGGTTTTTAAAACACGTCTGCTAGAAAGAGGTTTCCACACCCTTATAAAATGTGTTTCGTTATCCTCCCCAATCGATGTGGGATCTCACACTTGTAAATCTAACCCATTAAGAATGCTGCAATCTCATTTTACTTCATCGCTTCCTTTGGACTTGTTTTACATTGCAGTAAATGCAAAAGGATCCTACACTTATTTTAGTAACTGAAAGCCTACAACTAAATGTAGCATCTTGAACATACAATTCGTTGCCGTCTCTCCAAGCGTTGTTTCTCTGCATTTGCCTTTTCGTATTCGCCGTTTTCTAAATGTCGCTGGTCTGGTCTAAGTCTTGAATCCGTGGGTGGAAGCCTTTCCTTAAACCGTGATCAAACACCAAGGATCAGATAAGATTAAGGGCATTGTAAATACACTTGACAAGAATGCAATATAGAGTTAATACATCATATGTACCTTCAGGTCCGCTGTTAGTTCGTTAAGAGTGATGGCAAATGAAGTTAAATTGTAACGAGTGAGATTAGGAGGAGGTTTTTCGCTTTTCCACAGCATTGAGCCATCACTTGAACTGCTGCGATTCGGGTTTCCATTGCTTTCACCTTTGACGTAATACATACCTTCATCCCATTTGCCAAATAATGTGGCAACCTTTCGACCATTACCATCTTCAACAAATCCATGAACCTAGTGATTTCATATAAAATGGAAAAGTAATAAGGTTAGTTTTATCCTCGTGATTATTCAAGCTAGATTGAGTGCACCTCGGTAATTCTCAGACAACTATTTGGTCCTACTACATTTAGTTGTCAAGGTAACTCGTGAATATTAAATCCTACGATAGGTGGTCACCATGACCTGAACGCATTCCCTCTAAGCTCTTTACTATTTACGTCAGCCCTTATTGACCGGAAAACCAACCCAAGGGAATTAAAGACATATACCATATAAAGTGAAATTGAGAATTCAGTCAGGAAAAACATTGAAACAGCTCAATATAACATTTTGCAAACAAATTGAAGGTAAATGACCAGTTTAAACAATCAAATTAACTAACCTGATGAGGATTTCGATCTAGAATTGAAGGCTCTTTGAACTTAAGAGTGCAAGAATATTCTCTATTACCACGTATGTGCATCGTACCATGGTGGTCACAATATACTTTTCCAAGAATGAGATTATAAATATTTGTTGTCACCTGAAAATTATAGATGCACTTTGATTCAGAGAATACATAGAATAAAACCAGGAACAGAAAGCACTTCTTTTTCTCTGTTTTCATCAGAATACAAACCATCATCCACTCTCACCTTGCTCCACTGAAATCTTTCTCCATCATCAAACTCCAGGTTCAAAACTCCAACAGGGTCGAGCTGAATCGAACGACCCCAAAATTTTGATCGGAGGTTACTCTCCCCCCAGAATTTCCATCCTCTACCTACACAGTGGCACGCGATGACGGTTGGGTGGTGACTGACCTGAAGTTCAAACATCATTCATTGTAAAGAAGGTAGCCTTTGATTATGATTAATGAGTTTCCTATGTTTACTTAAAGCTAGAGCATCAACTAATTGGTAAGAGCCGTACAGTCTTGTTACAACTCCAAAGAATAAACATTTTACATCAGATCATAATCATAATTATACTACTTGTTCTACACATCCCTATGTACCGACCTTCTCCGAGAAGAAGCGAATCCCTTTCTCAGGGAAGTCAGCTTCATAAGTTTCCCCTAGCAAAGGGTTGAATGGCTTACAATGTCGTCCTTCAGAGGAAGCATAACCAGAAACAGCAAATGCAGCAACCTTGAGGACTCGGAGGAGATTGTTCCCCTGCTAATAAATTTCAAAGATTAGGCACAAAAACAGTAGCATCTTGAAATAAACTGCATATTTTCTCACCTGTATTCCATGTTCATATGCTTGGTCTAAAAGATGAGAATATTCCATATCCTCGCAACATTTCTGAAGGGATGATATGGGCTCATTGAAATAAACTGGGAGACAAACTCGTGCAAGATCCTTTCCAACATTGTCTTTTATCATAGACCAAAGACTGACTCGTTTCTCTTTCTCCACGGGATCTGGAAGCTTTTTTCTTCTCTGAACATTAGAATGAACAAAATTTTCAATCTGTTCGTCGTGCATCTTCTCTGCATTGTCCTGTCGACTATCACGAACCTTAAGCGTATCGGAGGAATCAGAAGCCCCTTTTACTGATCCACAGCCAAGAGTGACTTCTGTAAAAGATTCGTTTGTGTCATAAAAGAAACTTTCATCCACATCAGATCCATCGTCAAGATCTTGTTTCTCAACATCATCCGAAGACTCGGTAGTAGCACATTCTGTAAAATTAAAAAAACCAACAGTTTCTTAACAATAATGGTAAAAGTGGTAGAACGAGTTTCACTTGATCATCATATTATCATTTCCCTTGTACCACTCACTGATTAATCGTTTAATGAGATATTCAATACCTAACCGATCTAAAACATAAATTGAATCAGCAAAGTATTCAAAGCCATGGATGCCTAAAATAACTTTTCTATTGAATTAAAAGCTTGATCCAAGCAAATATTTTCTTGCATAGAAGATACATCTTAACTTTTCTTTTTAGACATAAGGACAAAATGATTATCAGCAAAGAGTAAAAACAATAAACCAGAATAGTTCACACAACAAGCTTACCACTGTATTTTCCACTGCATTCGGTGGAAAAATCATGTTTCATCAACTGGTACTCACCATTGTGAATTCCATTAGCTTCAAGTTCTATATTAGCTGCCTGCCACCACGTTGAATTCAAATGCTTAAAATGTGGAATGACAATGGTCCAATAAAAAAAAAGTGAAATTTAGAACATTTTTCAAGAATAGTTCATACAAAATGACACCCTAGCTCCTAAGGTTCTTCAATTTTTACAGAGATCGCAATTGATCAATGAACAAATAACTAAGAAGTTACCTCAAATTCCCTCAAGGTATCAATTAAACAAGATCTTTGTTCCAAAAGTACTTTCAGCTGTCCCTGCATTTCTGAGAACTCGGAGAGGATGATTTGTTCGCAGTCCTTAACAACTGCATCACTGATTCCCTCTTCAAGTAAACGCTTCTCGAGTTTCTGAGCGGAAACGGATAAATCATTTGGTACAAAGGGAAGATTATCATTCAAAATTCTCAACGGAAATAAGCTTCTGGAAGAAGCTAAAGCTTGAATCCAAATCACCCTGTCTTTCTTTGATTCAGTTCTCAGATGAAGTGTCTTTGTTGCAGTGAATATATAAAACCGTCGGTCATCTGATTTGCTTTCTCGGAACGATGAGACCTGCGCATAGGATACGCAACATCAATTACCTGAAGGATGGATCTTGGCATCCCAAAATGTCTTTCGACCAAACTTTTAATGTTTTTGACACCCATTTGGGCATAATTCAATACGCTAAAATATTAAAATTTTGACACAAATTGAACTAAAAGGAAAGAGCCACCAAGAACAAACATCAAAAAAGCTTACCCAAAGAAGAACCCAATTAAATGAATCAAAGTGGAAAACACCCTTCAAGTTCAAAAAAACCATACAAAAGGGGGCTCAAGTTCTTTCCTTAAACAAACCAAAAATAGCTTCTTGAATGCTTCTCATGAAAATGCACACAATCAAAATCCGACTCCATTTCCTTAATCACTAGCAGAAGCCTAAGGAACATCCAAAATTAAGTAGCAAAATTCCAGATCTAACAAAGATAAACCTCTATTTTTCTCTGGCTATTTTTCTCTCTCACTCTCTCTCTCTCCTACGCTTATAAAGTTCAGGAAGAAATCTTGTTTTAGAAATGGAGGATAGTGGTGTCCCACCAATGTTTCTTGTCCCCACCTGTTTTCGTTTGTTTCCTTTTTAAAGCTAAGCTCAAAATAACAGTAAAAAATGGGGGGCAGCAAATGCCATTGGAAGTGGAAGCTATAGAAGCCAAACAAAACCATCCAAAATAAAAGAATTTGTTTTCCAATGCAACTACGTCACCCTTTTCCTTAAATAATACTTAACCCACCATCGTATCTTTACGTTCATACGTTTCCTCAAACCCCAAAATAAATAAAAACCAAATTCATCTGACAATATAAACTCAACCCCATCTCAGATTTCAAAACCAAAACCTTAATTACAAGAACAAAAATAATATTCAACACTGTTTACCGCTAATCACAATATTATGTAATTATGAGGAAGAACATTTGAAAAAGAAAAGGAAAAGAAACAGCAATGTCAATGGATCACTGTAATAGCCAGAAGATAAATGAGAAGAACATGGTCAGAAATTAAAAGCGATTAGAGTTTTTCACAGAACAGTCTAAAAACACCTGCTGATGTGACTGACCCACTAAAAATCCCACAAACAATCAGTTAAAAGAAAACTGTAATAAAAAAACACCAGGCGAAATCAAAGATCACGAATCCCAACAACAAAACAGAATCAAATTTCAAATTGAGATCGAAACAAACAAATTCATCAATTCGTTACCAAAAACCCCCAAAATTCACAATCCAGAAACCATAATTTCACCTTCAAATGAACGATTCCCCCACTTTTCTGTCGCTTCCTTCTCGAAAGCCGATTCGTCGAAATCTTTCCGATCAATTGAACATCGTCATTAGGCTGTGATAGAAGGCTGATTTTGGAGTACGACAACACACCATCTCGCAACACGAACCATCTCGATCTCCATCCCTTACCGTAATTAGTCCATTTGTAAAGAACTCCAGCCACTCTATCAACAGATCTAGAAATCTGCTGAGTGTTAGCATTCGAAAATGCCGGAAAGCTCACCGGCAAGCTTCTACTCCGAGACAATGACGAGGCTTCCTCCGGCGACTGGTCGCCGATTCCGCCGCTGAAATTCTCCAGAGAGATACAGCAGAGAGGATGCATCTCCTTGACCCGCATTTGAGCTGTTATTTTGTAGTTCTTCAATTGTAGAACATTAATGCGGTGTATCTATCGGCCCTGTTCGCCATTGAAACGCTGCATCATCATCATCATCAAAGAAAGAAAAAGAGAGGTTGTGAGCAATGAAACGAAAAAAGAGAAATGGATTTGGAAGTGAATGGTGATATAAAAGAGAGAGGAAATGAGGTTTTCACCATTGACGGAGCTACGCGGAGCTCTGAAACTGAGAGGAATCCAGGAAAGAGAGAAGAAGAAATGAAGAACGAGTGAAAGTGTAGTATTTTGCTTAAGAAGGTAACGCATTATTTAAGATATTAGATTTTATTTTATTATTTGTTTAATAAAATAAAATAAAATAAAGATCGTTGTAGTGGTGGTACTTGTTGAAGCAATTAAAGCTGGGGGCAGAAATGTAATTGACTACGTGACTTTTTTGTTTATTATTTCAATTATTTTCATATTCATATTCATTTTATAATTTATTATAAAATAATTATTTAAAAGTTTATGAAACGAATTGTTATAAAAAAAAATTGAATCAATCAAATTGTCATTAATTGATGTGAAATTTTGTGTATAATAAATATTAATTTATGGAATTCTTTTTCGAGTTTGTGAAATAGTTTTTTATAATTTAGTGATTTATTATCAGAAAACCAATCAAACAAATTTATTCATTTATAATTATTTTTAATGGTTTTTTTTAGAATAGTTGATTTGGGTTTATAAAATGTCCTAATCGACCCATAAACACTTCTAATGCTAAACAATATCGTGACACTAAAATAATGTATAGCTTTGGGTTATAATTTAATATTTGTCTATTGAAAATCGTTTCGGTATTATCATAAAAATCATTATTACATTTAATAACACAAAACCATTTAGGTATACACATATATGGCACAGATGATGCATTTTTCTCCGAGCATGACTATAAATGAATCTAAAATCTAGAGTTTTGGGATCAACTGGTACGATAGTTATTTCATACTTAACGCTACTGAAACAATGATAAGTGCTGGTTGAGGACGTTGCAACTAAGTATTTGACCGAGCATTTTCTAGCTATGAAAATATTTGGATTTGGAGTATAAAAATTATATATTTTAGACAAAAGAAAATAATTAAAATAAGAGATGTGATTATTATGAGATAAAAGAGGATAAAAATTGGCGCTAAAAAAGTGAAAAGTAAAAAAAATGGGAAGGTGGGGAATGCCAAGTGGGAGGAGTGAAAGTACGGTAAAATTGAAAGAAGGCAATGAGTGTGGGCGGTTAAATAAACTAACCTTTGTCCTTTTACTTTTTTGGTTTGAAATTTTAATTTTTTTGGTTGGAGAATGTGACCTTCATGAGTGCGAGGAGGTTGAGGTTAAAACACAAAAGGTTTTATCTTTTTATCCTTTAAAATTAATAATATTTAACATTTGTAACCAATATTATGAATATTAGTGATACAGCGTGACTTGTGAAAGTTTAATATTTAAATTTCATGAGATTTTAGCTATTAATATAACACGTATTATGAATAAGTACGAACTTTTTAAAATAGTTAAAAAATAAAAGAACAACCCAACAATCCAACCTAGGTTAAGTTGTGAACTCTATTGATGTTGTTGTGGTTACCGACCCAATTTTGAGTTGGTTCAAAAGATTTCTCCCATCCAACCTAACTATTAATGATTCTTCTAAATTTAAAAAAAAATATAGAGGATAATCTAATATGATATTATGATAATAAAAGTTTATTAGGACATTTTTTATTAATAAAAGACGTTACTTGATGAAGAGTGATTACATTATATAGTATGGTTTAATCGAGATGAAAGAATTATGTTGTGTCTCTTCATTACTCGTTAGGCAGCGACATGACTTCTAAGTCTTAAGTAAACCATTACTACATGCATGTCATAACTAATTCAAGTAGATATATCTAAAAGCTTAAATATTTTGAAAAATACATCGAGACTTTTTAGTTGAGATCGGAGACAAAACTTGTAAATCATATATTCTAAAAATTCATTAGGCTTTTGGTGCTTGATAGCACTATCTCCTATTAAATTATGCATGAGTTTATCAAGTTAAAAGTAGGGCGCTAGAGATAGGACGATTTCACGTTGACCTAGGTCAGAATATTTCTAGTAGGCCGAACACTCTAAGATTGTGAGTGGTGAACTCTAGTGCTCCCAGAAACTTGATTAGTTTCGAAGAGCTAGTTCAGAGTATCCTAGAAATGAGAGTTCAAGATTTAAACCACGGAACCTAGTAAACCTCCTTGACATCCAATAATGACTAAGAAAGTTTAATAGGCCTATTAGCAATGTGAACAGTGACACTAGAGATTCCACCTCCTATCTTTTTTAGTATTACATTAGCAATGTTGGCGACCTAGTTCAAACCTTCTAGTGTCTTGCCATGTAATAGAAGTAGAGGATCAATACTATCGAGCTTGACCTATGCTAGATAGTATAATGCATTGAGGTGTCCAGGTGCCTTTATCGGGTGGAAATGACCAAGGCTCTTTTGAATAGAGCGTCTATGCAGTACACCCATCGTGAGCGGGGCATAAGATCACACATGTAACTTGATAATTGGTAAGCAAACTAGGCCGCTCTCCAAGTGTGACTTTATTATCTTGTTAAAGGGTATGCTAGTTAATCTTTCATTTTAAATAAGCAAATGTTAGTACATATTTTATGGGTAGCATCTTGACCTAGGAATATTTGTTATTCACTGATAGAAAAATTCAAGTCGACTAATTTTAAAGAATAGAAAAATTAGTTCACCCCAAAGTTCAGATATGTTGTTCTGTAGATCTAAGACGTTAGACTGTCATACTGTCCTATCATATTTTATGAGGTAGCACCTCAACCTAGGATATTTGTCATTCACGGCTAGAAAATGCAAGCCGACTAATTTTCAAGAACATATCACCCAAAAGTTCAAATATGTTATCCCGTATATCTAAGACGCTAGACTCTGGTGAACAACTTTCAGATCTCGATTGAGTTTGTGATAGACAAGAGAACTACTTGATCAAGGCCTTCTCAAAAGCTTAGATAGATATAAAACCTAGGATCAAACTTCCTAAAACTCACAGAAAATCTCATAGTAACTTACTAAGTTGGATAGAGTGAGAGAGTATAAATAGGTTGCTTACGGAGTATTTTTATACACATTCTAGTTGAGGGAGAAGAATATTCATGTAATGACCATAAATTTTCTACTTAATCTAAGCTCGTTACTAAATCTAGTTCAATGTGAAAAATACTTCATTTAAACTTTTTCATAAAACATAACTGTCTTAAAATACAACCATGGACTTACGTATTCGAAAACATCTTTAAAATGACACAATAATAAACTAAATGAAATAAATAAACATTTAATTTTAAGACATACTATTCTAACCCAGGTCTAATAAAATAAATGCAATTACTATATGCATGTGTCATTGCCTCGAGTTGCGATGTCGTCGCTAGCTGTACATGGAAGACTTGCCTTTACCTGAAATAGAAGTAGCACGTGACTTAAATATTTCTTAAAATACTCAGTAGTGACCCTACTATTGGGGTTAAATGCAAACACATACAATTTCATGAATGGGACCTATCATAATAGTCTATTGTCGTACGGCGGCAATCCTAACAGGAAATTAGGATGTGTACTTAATTTTTCTAAACACGGTCCACACATGCAAGTATGGACCTATCAGCCTTTTCACACACCTCCTAGACCCCTTTCTGATCGGGCGAGCATTCTCTAGTAGCTGTTGATGCCTGACACCCGTTAGGAATAGCAACCGTCACGGCAGCATTAGGATAACATAATGGTCGTTCTCTTACTTCGTAGCATACGCATCCGTACTATCGTGAAAGATAAAGGGTACCCCCCAATGCATGAGTACACAATAATGCATGAGGTTCCAACATTTTTCAGTTTTCATTATCATTTAATACAACCCCGCTAACGTCTTCTTCATATCATATCATTTGTCATATCATTTGTTGTATTATTTATCATCTGTTTCATGCATATGTCGGGGCTGTATTTCATGCTAGTTCATCATTTTACATATCAATCACATCATATCAATCATATTACATACATAAACCATATCATAGCATTTCATATACCCATACATAAAAATTTTCATCATATACATATCATACTACGTATCGTATCACAATATATTATAACATAAATATATCAATTTATCACATATACGTACCATAACATATGTCATATCATTTTCATATTGTATCACAACATATATATCATTTCATAAACACTTCGTAATCATATCGTTTTCATATGCATATCTTAGTCATATCGTTCTATTAATCTTGTCATAGCCTTATCGTCCTTATACACCTTATCATTTCATGAATATACCTTAGTCATATTGTTTCTCAAACATATCCTAATCATATCGTTTTATCAATCTATCATCATTATATCATTTTCTATACATAACCTATCCATATCGTTTTGTCAATCTATCATAACCATATCATTGTATCAGTCATATCTTAGATATATCATTACATTACGTTCATCGCATCTTTCTCGTAGCCTATCTCACACATATCATTAAATGCATCCCAACAATACGTGGAACAACTTTGAGGAAATAAAATCCAAACATATTCAAGAACGCCAACTGAGGCCAACCACGTTTCTAGTCTCAAACTTGTAGTTGAGTTTGGGCTATACATTATTATAATATGCTGATTTAAGTACCGTTTTAGAAAACATCACATTCAAAGAATTTGGTATTTTTCTTGAAAGCATCAAGGCTCAATTTGAGGCATGTAGAGCTAAAAAGCTTGTGCCCTTCCCTCGAACTCGACGTTTTGAATGGTGTTCATCTTTCGGATCTAAAGATTTTTTTTCCTTGAACTAAGAAGATTAATGCCTCTTATTTATATGCTTTAGTTTTAGTTTAGCTCTTATGTCTTTTAAGAACTTGATCTTTGTTCTTCTCTATATTGTTAGTCATGAGAGTAGAAAAACCCTAAATTGATAAGTTAAACTAAGTGATTGAAAATTAACAATAAGATATCTAATAAAGCTTCTATCACAGAATAAAGATGATAGGAAACTTAGTGTAAATTTAACTCTTATAAATAACATAAGAGTAACGATTTATGTCTAAGATTCGAAATTTGAATTCAATACTTGATGATCCCGACGTTTTCTTGTATCTCCTACAATATGGTCACATTACTTACTCCTACTTTTTACAAGCGAAGAGTATCCTTACATACGAATACGAGTCCTTTTCATATGTTTTGTTTTTACTCATATGTATCCTAAAAAAATTTCTAAAAGGTATAGAAAGATAAGTAAATTAAACATTGTGTTGTCGTTGGTTGTTGTATGAACAATTGAAAGTGCCAAACAATGGGATGAAAACACAAGTTCTTATGTGAAAAGGAACAACTTTGGGAAAAGAAAAAAGGAAAAAGGTTTAATTTTCTTGGAGAATTTGGAGAGAATTTTGTAAAATTGTTGAGGTGGCAAAACCTATGTTGGACACGTGCAGCTCCTAGTGTGAGTCCATTAAAATATATAAATACACTTTTTATTTACAAAAAAAAAAAAAATAAATTTAATTTTCCCTTTCTTGTTTGTTTAGTGGGAAATAAATTTAATGACGTCCCGAGACTTGAGATGAAATCATGATGCGTGGACGGTTGTAACAGCCCAAACCCACCACTAGTAGATATTGTTCACTTTGACTGTCGTTAGTCTCACAATTTTAAAAACGCATCTATTAGAGAGAGATTTCCATATTCTGATAAGAAATGATCTATTCCCCTCTCCAACAATGTGGGATCTCACAACTATATTGTTGAGAATCACGATAACGAGATGAGATACGACATTGCATTTGAAAAACTTTAACTTAGAGCAAATACATGAACTGAGTCATAAGCAAGTGAACAATATGCAAACATGAACGATGTGTACGGCCGAACAAGCTTAGTTCTTACAAGTTCGAAAACGACTCGAGAAACTTTCAATAAAATGACTTACAAGCTCCACAAAAGCTTTTAAGCTAAGAATTTAATGTGTCACTTTCTTAAAATTATGCTAAAGTTTCTCAAGTCCTACATCAAAAGGATATGGTCCACCACTAAGCATTGCTTTATAAATGACATTATTTCTTCATTACAACCTCCAACTTACCAAAGGATTGATAATTAAAAGTATTAAAGCTTCACCTAATACAAACTCTATGGTTGCATCATCACAAATTCATATACAATAATTTAAAGTGCAACCAATTCAATTAATGTTCACATACATAATAGGGGGAGCTCGATGAGTTGAAAAATATTGCAATACACCTAAAACAAATCATTTTAAACCATAATTATTGTCCATCCAATTGTGGTTAATCAATTATTAGGATTAGGTTAATTATGTATACTTTGCTGTAATATGCGTTACATGTTCGATTATGTGTTGAAGATCAATTTTTATAACCTGGGATATAATCGAACGAAGTGGTACAACTCAGTCAAATGAGTTAATTGTCCATTTTGTCTAATGAAATGACATAACTAGACAATATTTATTTATGTTCTAAAGTTACACGTTACATGTTCTTATTAAGTGGATGTCTTTTTTGGCCCTATTATTAGGGTTACCAAACATTTTTAATACTCAACTTTTTCTAAATTTTTTTTTCAAGCAATGACAAGGACATTTGTGGAGTCATGGGTTCGTGTCGACATCCTTATCCATTTGCTTTAGGTTTGAGTATTCTTAATTTTTTGAGGTTATATTTTAGATAATTTGTACTTTGTAGTTAGACAAACGTTAAATAAAATTCCAACTTCAAAAGATTAAAAATGGATAGGTTACACTAAATTTAGATTCAAACAAAACATCTCCCATTCAAGATCGATGTGGATCAACTGGTTTACGTAAAGCAAGTGAATAGCAACTTGGGAGAAAAATTGATATACATTTGTAAGCTAAGCATCCAATTTTAGCACTTCATTATTAGCACAAAAATGCTGCCGACCCACCCTCTTGGCAGCCCTACCTGCCTCCTCTAACTGTGTTTTCTATCACTTTCATTCTTTAAAGCGACATTTTGTAGCATAGATGAAAAACGTTTTTACTATTTATTTCTTTGGTAAAAATGTATCAAAGATAGTATATGATCTAATCTCCATGTAATACAATATTTTGACATTATGACAAGACAATATACGTGCTTTAAACGTACCGTAAAATCACTCCGACAATTTAGTTTAATTAAATTTATATTTATATTGTTTAAATATATATTGTAATGATTAATATGTACAATAAAATATTTGAATTTATCCATTTGATCCGACACAATCTGCATTATAAATTAACATATTGATTATATTGATAGTTCATAATCTTTGTTTTTGTTAATTAATTAGGTGTTTCAGTCGGTTCTTAGTTATAATCCCTTCCTTTCCAATAATTTGGAATCAAAGATTTCTTCACTTATAATAAACATCAAGCAATGTTGAACTTAAAGATCTTGAGCAAAAGAATAACAAATCGATATTACCCGCTAAACTAATACTTGAGTAACCATTAAATATTCGAGTTGATAGCGAGGGTATAAACATTATATCATTACTAAACATAAAGGCTAACATGCCATGTTATTATTCGAAACTTCAATAAATTTTCAATCCCATATGTGATAAAAACATTTAGGGACGAAGACTATAGCGAATGTTGTTAAAATTTTTAAATTTATGTCTAATAAATACTAACGTCATTAACATTTTTAAACTTTTAGAAATTTTCTTTGAATAGAGTCTCAATTAACTTGTAATTTTTTTTTTTATTGAATTTATAAATTTAAAAGTTTAAAAATCAAATCGACACAAACGTTTGGACTCACAAACATGAATTGTAACAGTCTAAGCCTACTGCTAGCAGATATTGTCCACTTTAGCTTATTACCTATCATGTTTAATAGAATCCTAAAATTTGATTGGTAATTTTCTTTTATTGAATTTATAAATTTAAAAGTTCAAGAATCAAACCGAAAAAACCTTTGAACTCACAGACACGAACTCTAACTGCCCAAGCCCACCGCTAGCAAATATTATCCGCTTCAGTCCATTACACATGGTCGTTAGCTTCATGATTTTAAAACGTGTATGTTAGGGAGAGGTTTCCACACCTTTATAACGAATGCTTTGTTCCCCTCTCCAACCGATGCGGAATCTCACAATTCGCCCCCAAGTCATGTTACGTATCATCATCAGCCTCACGGTTTTAACGCGTCTATTAGGGAGAGGTTTCCACAATGTTATAAAGAATGTTTCGTTTCCCTCTCCAACTGACGTGACATCTCATAATCTACTCCCTTGGGAGCCAGAGACTTTGCTAGGCACACCGCCTACTATTTGGCTTTGATTCCATTTGTAATAGCCCAACCCCACCATTAACAAATACTTTTCGCTTTAATCTGTTACGTATCGCCGTTAGACTCACATTTTTAGAATGCGTCTGTGAGAGAAAGATTTCCACACCTTGATAAGCAATGCTTCGTTCTTCTCTACCACCGATATGAGATCTCACACAAACGCTATGCCACTCAATAGATTACGTATTAATGAGGGGTTAGAAGCAAAATGAAATAAAGAACACAAACCCTAAAGATAATGTTGTCATCACTTTGAGAGACCAAAGGTATGTGGTGCAAAAGCATAAACTATTGACATCTCAATCTAAACCCATGTGTTTGTGTTTAAGTGTGTACTACTAATTTTCTCACCCACAATTGCTTAAGTTTTAGCTAATCACATTCAGAAGTCTCTTCCAAGTGTCACTTAAAAGTTAAACAAGATAATAAAATCTAGACTTCACAGCCACTAATTCAAAGTCAATATAAAGGCAATTGAATTAAAAAGAACAAATAATTCCACTTTTGTTTTGTTAAAATGTCTTTTTCTCCATCCTGTTTGAGAGGTGCCTGCATTAATTGGAATGCCCACAATGTTTGTTATAATACCATCTTTAAGATATTCTCTGGATTTGTAGAAAAAGATCTGTGGGGTTGTGATTTGGAGGGTCAGGATTCAATGCCATTTGTGATTCATTCTAAATTATATAATATTGTAAGGTTTGGAAGTTTATACAATTATGCTCTTTAGTATCTTATAAAAGAACATTCAACCTAGGATTTTGTTTAAAGTGTTGTCAAACTCTAAAATAAGTTTGAAAAACATATTAGAGAACAAAATATATTAAAACATTCTACCAGCGGTGGGGCTAAACCGTTACAATATCTGCTAGTGGTGGGCTTGGGCCGTTACAAATAGTATTAGAGTTAGGCACCGGGTGATGTGTCAGTGAGGAGGTTGAGCTCCGAAGGGGGTGGATATGAGGCGATGTGCCAACAAAGACACTGGGCCACAAAGGGGGTGGATTTGGTGAGAGTTTTACATCGATTGAAAAAATGAACAGTGCCAGCGAGAACGCTGGCTCCATAGAGGGGTGGATTGTGAGATCCCACATCGATTGGAGAGGAGAGCGAAACCCCCTTTATAAGAGTGTGGAAACTTTTCCCTAACAGATGTGTTTTAAAAACCTTGAGCGGAATCTCGAAATAAAAAGTCCAAAGAGGACGATATCTGCTAGCGGTGGGCTTGAGTTGTTACACTCATGATCGAAATATGCTGAAACAAATATTTGAAGTAGAATAAACAACTTGAGTGAAGAGTAGTTTAACTTTGTTAGAGAAAATTTCCCACTTGTTAGGGCCTTGGTGAGAATATTCATACGATGATCTCTAGTGCATATGAACTCCATAAAGATTTCTCTCTTCTCAACACACTCATGGATGAAGTGGAAGTGAGTTGTATCAATGTGTTTCCTGCATCCGTGAGATACTTGATTTTTCATCAATATAATTGTAGATTTGTTGTCGACATAGAGAGTTACTGACTTTAGCTCCCTTTTAGTCACTTCGCTCAAATTTTTCAACCACAATGCTTGACACGATGCCGCAATTGTTGCCTTGAACTCGGCCTCACAAGAAGATAGTGTCACAATTCGCTACTTCTGAGATTGCCAAGAGATCAAATTAACATTGAGATAAAACTTCAATCTTGCGGTGCTTTTTCTAAGGTCAATGTCTCCAGCTAAATCACTATTGAAAAAACCAACTAGTTCTTCAAGACCTCGCCCTTTTTGATACTTCAACCGATAGCTTGTGGTTCCCTTCATATAATGGAAGATGTGCTTAACTAGTTGACGATGCATCGTAGTAGGCTATTCCATGTACCTACTCATCATTCCAACAACATATGAAAGGTCCGAACGCGTATGAGTTAAGTACCTCAGACTTTCGATGACGCGCCTATACTCAATGAAATTCACCACGCTTCCTTCAACGTCTTTCACGAGTTGTAACTTTGTTTCCATGGGATACTTGGTAGGGTTGCACTCTGCCATCTTAAATTGCTGCAACGCCTTCTTAGCATATATCGATTGCTTTAGCATGATGCAATATTTCATTTGGTACACTTCAATACCGAGGTAGTATTTGAGTAACTTGAGATCAGTCATCTCAAATTCTTTCATCATTTGGTGACTTAACTCTTTAATGTCTTCTTCACTTGTACCAATGACGATCAAGTCATCAACACACACACCAACTATGAGTGTTTCAACTCTGTCGTTTCTTGTATGCACGGCTTGTTCTTGCAAGCAATTTATGAAATTTAGACTCTTTAAGTTCTTATCCAATTGTATGTTCCATGCCCTCAGTTTGTCATAAATCGTAGAGGACCTTTGACAAATTGTACACTATGTGCTCTTCGGTTTTGATTGCAAAGCCTTCAAGTTGGGCAACATATAATTTTTCTTGGAGGTCACCATAGGAACGCTGATTTGACATCCAAGTGATGGACCTCCCACCCGTGTTGTGCTATAAGGGCAAGAATCAACCTTACAGTGTCGAGTCTAGCCACAGGCACGAAAACCTCCTCAAATTCAACTCCTTGTCGTTGCATGTATCCCTTCGCCACGAGTCTTACTTTATGTCTGATGATATTTCCTTCTCTATTCTTCTTCAACTTAAACACCCATTTCAAACCGATGAGCTTATGTCGGGACGATAAGTTAGTGAGTGTCCACGTGTTGTTCTTCTCAATGTTAATATATCTAATATTAAACATTAATTTAAACACTTTAAATTCATTATAGAACAAGTTGTGTCCATAGATATAACCATTACAAGTAAGTTGATTGTAACGACTTTAGATTTCTATTTACCTAGAGTCGCTAACATCATTATCGCATAATTCATTTCTATGTGAAAATAAACGTTTAAACTTATTCATATGAACTTACGAGTTCAAAAACATCTTTAAAATGACACAATGAAAGACTAAAAAAACAAATAAACATTTAAATTAAAAACATAATATTCTAGCCTAAGTCGAGGAAAATAAACGCATCTACCCTATGCATGTATTATGGTCTCGAGTTGTGATGTCATTATCAGCCATACAGGGATGTCTTGCATTTATCTTAAATATAAATAGCACGTGGCTTGAGTATTTTAAGAAATACTCAGGAAGTGACCCACTATTGGGTTTAAATGTAAACACATATAATTTCATGAATGGGACATATCATTACCATCTATTTTCCTACGGAAGCTATCCTAACGGGCAATTTGAATGTTTACTTAATTTTTTACACACAGTCCACATGTGCGAGCATGGACCAACCAGTCGATTCGCACACCTCCTAGGCCTCTTTCTGATCGAGCGAGCATTGTCTACTAGTTGTTGATGCCAGAAACCCGTTAGGAACAGCGACCATCATGACAGCATTATGGTAAACATAATGATCGTTTCCCTACCTTGTAGTGTACGCATCCGAACTATTGTAAAAGGAGAAGGGGTATCCCCCGATGCATGAACACATAATAATGCATGAGGTCCCAACATTTTTTCATTTTCATTATATGTACTACAACCCTACTAGCGTCTTCCTTCATATCATATCATTTTGTCATCTCATTTCTCATATCGTTTATCATATCATTTGTCGTATCTTGCTTGCGTATGTCAGAGTTGCATTTCATCCTAGTTCATCGTTTTGCATGTCAATCATATCATATCATATCATTCATGAGACACATATATCATATTGTAACGTTTCCATGTTTTCAAACATAACAATCCACATCATGCACAGACATATCATATCATATCGTGTATCATAACAGTCACATAACATATCCTGAACATGTCTTTAATTATCGTATCTTAACATATCATATTACAGACATATCAATTCATCAAACATAGCATACCATAACATATATCGTGTCATTCTCACATCATATCATGAGATATATACATATATATCACCCATATATCGAATCTCAGTCATATCATTTCATAAACACTTCATAATCATATCGTTCCATATGCATGTCCTAGTCATATTATTTCCTAAACTTTTCATAATCTTATCGTTCTTATACTTATTATAGTCGTATCGTTTCATGAACATATTTTAGTCATATCATTTCCCAAACGTATTTTAGCCATGTCGTTTCATGAACATATCCTACTCATATCATTTCATGAACGTAACCTAGCTATATCATCGCATGAACGTATCCTAACCATATCGTTTTATCAACCCATCATAATCATATCGTTCTCTATATCTAACCTAACCATATTGTCTTATGAACATATCTTAGTCATGTTGTTACATTATGTTTATCGCATCCTTCTCGTATCCTATCTCAAACATACCATCGAATCATCATACCGTAGGAGTTATCATCCATTTACATATCATAACATATACATATCATATCATAATCATATCGTTTCCTAAATAATTCACATATATCAAATGTATGATACATGCAAAACCACGGGGCACATGACAATACAAATCATTAAATTATAATTAGCTTAAGCGGTTGTACCTAATTTATCCTTAATGAAAGTTCTATTCTATCCTTTGAAATTCAAGTCAATTTATTTAAGTCCATGACATCAGTTTTAAATTCAAACTTCTACAAAATTATTCCTCTAATTTATAAAGGTCCATAGGTTAGACTTGAGGCAAACAATAGTGTTTGCACGAGTAAAGTTTTGAAAAGTTTTGAAATGTTTCTATAGGTTTGTTATAACATTATTTCCACACACTTTTTAAAACCGTTTAAACCTTCCATATCTCTTCTTTTCTCTATGCTTCCCTTTTTTTTTTTTTAATGCTATTGACGGTAGCATACTTGAAATAACTTACCGTAATAATAAAACAAAATCTCTCTTAAAAGATACTATTGATCTAGCCTATTTCCTGCCACACTTAAAATAAAATAACTTACAGTAATAACGAAACAAAATCTCTCCCCTACAAATAGTGTGTGAATCAGATGATAGACATTATTTTTTTTCTTTTTTTCTTTTTTTGTGCAGGTAGGGAGGGTTTGTGAGGTATCACAATAGATGGGAACAATTTTCTCTCTTTTTTTATTAATTAATTAACCGACTTTGTTTTATTTGTCATTTTTATTAATTTTTTTAGCGGTTGTTACATTGATCATGGATGAGTCGTTCATAATCACACATCAAAAGTTTATTTTCTCCTATAACTACACTTAATATCTTAGGTATCACTCATTCTCAAAAAAAATATTTTTTTTTATGATCCAATCATAAACTTAATCTCTCTCGAGATATCTACTTTTAAAGTGACAAGTATGCACCCGGGTTGTAGTTATAATTATACCAAAAAATAAATTTTGCTCCCATCTCAAAAGCTAATAAACAGAAAATTATTGACAATTAAACAACAAAAGAAAAATAATGAAAGATATTTTGAAAAAGGGAGATATTTCCATTTCCTTTTCCCCATCTCTTTATTACATATTGTTCATAATCAAAGTTGGTATTAGAATTATTTAGACAACTCTAAGCTAAGTCATTTGGCCTTCAATTTTTAGAGTACTCAATAATAGATACCATTTATTGTGAATCCTTGGATTGGGTATTATTTTGACCCCAACGCCCTCCCAAGAACAGAAATAAACATATCAAGTAAAAAAAGAAATCCATCATTTCAACCACTTTTTGAGCTTATAAATAATTGATCCTTCACGCGTGCAATATGTTTTTCTCTTTCCAAAGGGATCTGAGTTGTAAAATGGCATTGTCCCATCTCTTGGTGTCCATATGCCTTGTCTAATATTTCATTAAACTATTACCATATGGTCACTTTTTGCATGGTGGGAGGCAGAGAATGTGAGAGAATCATAGCATATCCAAGTAGTATATTGAACAATATCCCATTTCTAGCATTTATTTTTGTAAGATCTTTATACATTTCATATACAATGATACTTGTAAGTGATGGAAAACGAACTAGTATATAGTAGATCTATTTGTGTTCGTGATGTTGTGATGAACTCGTTGATACCTATTGAATGGGTGAAGCAATTTTGTATTGTATAATGCATCGATCAAACGGTTTCGAGGAAGTTGAAACTCCGAGATACAAGAAAAGTTTGAATTATCCAAGAAATATTTTATTATAGTTCTTATATCTCTCGATATTCTTATGATCATTACTTGATCTAGTCCTTTTATTAAATTAGTTTGAATATAATAGAAAAAAAATTATGGAGTTTTGAAAATTAGGGTTTCTAAACATGTGGAACCATGAGAGCTCCTCCTTTCCACACAAACATCTTGTTTCTATAATATTTTTATACCAAACTCTTTATATTAAAGATCTAATATGTGAGATCTTACATCGGTTGGAGAGGAAAATGAAGAATTCCTTATAAGGGTGTGGAAATCTCTACCTAGTAGATGCGTTTTAAATTCGTGAGACTGATGACAATATGTAACGGGTTGAAGCGGACAATATTTACTAGTAGTGGGTTGAACTGTTACAAATGGTATCAGAGTCAGACATCGAGCAATGTGCTAGTGACAACGTTGGGCCTCCAAAGGGAATGGATTGTGAGATCCTACATCGGTTGGAGAGGGGAATAAAGCATTCCTTACAAGGATGTGAAAACCTCTCCCTTAGTGAGGCTGATGACGATATGTAACGAGTCAAAACAAACAATATCTACTAGTGGTGAGCTTGAGTGGTTACACAATATCTCACTCAAACGTTTCAACAAATTTAACCAAACTATATGAATTACGAAAACTTTTTAAATTACAATAGCCGAGTTGAAACAAGCGCACGAAGTTTAGAATGGTAATTAAAAGCATACTCGTAGACAAAAAGAAATGTGAAAATGTTAGACATTCATAGGGTAGGGCACCCTAAGGGTAGGGTAACCCTCCCCCTAAAGTCCTAACCTTTCAACTTTGATTATTGTAGCAATGATGGAAAGTTCTGAAACACTAAGGAGAGGAATAATTAAGCATTGTTGAAAGTGGGAAAGATAAGAACAATAGAGTATCAAATCCATGCTTCTAAAGTACTTAACAATGACCAAATTTTGGTCCATAAGAACATTGGTTAGTGGGGAGCTCATTTCTTTTTCAACCATTAATTCTACAAGTCCCCACCTCTCCATGGTCCTTAAATTCCTCCATATACATATCAATATCATATTCCATGTTCTCTTCACATGCTAACCACTGACACTCCAGCAATGGTAGGTTCATCTTAAAGCAAATCAAGTGTTGGAGTGTTTCTTTGTCCCCAAGTTCCATTGTTTATTTTTAAATTGCTTCCCCACACTTTGAGGTACACAACTTTTTAGGAGATTTGATTATCAATAAGAACTCTAGAAGGTACTACTATCAAATTCTAATCTCTTTCTTTCCTTGATTTGATTTTATATTCCATACCCCTATTTGTAGTTTTGTAATCAGTAAGAGTTCTTGTTTGAGATAATATGTATTAAGATAAGACTTCAAATTAATTCACGTGCTTATCAAAATAAATATAGAGGTTGAACGTCTTATTTACTAAGTCATACTCGAATTGATTGAAAATTTTTAAGTTATTCATACCGACTCTTTCGGTATATTTTGTTATCACTTACAAGAGTACTGTTTGAGAGTAAAAAAAATGAAGGGCATAAAAAAGGACACCGACTAAGATAAAAGCAGAGAAATAAAGTGATTGATGAATGAGGCCCACATGTTGTCTCTCTGTCAGTGGTAACCACATGATTTTTTTTAACTTCAAAATTTTGGGATAAAAACATTGAAAAAAAAACAATAGTTAAACGATGAAAAATCTCTCTCCTTTTTTGAAGTTTCTCCCCAAATTTCATCTATTTCTTGTTGTTTGGCTTTTGAATCTATTCAATGATGACATGTTGTTAGTCTTGAGGACATGTAGGTGGTAGTACCAGCAGTAGAAGATGATGAACAAAAATGAAGAATTTTCAATGTTCCTTAACTTAAAGTGTCTCGATATCTTCACAATTACAAGTATTCTATGCGTAAATTCACCTAATAACTATATGTCATAATGTGAAGAGGAAAAAAAAAACGCTTGAATCTACGAAGAAGCACGAACAACTTTATTTAGATGAATGGTAGTTAGGATTTAGCACCTATGTGCCCCGACATCTCCTCGCAACATGGTTACATTACTTACTTCTTACTTTTAAGAGTGAAAACTATTCCCACGAACTAACACAAATTCTTTTGGCATGTTTTGTCTTTACTCACGTGCTTTCAAAAAAAATTTTAAGAATGTCACCCCACTTAGAATTGCTCCAAATAAATCACACTTAATTTTGAAGTTTTTATGATGAAGTCATTGAAAAGGAAGGTGCATCTTGCTGATATATGTGAGATTCCACATTGGTTGGAGAGACGCGTTTTAAGAGTGTGGAAATTTCTCCCAAGTAAACGCGTTTTAAAACCTTGAGGCTGATGGTGATACATAATGAGCCAAAGCAGATAATATCTGCTGATGGTGGGTTTGAACGGTTACAAATGATATCAGAGCTAGACATTCGGCAGTTTGTGCAATCGAGGATGTTAGGCTCTCAAAGGTGGTGGACTGTGAGATCCAAAATTGGTTGGAGAGAGGAACGAAACATTCGTTATAAGAGTGTAGAAACTTCTTCCTAATAGACGTGCGTGAAGTTGATGGCGATACGTAACGAGCCAAAACGAACAATATCTACTAGCGGTGAGCTTGAGCTATTAAAATATAGGTAATAACTTCCCGTTCTTTAAAACTTTTATTACTCATCCTATCTTCAAATCGCTCTCATTCGAATGTGGTCTTGGTTCATTCAGATACCCTCCATAGTCAGAAAATAATGCCGAAGAAGAAAGAGGAGCAAAATGCCTAAGGCTACAAAGAATGGCTTGGCATGACGAAGAAGAAATGAGACAACAATGGGAGTGCCAACATGAAAGCACAGTTATTACAAATGGTGTGTGCCGAAGAAGAAAGAGGAGCAAAATGCCTAAGGCTACAAAGAATGGCTTGGCATGACGAAGAAGAAATGAGACAACAATGGGAGTGCCAACATGAAAGCACAGTTATTACAAATGGTGTGTTCAAAAGAGTGTAAGTGCCATTCAATGTGTAAAGAACATAAAATATCACAAACAGCCAAAGCATGAGTGACCCATATCATGTTTGCAACACAAACACAGTATGAAGGGGCCTCTTCTACCTCTCTTGTATACACAAGTAAACCCTTTTAGTACCCTTTATTGAAAGAAGGGGTAGCCATTTGGGCCAAAAGAACAACTACCGTTACTCAGTCCTGTAGTTAAAAGAGGCAAGTTGCAAAATTCAGATGTCCTTGGCTGAGTTAAACTATACTGACTACTTGCTGAAGATTCCCTGCAGTCCAAAGAGGTAGCCTGCAACTTCAAATGTCCTTTGAACCTATGTTCTTTGATATCAATGGCTGTAGTTGTTGAATTCATGACTATCTCAAAGTGTATAAATTCACTTAAAACATTAGCCACAAAAAAAAAAAGGGTTACACTTTTTCTCTTTCTTACAACCTAATTTTTCGAGACTTTGAATAATCAATTTTGATGTAGAGTGACAGACCCATAATAAAAAGTAATATAAATTTGGGGTGAATTTAAATTCGATACAACATTTAAAAGATGAAACCAAAAGCATTTATTAAGTCAAAAGTGTTGGTCAAAAGTTTATTACAAAATTGGGGACCAAGGTACGGGATAAAAAAAAAACAATCAACAACAAAAAGTACAAAAAGGACTAATGCCGCGAGAGGATCTTCCTTTGTGACCACACAGTTCCCAAATGCTTCCCATCTCGACCAGTAATTAAATAATCATTTGAAAAATAAATACTTAATAACCTACTATCTAGAAAGGTTAGACCTAAGTTTCCAAGCTATCTGTAATTTTGGAAAGCAAGTTCTTGAGGCAGTTCTCATGTACATCACAAGTCCAATCAGGAATCGGAAGTTGTTCACCCATTATGACGTCACACAATCTCCTGAACGACGTATTTGAGTTCTGTGGTGAACCAACTTTTTTTTGTTCTCCTTTCCTAACTAGCTTACCTTGTTAGGATACATAGTAACCTAAGTTTGTTGTCTTCGGATAGATTATAACTCCAAAAAGAGAGAGGGACTTACATCGGGTCTGGACCTAGGAGGGGTGAGAAGGGTCTATGATGGAATTGCTATCTAAGCACCTGAAGCGAAGCATCATCCACTCCAGGACGAGGCTAGAGGGTTGCCTCCTAACTTTAACAAGGCCATGCCGCAAGCGCGAGCACCTAGTGAAGGAGGACCGTGACCCAAGATCCCTAGCAGTATCTCCACGGGCACCGGTACCAACAAAGGTACCACTAGCACTATCACCAATGCCTAAAGTACTACCCGTAGAGTCGTTAGGGACCATTACCTTAGAGATTCTACAATTTTTCATGAAATCCACCCTTAAGAAACACTCTAGTGGTCAACCAGATGTTCGTAACTAGAGTATGACAATTGAGTCCTGTTACCTACCGTGAAAACTAAAGACCAAATGAGTATCAAACAGGACCATAATTCCTACCCCAAAACGAAAATGATAAGAATTAATGTAAGTTTTTATGAAAAATCGGCCTTTGTAGTTCATAAACAGTATTTCGTCTCTAATTCTGTTAAATACCGTGAAAACTAAAGACCAGATGAGTATCAAACGGGACCATAATTCCTAGCTCGAAAAGAAAATGATAAAAATTAATGTAAGTTTTTATTAAGAATCGTTCTTCATAGTTCATAAGCAGTATTTCGTTTCTAATTAATTTACGGAAGAAACTTCAACTAATCTTAATACAAAAATCACATATTATCACATAATAGATTAAATATTTAGATAGAAAACTAAATATTTTATATTGAAGTTCAATAAACCAAAAATTTACAAACCAAAGTAGGAGAATTTGGTAAACCAACCAAATTTTCATAACCAGGTTAGATAAAACCTGATTTTTCCTTATTTAGATCCACACGATTACCTTCATTTTCGGATTGACTAAATTTTAGACGAGGAAGTGGCACAGATTCAGTTGGCCACTCTCCAGCCGGATAGGTTATATTTAAATAGGAAATCTGTCAGAATACCAGTAAAAATTTCATCATTCTCTCTCCTCTTATTTTACGCATTTTATTTTCCTCCTAACAACCTGTTGTCGACAATTTCTTCTCACCAAATAGAGGATTTACGGGCCGATTATTTGAAATCCAACAACCCAAAACAAAACAAATTGAAAACGTTGGAAAAACAAAAACATAGTTTACCGTTGAGACAATTTTTGTTTTTGTTTTTTCCTTTTCTTAAGGTAGTTGAGTACTGTGAATATCAATATTTTCAGAGGCATCAGACATTAAATAAGAATATAGCCTAAAGAAGAAGAAGAAGAAAAGAAGAAGAAAGCAATGGCAGTGGCAGCAGAGATGGATAAAGCACTTATAATACCTGCTAACAGAATGCCTAAGAAAAGATGATGTTAAGGGACATAGCCAAAAGCAAAGGGGGGCCACAAACAAAGATAAAGGAAGCTGCAGCAGCGATCTTAAAAACCTGAAAAAGCTCCAACTGAATCATGTTTGTGTTACAGTATTTTGCAGTGTTTTTTTTGCAGAATGGAGAGGGCGCAGTACAACCCGTGTGCCATATAATTCAACTATAACCAACCCCACTTTCTAACATGGCTTGCCCTATATTCTCCACTCAGACAAAAAAAAAAAAAAAAAAACCAACATGTGGCAAAATCACTAACATACGTACATTTATGTTGTTTTATCTCTCTCCTCCCACTACTACCAAATCTAATCTAGGTTAATTACACCTTCGGTTAGAGAGGGGAGTAGCAAGATCAAATTTTCGAGGCTTCAAATCTTAGACGGTGATAAAATGTTTTGCAACTTAAGGCATTTTCATCCATTAGGGTGTGATTACAGTCACAGGTTTCATACGCTCTAAACCAAGTGCACATGTCCATTGTCCTAGCATCACCGGTTGCTTGTGCATAAACTAAGGAAGTTTTGGGCAATCTCAAACCCTAGATCTCATCCTTAGAACTACAATGAGGTGGTCCATCTTCATCATCATCTCTGTACTGGCCAACTCTGGCGCAAACCTTGCCAATTCATTGGGCACTAAATTGTACTCCTTGATCGTTTTCACAACCTATTTTGGTTCGGAAGGCTACCTAATTCTTGAGCCTGACTACTAGTAGATAGTACTTAATTAGGTAGACTGTTAAATAAAAGCCCTGCCTTATTTAGTTAGGTTTGTAAAAACATCTGAGTTCACGCGAATGGAGGAGCGTGATTTTAGGGGCCATTGTTTTGGCAAAGTGTGCGAAGTCTTCGTCCACTTATTCTATTTTTGTATATTTGGTTTTTCTATTTTTGTAATTAGATTTGTTATTTAAACCATTCAACTGAAGTAAAATATAATATCGAGTCTTCAGCAATCTCAGCGAATCTCTCACTCTCTCTCCTTTTACTTCCGCTAAATTTTCCTTCGAAGAAACCTTCGGCCAATTTTTCGAGCGATCGGTAGTATACCATCACAGAAGAGCCAACCAATCAAAAATCAAGTTGAATAGCTCAAGTGGTTAGAGCGTCGACCTAATAACACATAGGTCTTAGGTTCGAGTAGAAGAAAATGCAAAGCGCAAAAATAAATATACATCATGGGGCCCATCTCAAGCAGGCTCGCTCGCTGCCATATTACGATCTGTGTGCCCCCAGAGATGCTGGCGTCTCTTTCCACCAAGCGCACCGGGAGGGAATCAAATCCGTCGATGATTTTTCAATGCGGATCACGGGGCTCGCCAACAGCATCCCCACCCTCGGTGGTAGCATCAGCGAAACAGAAATCGTGAAGAAGATGTTGCAAGTCGTCCCCGATCATCTTGAGCAACGAGACATTGCTTGACGTGAACGACCTAACAGTGGAAGAGGTGACCGGAAGACTACGTAACGTCGAGCAGCGAAAGAAGAATACCACTTCAGCTGTTGACAAGGAGGGTTGTCTACTTCTCACGGAGGAGGAATGGCTTGCACGCCTAAAGCTCCGCGACAACACCGGCGAGAGCAACGGGTCCTCCTCCAGCCGCAAAGGTGGTAAGAAGCCATGGATGTCCCACGGGCGCACGCACGGGAAAGATGGGAATCAAAAGAAGGAGTCGACCAATGGCAGGCCGATCCAGTGTTCGAACTGTGGGAAGGGCTACGTCCAGAAGCAAGGAGTGGACTTCGAAGAGGTATTTGCGCCAGTAGCAAGGTTAGAATCCGTTCGTTTCTTGCTGGCAATTGCGGCACATTACTCTTGGGAGGTTCACGATATGGATGTAAAGTCTGCTTTCCTTAACGGAGAGTTGAATGAGATCGTCTATGTTCGACAACCACCTGGCTTCCTAGACAACGACAACCCTAATAAGGTACTGCGCCTGCACAAAGCACTCTACGGACTTCGACAAGCCCCACGAGCCTGGAACGCGAAGCTCGACAGTACCCTTCTGTCACTGAAATTCAAACGTTGTACCTCTAAGCATGGGATGTACACGCACGGCCACGACAAGAAGCGACTGATTGTGGGAGTGTACGTCGACGACCTCATAATCACTGGAGGCGACGGTGGGAGCCCTCGGAAGGTTCAAGAAGGAGATGTCGAAAAACTTCTAGATGAGCGATCTCGGCGTGCTCAGCTACTACCTTGGCATCGAAGTGCAGCAGAACAAGTGCAGCAGAACTCTTCCGGCATCTCCATCTGCCAAAGTGCATACGCGAAGAAGCTGCTGGACACCACTGGGCTTGTGGACAGTAATCCTACCAGAACGCCAATGGAGGCCCGACTCCAACTAAGGAAGGCCGGCACTACGACGACAATCGACTCCACCAATTACCGCAGCATTGTCGAGAGTCTGCGCTATCTGGTAAATTCTCGGGGAGGAGCATCTAGTGGCTGTCAAGCGCATCCTGCGCTATGTAGCCGGAACCAGAGGCTGGGGCGTAAGATACTGCGCAGGGAGCGGAAAGGAGACGTTGATGATCGTAAGAGCACCAGCGGAATGATCTACTTTCTCTCAGGCGGCGCGATCTGCTGGCAATCAACAAAACAGAAGGTAGTTGCTTTGTCTTCCTGCGAAGCAGAATACATCGCCGCTTCGATGGCAGCAACTCAAGGGATCTGGCTTGCACGACTAATGGAAGAACTCATCGGGAGAGAAAGCGATCCACCAATGCTATACGTAGACAACAAAGCTACGATCTCCCTGATCAAAAATCCTGTTTTGCACGACCGGAGCAAGCACATAGAAATCAGATTCCACTACATTCGAGAATGTGCAGATCGAGGGCTCATCATGATTGATTTCATCCGAACAGAGGAACAACTTGGAGACATTTTCACCAAGTCCCTGGCGCGGGTGAAATTTGAAGAACTACGCTCAAAGATCGGAGTTCAAATAATAAGGTACAGCTTTAAGGAGGAGATTGTTAAATAAAAGCCCTGTCTTATTTAGTTAAGTTTGTAAAAACATCTGAGTTCACGCGAATGGAGGAGCGTGATTTTAGGGGCCATTGTTTTGGCAAAGTGTGCGAAGTCTTCGTCCACTTATTCTATTTTTGTATATTTGGTTTTTCTATTTTTGTAATTAGATTTGTTATTTAAACCATTCAACTCAATAAAATATAATATCGAGTCTTCAG
>NW_019268517.1:7120094-7134471 GCF_002738365.1 Cucurbita moschata
CCGGCGAGAGCAACGGGTCCTCCTCCAGCCGCAAAGGTGGTAAGAAGCCATGGATGTCCCACGGGCGCACGCACGGGAAAGATGGGAATCAAAAGAAGGAGTCGACCAATGGCAGGCCGATCCAGTGTTCGAACTGTGGGAAGGGCTACGTCCAGAAGCAAGGAGTGGACTTCGAAGAGGTATTTGCGCCAGTAGCAAGGTTAGAATCCGTTCGTTTCTTGCTGGCAATTGCGGCACATTACTCTTGGGAGGTTCACGATATGGATGTAAAGTCTGCTTTCCTTAACGGAGAGTTGAATGAGATCGTCTATGTTCGACAACCACCTGGCTTCCTAGACAACGACAACCCTAATAAGGTACTGCGCCTGCACAAAGCACTCTACGGACTTCGACAAGCCCCACGAGCCTGGAACGCGAAGCTCGACAGTACCCTTCTGTCACTGAAATTCAAACGTTGTACCTCTAAGCATGGGATGTACACGCACGGCCACGACAAGAAGCGACTGATTGTGGGAGTGTACGTCGACGACCTCATAATCACTGGAGGCGACGGTGGGAGCCCTCGGAAGGTTCAAGAAGGAGATGTCGAAAAACTTCTAGATGAGCGATCTCGGCGTGCTCAGCTACTACCTTGGCATCGAAGTGCAGCAGAACAAGTGCAGCAGAACTCTTCCGGCATCTCCATCTGCCAAAGTGCATACGCGAAGAAGCTGCTGGACACCACTGGGCTTGTGGACAGTAATCCTACCAGAACGCCAATGGAGGCCCGACTCCAACTAAGGAAGGCCGGCACTACGACGACAATCGACTCCACCAATTACCGCAGCATTGTCGAGAGTCTGCGCTATCTGGTAAATTCTCGGGGAGGAGCATCTAGTGGCTGTCAAGCGCATCCTGCGCTATGTAGCCGGAACCAGAGGCTGGGGCGTAAGATACTGCGCAGGGAGCGGAAAGGAGACGTTGATGATCGTAAGAGCACCAGCGGAATGATCTACTTTCTCTCAGGCGGCGCGATCTGCTGGCAATCAACAAAACAGAAGGTAGTTGCTTTGTCTTCCTGCGAAGCAGAATACATCGCCGCTTCGATGGCAGCAACTCAAGGGATCTGGCTTGCACGACTAATGGAAGAACTCATCGGGAGAGAAAGCGATCCACCAATGCTATACGTAGACAACAAAGCTACGATCTCCCTGATCAAAAATCCTGTTTTGCACGACCGGAGCAAGCACATAGAAATCAGATTCCACTACATTCGAGAATGTGCAGATCGAGGGCTCATCATGATTGATTTCATCCGAACAGAGGAACAACTTGGAGACATTTTCACCAAGTCCCTGGCGCGGGTGAAATTTGAAGAACTACGCTCAAAGATCGGAGTTCAAATAATAAGGTACAGCTTTAAGGAGGAGATTGTTAAATAAAAGCCCTGTCTTATTTAGTTAAGTTTGTAAAAACATCTGAGTTCACGCGAATGGAGGAGCGTGATTTTAGGGGCCATTGTTTTGGCAAAGTGTGCGAAGTCTTCGTCCACTTATTCTATTTTTGTATATTTGGTTTTTCTATTTTTGTAATTAGATTTGTTATTTAAACCATTCAACTCAATAAAATATAATATCGAGTCTTCAGCAATCTCAGCGAATCTCTCACTCTCTCTCCTTTTACTTCCGCTAAATTTTCCTTCGAAGAAACCTTCGGCCAATTTTTCGTCATCCGAATTGCCAGAGTCAACATAGACACCTTTTAACTGGGACTACGTCACTAATCCTTCCTCAATGTCGAGTATCTTCAGGGTACTCTTCCACTAAAGTGTATCATGCCTCTAAACATGTAAATGGCACGATCAACTACATATCATATATTTGAAAGACCTTCTCTATAATCTCTAACCACAGTTTTGTTGCGCCTTTGATCCCCTAACTTGATACCACGTGATCGAAGAAGGTCACTACCATAAACTAAACTCGTCACTTCAAGAATTACGACAGGTATGCTCATAACACCATCACAACTCCCCTCAGGTGTTCCTTGTGAACTAACTCCATCTTGGCGTACATTGATATATGGTAAAAGACGACTATGTACACTTCGAGAATTTGGCATCCAAATGTGGCATAGACCCTATAAAGATCTAGAAGATGATCATTGGGTTCTAGCGTTGCAGATCTTCTGGATGACAAATCTCATCTCGGGGTGAACCAACTTTCTGTTCTCATGCTTGATATGCTTACATAGCCCCCTCAATGAACATCGTGTATCGTTGTTCGAGGCACGACCTCATCACATCTCATAGTGGCATCTCGGCTGAACACATCTATGTAAGGTTAACTGGTGACCCTTCCACAAGAAAAATCATACAACCAACATCTAGGGGAGCAACCCCGTGTGTCTGTCTGCTACTCAGTTTACCCATGTGGTCCCCCACCCATCTCAATGCAAGTTTGTAGTACAACGAACATGTTCAAGGGACCCTTGACTATTTCCACACACGATAGTAGCACCTAATTACCTCGACAAGCTACGCTATCCAGCCTAGGCTTGACTTGACGATACCTATATTACTACCATTGGGCAGGGCATTGCTAGCACTAAGGGTGTACTAGAGGAGATAGGAGGTAGAGCCTCTATAAATTCCATCATACAACTATTAGGTCTATTAAGCTTTCTTATTCGTCTTTGCGTGGGCGTCCTCCCAAAATATTTAACATGCATTTTCTAACCACCTAAAGTAATGAATGCTTGCATGCTAGCACGTTTTAGTATTTCCTACAAGTATAACTTGTCTAAAGTTTGTATGGTTACTTATTTGGATAATGTGTGTCTTCCCTAGCTAACTTTTCCGCATATTAGGAACTCCAAAATTTCTAAATGTTTTCTAGTAGGTCATTATCCAAACCAAATTAGGGTCAATATCAAAATTAGAATGAAAAAATAGTCTAACTGGGGTGGAACGAGTTGAAAAACACCTCTCATGCATTGTCACACATCTACTCGCACTAGATCCTGTTGCGTTTTTCCTCCCATTGATCAACACGTATCTTCTCACAGCAAGTCGTGCTCCTCCTCTCTTTGCTCGACGCGTGTCAACTTCCCTTCACACCTGCATCAACGAGTTTTAAAATTTTTCAGGTTTCGTATTCTTTACCATTTTTTTTTTTTAGTTTTCATAACTTTCTTTACATAATTCAAATGAACTTAATTCCTTCACCAAAATATTTTGATCTTAATCCATTTTTACAAAAATATTTTTCTCATAATTTTTAATCCAACTACAAAATGAAATAAACACGTCCAAAATGGTCCAAAATACCAAAACTTATAAAACTTATATTTTGATGATGGTGGAAACGTAGTCTTCTGGATCTTGTGTGAAACTCCTCCATAACATACTAAAAAATCAGAAACTAATTCTTATCTTTGGTTCTTCCTTCATTCTTGACGTAATTGACGTAATTGAGTGAGTCAAAAGTCCTTTCTTCCTCCCAATGATCTGATTATGGTACTATAATACCTCTAATTTGACCAATTTTCTCAAATTTTTAATATTTCCTTTTAAAGTTGGGTTGAGTTACTAGAATTTTTTTAAATATTTGTCTCTTCTCCCTCATTTTTCTAATCATACCTCATGTATTATGTTTTGTTGAGTTACTGGATCCAAAATCCTTCGACTTCTCGTCCCTTTTAGAATATTCTTGTAGGATTTCCACCAACATTAAAGTATTGAATACATGGTCGGTGTGTATGAAATTAATATTACTTACATAAAATCAATGTGTATCGGATGATACTCACGAATTATGAAGTTGGTATGAGCCTTGTGGATTCTATGTACAAAGGTGGTACATGTGAAATTATGTGTTTAAAATTGATACACAAGGTCATTGTTTTTGGTACGCATGAAATTATGTGTATGAAATTGATGCACATCCCAAATATATAAAAGAACTAGAATTCAAAGTCACGACTTTAGGTCCCACTATTAATGAAAGACATGTTTACAGATCTATGTCGTCGGCTAGAGTTGCAGACAATTAAATATGCGTGCATGAGCGACGTGTGTGGTTAAATAAGCTTAGATTTCGCACGAGTTGTGTTCAGTTAGTGAAGGCGAACCTTGCCTAAAGTTTGAAGGAGCCACAAAGTCGGGAAAAAAATGTGAATAGGACTTAAGTTCCTCTTAAGGCTTGTCATGAGTGTATCGAGATCATGACTCCGCATGATTGAAGATGTACAATTGTAACACATGGCATATCATGTCGAGGTATTATGACATGAGGTATTATGCATCACAAGAAATAGAATGGATCACAATAAAATCCTAACACAACAACATAAATATCTCAGTCTAACTTGCAATATAACATACCCTAATATACATGTTAAATAATCATAAAATACAACATATACAGGTTCCAGAGCACGTGTGGTTCATACTTCATTCAATTCATCCAACTAAGTCAATAATGAAGCGATTAGGCTGAGCTTGTGCACGTGTCTAGAGACGAATGGGTCTCAGGTTGGTGCGAGGGTTGCTAGTGTATCATGGGCCGGTCCTCCATTGGGCCATGGAGGGCCTATGTCTGCAAGACCTATGCGCACGTTGGAAGCCTCTGCCCACGGGTTGGGGTGGACTGGGTCGCACATTGGATTGGTTGTGGATTTGGGTTGGCTGCGTATGGATGCTAGACGCAGGCCGAAGATATGTATGGGTCATGGAAACTTTGACTCCAACTCTGCAATTTGGGCAACCCATCCGTCGAGGCTGAGGTTCGGATTCTGAACCTACGGTGAGTTATAATCAGGTTTTTTTTTTTTTTTTTTTTGTTACAGAATTTAAATCAAAACAAGTACAAATATCAAAGTTTAATTCTAAATAGAAGTGTACGAAGATTCACAATCACCATATGTTTAGACTTATAGCTTGATTTAATAATTTTAACGGATAATTACATGAAGGACATTGTCAACTATTGACACGGGATACACATTCTTTTCTAGTGTAACATAAGAGACAACTAATGAACTAGATATAACATATATAATAACCAAGAGTGTTGTCTACAAGTTCAGTTAGATTGGTTGGTGACACCAGAGAAATTTGGTAGAATTCTTTGGATGAAGAGATCTTTGTATAACTACGAAGGAATGTTTAATTGATTTTCTGCCACTTCCACCAATGCCAATATATATATGTATTTACTAATTCTTCTGCAGAAATTAGTTTAGGACTTCATTTCATTTTCTTGAACTATCTTGGATTCTGCACATCCCCATCTTTCTTTTAACCTTCTCAAATAATGGTTGTTTCAAGGGCTTTGTGAATAGGTCTGCGATTTGTTCATCACTTCGACAAAAATTGAGTTCAATATTGTCTTCTTTACACAAATCACACAAGAAATGAAAACGAACATCGATGTGCTTACTCCTTCCATGCAACATAGGATTTTTAGACAACTTAATAGTTGACATATTATCACAATATATAACCATCGTACTTGGTTGCTTCTGATTAAGAATTTCAAGCATCTTTCTTAACCAAATTGCTTGGCACGAGCATGCTGCTGCCGCCACAATCTCTGCTTTTGTAGTTGAGAGTGTTACAATAGGTTGCTTCTTTGAAGACCAGCAAATAGCTCCTAAACTTATCATGAAAATACTTCATGAAGTACTTTTACGATCATCTATATTACGTGGATAGTCGCTATCTGTATAGGCAACCATCTTCGAATCATCTCCTTTCTTGTAGAATACCCCCAAATCAAAAGTTCCTCGCACATAACGAAGTATCCTTCTTGCTGCATTAAGATGTTTTTGATGGTGTTAATATAACACATGCGGAAGCAATTTGGATCTTAGGCACTTTTAGAACATCAATTATTGTAAATCACTAGCATGTTCATAAGTATTAAAACTTAATGAGTTTAAATACTAACCTTTTGTAGTTCAAACTCCTTTTGCCTCACGAACCGGTTTCGAACCACCACTAGTGTCTTCTCCACTATCCTCCGGCCTTAGAACGGGATTGTGGAATCCGGTGAGTGACTAAACTTGGGAGGGATTTTGTATTTGTGAAAGAGAGTGTTTGTGAGAAGTTTTTCTCAAGGTTTTTCATCAAGATGAAGAATCCCCTCCAAGTATCATGATCACTCTATTTAAAGAGTCAAGTTTGCATGTTCATGCAAACTTGAGATCACCAAATTTTGACACTTAAAATTCCACTCAAGAGTTTGGGATTATGTGGCAAGCATGCATGTTTGAGTTAACCAAATTTTGACACCCAAAATTCCACTCAAACTTGTGGGGTTTATTTGGCAAACATGCAAGTTTGGTTAAACCAAATTTTGACACCTCAAAATTCCACTAACATGGATTTTTCCATTAGATGAAAGTCAACATTTTGACTTTCTTCATTTTAATTCAACAATTAATTTGAATAATGAATTTCAAATTAAAGTAACATTAAATGATTAATTAAACTATTTAATTAATATTTAATATTAATTCAAATGCCAATCCCAATCAATTCCGACACATAATTGATTAAGATATTTAAATCTTATTTAAATATCTCACATTCTCTCTTTTCGTTTAATTCGTAAATAAAACAAAATTGCGGTTAAATATATCATATATATGTAACGCATATTCCCTAATTTGAATTCGAACACTTCGAACTCACTCGTCACATTGTTCTATGGTTTAGTCCGATATGAGCTAGCAGAGGGACCTAATGGACCTATAGATCATGGGCTCCAACGATCCAAGATTAACTGATTAAACTCATTAACCTGGTTAACCAACATTCGTTAACTACTAGGACACTCCACTATAGCCTAGTAGTTGCACTCCCCTCACTATAGATATATTTCTGTCCATCTGATATAACCATGATTAGTAAGTCGATCCTTCACAGGTTGTTCGTAACTAGAGCTGAGTCAATTTACCGTTTTACCCCTGAAGTTACTTCTTGTTCCTTATGTCTCACTGATCCTCTAATGAACAATTGGTTTGTGGTCCAACCAGTAAACCAAATCTCTCTCAGGCCAATGAGAGGGTGGGGCCCCTTGTTCAAGACCTGGAGTCAGTGCTTAAGGGAACTACCTTTCTTCTATCCCTAAGTGGGTAGGAGTGAATTCCGTCTTGCACCCCACATCCCCAGCCATTCACCCAGTCTTACCCCTGAAATGGGAGGCCTGTTGAGTCGGCGAACTAGAGCCACTCTCACCCATGCAAATCTAAGGATAATTCCGAATAAACAGGAGTTCATGGTTAGCTCAGGATTAAAACCGAGTTACCTAGGTTATCGAATGAAAAGAAAATCAGTCTCAACAGTAAACGACTTTATAAAGTGAGAGTGGTTTTCTTCATGGTCCGATCTTATGCAATACTCATTGCATAGGACGCCCCCACTCACATGTCTCCACATGCACAATTTAGTGATCACATTGTTTATATCATATACAAAAGTGGGCCGCATCCATAGTGTCCCCAGAATAAGGTACTCAGCCTTATCCTTATACTATAGATCATTTTGACTATATACTTGAACTTGATCCACTCTTATGTCTCTACATATAGTTCAAGTAATCATACTATAGCCAGAGTGTTCTTAGTTTATTGGATTTAGATTAATGATCGTAAAGTTCACTTTATTCAATAACAATTTTTTCTGAATAAACATCAATAATAACTTTATTGAAAATAGAATATATCTTTGTTTACAAACTATGAGTTTTAGGACATAAAACCCAACAGTTTTTCCATTGGATGCTTCATGTAGCAACTTATCATACTAACCGCATACATGATGTCTAGTCTTGTTGAAGTTAAGTACATCAAACTTCCCACAATTTGCTTGAAGTACCTATTATCAACCTCTCGCCCTTCAATATCCTTGTGCAACTTCAAACCTAATTCTGATGGAGTTTCAAATGTGCACTCATCCATTTTAAATCTTTCAAGTAACTCTTGAGCATATTTCTTTGACAAAGCTACCAGCAGCAATTTGAGTAACTTCTACTCCAAGAAAATATCTCATCAAACCAAGATCTATCATTTCAAATTCTTTCATCATGCTCTTCTTAAAAAATTCAAACATTTCTTCATTATTGTCAGTAATATTAAATCATCAACATATAAAAAAATAATGAGAATGTTACCTCCCTTTTCCGTTTTCACATAGTATGTTCATGTGGGCATTTAGTGAATCCCATCTTTTCAAAATGAGAATCCATGCGACTGTACCATGCTCTTGGAGCTTGCTTCAAACCGTATAGAGCTTTCTTCAACCTATACACTTTTTCCCCCTTTACCTTTTTGAACAAAACCTTCTAGTTGCTCCACATATACCTCTTCTTGAAGCTCTCCATATAAGAAGACCGATTTCACATCAAGTTGATAAATAGACCGTGATTTCTGTGCTGCAATAGAAATTATAAGCCTTATAGTATCTTAATGTGCTACTGGTGCAAATACCTCCTTAATACTTCTGCTTGTATCCTTTTGCAACTAGACATGTCTTGTACTTATCCACCTCACCATTTTCATTCAACTTGGTTTTGAAATTTCATTTTACTCCCATTGTTTTCTGCCTTTTAGAAAGATCAATGAGCTCCCAAGTCTTATTCTTCTCTATGGATTTGATTTCACTGTCCATGGCTTGACTCCATTTCTTCTCCTTTCTTCTCCATAGACAATTGGATCACTATCCATAAAGAATGCAAAATACGCACTATCACTTGAGTCATAGTCCATCTCATAATCAATCATCCAAGTTGGTCTCCTTGTTCTTGGATTTCTTTGACTGTGATCATGATCTTCCTCTTCTACTGAATCTTCTTGTTGAGCTTGTGATGAGCTCTCTCCATACTCATAGTGAGGCTGAATAGGGGCCCATCTCATAATCAATCATCCAAGTTGGTCTCCTTGTTCTTGGATTTCTTTGACTGTGATCATGATCTTCCTCTTCTACTGAATCTTCTTGTTGAGCTTGTGATGAGCTCTCTCCATACTCATAGTGAGGCTGAATAGGGGCCCATCTCATAATCAATCATCCAAGTTGGTCTCCTTGTTCTTGGATTTCTTTGACTGTGATCATGATCTTCCTCTTCTACTGAATCTTCTTGTTGAGCTTGTGATGAGCTCTCTCCATACTCATAGTGAGGCTGAATAGGGGCCCATCTCATAATCAATCATCCAAGTTGGTCTCCTTGTTCTTGGATTTCTTTGACTGTGATCATGATCTTCCTCTTCTACTGAATCTTCTTGTTGAGCTTGTGATGAGCTCTCTCCATACTCATAGTGAGGCTGAATAGGGGCTTCAGCTGGTTCTTTAAGATCTACAGGAATCTGCTGATTCACAGTGATCTTTTCTTCCCATGTCCAAGTCTTCTTTTCGTCAAAGATTACATCGCGACTTACCACCACCTTCTTTGTCAAACGATCATAGAGCTTGTACGCCTTAGAAGTCTCGCTTACTCCAAGGAACACACATTTCAAACTCTTGTCTTCAAGTTTCTTCCTTTTCTCGTCAGGAACGTGTGCATATGCTATGCACCAAAAGATTCTAAAGTGGTCTGCTGCAGGCTTCCTTCTACTCCATGCTTCTTGTGGAGTCATATCTCTAACAGAAAAAGTAGGATTCCGGTTGAGAATGTGAATGGACGACACAACAGCTTTTGACCAGAATTCCTTCAAAACTTCTCCTTTATTTAGCAAACTTCGAACATGTTGAGAATGGTTCTGTTCTTTCTTTCGGCCACACCATTTTGTTGTGGTGTATATGCTACTGTCAACTGCCTCCTTATGCCTTTTTCTTCACAATACTTAATAAACTTGTCGAGCAGAACTCTCCACCTCTATCAGTTCTTAAAGCCTTAACTCTTCTTCCAATTTTCGTCTTCATAATAGAACAAAAATTCTTGAAGCAATCAAAGGCTTCTGATTTGGCGTGCAAGAAATAAGTTCATGTTTTTCTACTAAAATCATCGATGAGGGTCATGAAATATTTCTTGTTACCCTTTGATGTTGGAGAGATCGGACCACATATGTCTGAATGAATCAACTCCAAAATTGCTCGAGCTCTTCTTGATTTTTCGGATGGAAAAGAATTTCTTTTATGCTTTGCTACTACACAGCTCTCGCAAATTTCTGTTGGAGGAGTGATGTCTAGCAACCCAATCACCATCTTCTTTGAAGACAACGTCTTTAACCCTTTAAAGTGTAGATGATCATACCTAAAATGACAAAGTCAGTTGGTATCTTCTTTCTTCACCATCAAACTTCTGCCTACGATGTTTAACGTTAATGGATATAAGCGGTTGGTGGTCATCTACATCTTAGCAATCGATCCTCTTCTGGAGTCATAAATCTCACATTCATTATTTTGGAATGTGATCACATACCCCTTTTCTTGCAATTGACCGATACTATGCAAGTTGGCCTTCAAATTGGGAATGTAAAACACATTAGAAATTGACTCTACAAAGCCATTTCTAGTCTTGATATCTATAGTTTCTTTCCTCATCACTTGGACGGTTGCATTGTTGCCAAGACAAACAATAGTACAAAAATTTTCATTCAGAGCTGAGAAGAATTCCTTACAACCTGTCATATGGTTGCTACATCTAGAGTCTACGGCCCACACACCTTGATCTGCAACCTTTATAGCATGAAATAACGTTAACAATGTTTCTTCTTCTCTTTTCTCCACAAAGTCGGATTGATCTCTTTTCTCCTTTTGGAGCCTGGTATAACATTCATTCTTGTAATGTCCAAGGTGTCCACATCTGCGGAATTCCACCTTAGACTTGTCAAAATGTCTCTTGCCTTTATTATCATAATTGTCTCTCACTAGATCTGTTGACCTGCCAACATCTCCACTTCTTTCTCGACCACCTCTTCCACGACCTCTGCCTCTTCTTTGCCCTCTACCTCTGGAGCTTGAAGTTTCACCTGGTGTGGATATCTTTATGGCTGTTATCTTCTCTATTGTACTCGTGCAATTAAGCTTTTGCTCATGGACTAGCAAGGAGCTTTAAAGTTCATCTATTTACATCTCTTCGACATTGTTTTCTTCTTCAATAGAACACACAATGTAATCAAACTTTGGAGTTAAAGATCGCAAAATCTTTTCTACAACCGCAACATCCATGATTAAATCACCATGCATCCTCATTTTACTTGCAAGACTCATAATCTTGCCAATATAATCATTCGCTGTTTCTCCTTTTTGCATTTGGAAAATTTCAAAGTCTTTTCTAATGGCTTGAAGTTGTGCACGCTTTACTCTCGTTGAGCCTTGATACTTCCTCCTCATTGAATCCCAAATCTCCTTGGACGTCTTCTTCTGAAGCATTGTTTTAAAGATAGTCTGATCAATGGACTGGAATAAGTAGTTCTTGACCTTCAGGTCCTTCAACTTCGATGCTGCCAACCGTTGCTATTAAACAGCTAAGAGTACCTCACCTTCATTTGGCTCTACGTAACCCGTCTCCACCATATCAAAGAACTCCTTTGATCTGAGAAAATTTTCCATCAACATCGCCCAATAATCATAGTGACCATCGAATCTCGGGATGGCGGGCAGAACGTAGTTATCAACTTGTCTTTCTACTTCCACTCTTGCTGCTGCAAGATCGCTCTGATACCAGTTGTTGGTGATAACAGAGAAATTTGGTAGATTTTTTTTTTTTTGGAGAAGAGAACTTTGTATAACTATAAGAATGCTTAATTAATTTTCTACTACTTCCACCATTGCCAACATACATACATACATTATATATATATATAGGTAATTTGGGACATTCCCCAGTATCATTCATTATCCAAAAGTCATGCATCTAATTAATTAGGAACTAATGAACCTACATGTATCTATTCATACATGTCCTTATACATGTATCTGTACATGTACAATTGACTCTTGAACACATGAATCTATTCATACATATACTAGTGACCCTAAACAATATTGGATTGAAAAAGTCTTTTGGACAAACTTGGAGCAATCTCAATAGAGCTCCCCAACTCAACTCTCTATTTTTGGGTTGAGTTGTTGAGTTATTTATTTTTTAAAAATTATTAAGTTACCAACTCAAATATTTTTAATATTGATAATATAGGTTGAGTTGGGTTGTAACCCTATTTTTGGGAGTCATATTGACCCAACCCAAAAAATGTCAACGGGAATGTACCCAAATTTTTTGTTTTCCAAAAATCAATCTAATCCAAATCGAGAAAAAAAAAAGAAAAAAAAAACTTGAATGTTGAGATGGCTAATTCACGGTTCACAGTTCATATCTATCATATCTCTCTTTTTTTTGTGTTTAATATGTTATGAGATATCATTCTATGTACGTGAATTTCAAATTTAGTCGAGAGTAAATTATATTAAAAAAATTTGAGAAAAAATTTTGAGAAAAAAAGTTATACCTTATATAGTAATAAACAAGAAATATAATAAAATTTATATAACGGAAAATAAAATTAAGCTATAAATATTATATTACAGCATTAAAAAAAATGTTATTATAGATTAAAGATATTACAATATTTTAGTTATATTAAACATATTATAGCTTTAATAAAACACTATAAAATGTTTTCATACCAACATATATAAGCTATAGTTTCATATTCTATTATAGCATCCATTATAGCTATAAAAAAACATTATAAAAAGTCTCAGACTTTTAATAACATGGATTGTCACAGCGTACGAAAAACGCTATAAAAAGTTTGTAATAGCTTTTTTTCCGTAAGTTTTCGTATCCATTATTTCTAGTAGTGTGTGCATGTGATTGCTATGTGAATTCAATGATTATTATGCATCATGTAAATGTATTAGGTAGAACTTGACTACGAGACCTCACACCTGCCTTAAATGAAATTGTGGCAATTTAATTGTACCACCAAAGGCACATGTTAGTTATCTCTTGTATTGATTCTTAGTCATAGGCTAGTTGGCCGAGTTTTAGTTTCCTGGACCACAACCAAGGTGGTCATAGTACTAGTCGATCATGCAAACTCGAGATATTTGCTTATGGATCAGCTTTCAGTTTCTTAATGAATTTAGATGGATCGTTTTCTTGAAACGTATTTAAAGGAGTACCCTATACAAATCATATTAACTGGAGTTTGTAGCTTATTGTTTTTTCGCTTTTCTGCTTTGGAAATGATGTCAAGATGCCTTCGATAATGATCTCATATCGAATTTGGGCCGTAGAAAGTAGGTTGTTGCGACAGTATAGTTACCATATATATATATATATTTTTCAATAAAAAAAAAACTAAAAAAACCATACAAAATTCTAAAACCAAAGACAAACAAAAAAAAAACATGTTTTTAAATTTGTCTTTTATGTTTTAAAAGTAGCTACTTAATTTTTAAATATCAAAGTTATAGAACAAAATAATTTGTTAAAGAAAAGGCGGAAAAAAAAATAAAAATAAAAATAAAAGTAACTTTTTTCTTTTGGATTCCATTGGGCAATAGGTATAAGAGACACTGAGGATTCCAAGAAAGAGCACATACTATATAAAACTCTCTCCCCTCAAACGACGTGAAATTAAAATTAAATTAAATTTAAAAAAAAACATTTTTTAAAAATCGATAATTTAAAAAATTTAACAACTCTAACTAAATTCGATCTATATTAAAATGTAAGAACAGAATTAATTTTAAAATAAATATATTATTTTATTTTTATTTTTTATTTTTTATTTTTTTTATCTTCTCTAACAAACTAGGACACAGAAATTCTCGTCTTTTAAATTGTAGTGCAGAGAGAAGTGCCATCGCTCGCGCTCTCTCTCTTCACTTCCATAGTCCTTTTCTCTCTCATCCATCACTGTCACCTTTTTCCTCTCTTCCAGTATATATTTCTCTTGCAGTTCGTCCTACAAAGCGCACACACGCATACACAGATTTCAGTTCTTCAGGCTTCTGAGACCACAGCAATGTCGGCCATTAAGGACGAAGATCCTCGCATCAATGGAATCCGAACTAACATCCGCGTCGTTCCCGATTTTCCGAAGCCAGGTTTAATTTCTTCTACTTTTTGTTTGTTTTTCCTCTTCTTCTCTCGATTTTTGAGGTTTTTGATCAGCTATTTATTACCGATTTAGGTATCATGTTCCAGGATATTACCACTCTGTTGCTTGAACCGAAGGTCTTCAAGGATGCGATTGACATGTTCGTGGAGCGATACAAGGGGAAAAATATCACCGTCGTTGCAGGTAACGAAAATAAACACAGATTCTCTCTTCCTACTCGTTTTTGCTGCAATTTCTTTTCGCGATTAGGAGTTTAGGATTTAGAAGCGGTGTTCGTCATAATCCGTGCCGATTGTTTGAGGTTTTTTTTTTTTTTTTTTTTTTT
>NW_019268517.1:7134620-7145660 GCF_002738365.1 Cucurbita moschata
AGGTTTTTTTTTTTTTTTTTTTTTTCGTATTTGAACGGTTGAGGAGGAATCGAGAGGAAATCGTGATTCTGTCAGTGTGTGTGTGAGATCCGATTTGCATGGATATGATTGTGGCCCCTTGATGGAGGTCTGGATAGGGCCGCCAGTGCCTTGTTCTGTTCGTCGCGACTACAAATGTGGATTTCTACGCCTTGCGATTCTATGCCTCGTCTATTTCTCTTTGTTTGTCATCTTCTTTGAATTGCTAGTTGTGTCCAATGATGAAGATGTTGATTTTGTGAACGATTTTGCATTTTCTCTCCATTGGAACGATGGAATTTAATTGAGATATATTCAAATTTGAAAAGCTAATAAAAAGAATTTTAAAATAATAATAAATAAACAAACAAAACAGAAAAAGCTGCAATAAATTTTTTCTTTTCTTTTCTTTTTTTATATATTTTTAAAGTTTTCTATTAGATTAACTCTTTTAAAAGTTTTCCTTTCCTATTGTTTTTAAATCTATAAAAATTGTTTGGATGCATTCTTTTTGTTACTGTGAAATCAATTATTTTCTTACCTGTTAATTTAAAATTAATAATTGCTGCACATTTAATTGAGAAAATATCACCCAACAAAATTGACAAATTCTTTTTTCAATATAGGAACTTGTTTGTTTTGTTTATTATGGAATGGGCCAAGAATCAGGTTATTATTTACATATGCAAACTCTAATTTTGTATTTTTTTTTTTTTTAATATGGGATTTTATATGATCTTGAAAATGAATTTATCACGATTTAAATTTTTAATTTTAAGAAATAAAAATAATTAGTTTCCATTTTTCAGTGACTTCAAGCTTTTAACATTATCACACTTATTTCTCCAACATGTTACCAAAATGATTGAAATCAACTTCTCCTTTATCATTTATCACCATCGCTTCAAAGTTCTTACATTTTCATGCTATTCCAGTTTTACCATTAATATCTCAGACAAAGCTTGTGTATTATTAACATAATTGGCTCGTTGGTCTTTTTCTTCAGCTTTTATCATTAGTTCCTCTCTCTCTCTCTCTCTCTCTCTCTCTCTCTCTCTCTCTCTCTCTCTCTCTCTCTCTCTCAAGATGTTGAAAATATAGACTTACCTAATTAAAAACAACCACAAACTTTTCAATTTAGTTCCATTATTTCCCCCATCATAATACATGAACATTGCATCTGTTCAACAAAGCTGTTGAATAATAGTGATCCATTATAAGACTCAAGTTCATATTTATTAAAGCCGAAGCAAGTTCGTTATGTGGCTATCTTCCTTTCTTCCCCACCCTTATTATTTCCACTTCACCAACCACAGGACCATATTTCTTTTCATGGGTTATTAGGATTTCCACTTCCTCTTTCTGGTCCAAAGTGGTTGAGTTTTTTAATATTGATATTGTTAAAGTTCTTATTTACTCAGCTTGGTGATTTTAAATGGCATTGAATGTGAAGACGTGTGTGTGTGTACGGACACCTATAGTTTTGTTTCCTCTTAAGTTAATATAAGTGTTGATATAATTCAATACATCATAACCCATCAATTTAAACGACCAAAATTGTAACTCACCACAGCTTTTGAAGTGAAAAGGTCGAGATCTTTAGTTTTTCTTGTGTTTCACTTGTGTGTTAATTGACTTGAGTTTGTGTTAAAAAATTAGGCTGCTCTTGACTGTAATCATGTGGAATCTGGTTTTAGCATATGTATTGAATTACCTAGTCTTGAATCTACTTAGAATGCTGGAGTCTTAAATGGGATATGACTGTTCTATAGTTGAAGTCAAAGTTCATGTATGATTTAGATTGAACAGCTTATTTTGTTGACTAAAAACTATTGGTAAGATTTAATCAAAATTTCGGCATGGTCCTGTAATAAAAGAAGACTTGAAAGTCAAAATAATTGTTTTCTTCCCTTTTTTGTCCGATGTGTGTTGTTTTTTTTTTTTTTTTTCTTAAATAGTGTACTCAGTCAAGCTTTTCTTTCATATCGATGGTGATGGGAATCTGTTTGATTTACATTTGCAGGAATTGAAGCGCGTGGGTTTATTTTTGGTCCTCCAATTGCGTTGGCTATCGGAGCAAAGTTTGTGCCTCTGAGAAAACCAAAGAAATTGCCTGGTATTGCCTTCAGTTCTTTAAAATTAATGTTAAAAAACACATCACAAGAAACAACAACATTACCAAACAATATTGTGTGATCAATTGAGCTGCATGTCGTCTAAATCTCAGACACTCCATTTCCAAGAAGCAAAAAGAAAGATTACAACCCAAGTGGAAGATCACATTGGTTGCCTTTCTAACTTAGTAGAGGCAGATCATGTGAAATAATGTAAGATATATTTGCAGGTGGAGTTATGTCTGAAGCGTACATCTTGGAATATGGAAGGGATTGCCTAGAAATGCATGTTGGTGCTGTCGAGGCCAACGAACGTGCCTTGGTTGTTGATGACTTGGTTGCCACTGGTGGCACTCTCTGTGCAGCCATCAATTTACTTGGTATTTTTCTCCAACCCCTTCACTTTGTTCGCCTACTTTGTCTTTTTAAATCATGTTCTTGCCTTAAAATTATGGATCCCATTTCTAGCATGGTCTGTTTTTCTTGATAGATGTCAATTCGTGCAACAATTATTAGAGACATGCAACAAATGGAGCCAAATCCATTTGGAACATTGCACACTATAATAAAAGTAAGAAAGTTAGAGGTAGTGGGCCATTGGGCAATACGAGTTAGAGGTAGTGGACCATTGGGCCATACGTTAGGAATCACGATTCTCTACCATAGTATGATATTGTCCACTCTGAGCATAAGCTCTCATAGGTTTGATTTGAGCTTCCCAAAAGGAATGGAGATGTATTCCTTACTTATAAACTCACGATCATTTTCTAAATTAGACAATGTAACGTGAAACTCTCTCCCAACAATTCTTAACACCATAGTTTAACGGGACGGAGTTCCATAGAAATTAATATTTAGTGTTATTTTTTTAGAATGCCTTATGTTGTGCTTTAAAATCAAAAAATTAGTTAGTGAATTTCCGTTTAGATAACTGATTGACTAAGAAATAACAAAAAGAAGCTGATGACTAATATTTTGGTTCGTAGAACGAGCTGGAGCAGAAGTGGTTGAATGTGCATGCGTGATTGAAATACCAGAATTAAAGGTAAGAATATTCTTCTACAATCGCCAATAAAATTCGTTTCATTCACATTAAAAAAATTCATATATTGCCATATATACTGTTTACATTTGGAGTGAACTTTTCCAAAGTTATTTTGAATCTTTTGTATCAAAAAATTATATGATTTTTTCCATCTTGCACTCACCTAAATTCAATCTGACTATGTTATGTGTATTATGCCGGTAATGAAATTCAAATAATTATATCCATATTTTAAATTTCCATATAAATATATGTTTATATATGTTTATAAATATATTTTGTTACAATATATGTTTTTTTATTTTTTTTAAGAAAAAAGAAGCATGAAACATATGAACCTGGAAACCCTAAGAGTAAAAAGGGACATTGAACGAACTTTTTTGCAGGGTCGAGAGAGACTAAAAGGGAAACCACTGTACACTTTAGTGGAGTACCGATGAATGTGGCGGCGTCAGATGGTTGAATCGCTGCCGGTGACGATCCAAAAACAAGTGTGCCGCCGTCGTCAGAGTGCAGCTACTTCTTGCCGGAATCATTTTGATCTCTCATATCTCAATGTCTGTTTCTGTTCTTAGTTCTTGTTCGTGTTCCTGCCCTTTCTTTTGTTTTCTATTTAATCAATGAATCTTATGCTTTGAAACTTGTGAGTTTTTCAGGGAAAGAAGCCCTTATGATTTCTTTCCACCCTCATTTTTCTCCAATTTACTTGGAGACTTTTTTTTATTCGCTTTAGAGAGTTCAATTTTGAATTGTGTACGAGAAAGTAGAACGTTTATTTTATTTGTATGTGATTGTTATCGAGTCTTAATCGTATGAATGAGAAGTTTAACACGGGATGCTAAAAAAATGTGAAAGAATTCAATTTGTATTTGGGTAAGATATGAGTTTTGGTTAAGTTGGGATTGATTTGAGTTTAACTAGACGAGCGCTTATATATTTTTTTTAAAATAGTTTTCGTCCAATGGAATCAACTCAAATTTATTTTTAATTTTTAAAAATAATATTTTGCTTACTGGATATAAGAAATCTATGCAATTTCTGGTTAGCTTGAAATAATATTAAAAGAATCAACTTAATTTAAATAAAAAAAAAATTAATATTTAATTTACTAGATATCTATTTATTTTATTTGATACAGAGTATTAAATATATTGTATAAAAAAGAACGATGTACAAGAAAGAGTGAGTAAGTGAGTGGGACGAGCGGGAGGAAAGAAAGAGATAAGACGAAAAAAATCAAATAAACTGAAATGAATATAAAACTATTAACGTTGTGGCATCGTCATTTATTCGATCAAATTAATTCAATGTCCATTTGAATCTATTCTTCGACCTTAGAGACTAAAGCATGGGTGTTTTAGAGCCCAACCTAAATTATCACTAGTAAGAAAATATATAAAATACAACTGTGATTACATTTTGAATTAAAAAAAAAAACAATAAATTATGAGGGTTTTTATTTTTTTAAAAATACAAAATTAAAGTTCCAAGTTTTGGTCTCTAAGAGAGTTACTCATGTGCCTTGCACGTGCTTTATCCTTCTAAAAACTAAATTTAATCAAATGATTTTGTACCTAATTAATTATTATATTATTTAATTTTTACATCATAATTATCAAATATTTAATATTAGATTTGTATATATTTTGTTCAAATATATAATATATTAAAATATAATATTTGGTAAACCTACACATTCTTATGTATTAGAGTAATATATATATATATATATATATAACTTCGAATCATGAATTAGCTTTCCATCCTAAGACTCATATTTAATAAATAACAACATATAAATTACTAAGGAAATTAATTTCCGACCATATGTATTCTTAAATAAAATTACCATAATTTTGATATATATTTTAAGTTTATTGAACTAAAAAATAATAAGATGGGGAAGTTAATAGACAAGTTTAATTTTAAATTCTTTACCATCAAGTTTAACCATTTTTACTTTTTTAATTTATTTTTATTAGATTCTTAAATTTTAAAAAGTGACGAAATATTTATTAAATATAAAGTAAAAAATTTAAAGATATGAAATATGAAAGTAAAAGTTATAGATGTCTAGATCAAATATGAAATAATAATGTTCTACCACGTCGACTTTGTACTAACATTCGGATCTCACCTGAAGAATAGTTTTTAAATATTTACTAGAGAGTTTTTGTAAAAACATTACAACTTTTTTGATGGGTGGCATGTTTGATCCATTCTTGAAGTTGGTGTTCGATTTGAATTATACTACAGACTCCATGTGGACTGGTAGTGGATATTATAGTTTGAAATCTTGTCCACTCATCATATTTTTAAAATAATCATAATTCAACCAATCATCAACCAATCCATATTCTTCTCCAATTGCAAAATTTCCCACATGTTGGCTCGCCTCAATATCTCCCCCCACCCCCCACCTCAACCATACGCGATGCAGCACTCCTCCAATTCCCAATCCCAGCCTCTAACTTCCCGCCGCGTCGCAGTCATAGGGGCCGGCGCCGGTGGCCTCGTCAGCGCCCGTGAGCTCGGCCGCGAGGGTCACAGTGTCGTCGTATTCGAACGGAGCAGTCAAATCGGAGGAACCTGGGTTTACTCGCCGGAAATTGAATCCGACCCACTTGGAGTTGACCCAAATCGGACTCGAATCCATAGCAGCCTCTACAAATCTCTACGCACAAATCTCCCCAGAGAACTCATGGGGGTTCGCGATTACCCGTTTGTGCCCCGAGAAGGGGAAGGTCGGGACCCGAGGCGATTTCCGAGTCATCTAGAGGTTTTGAAGTATTTGGAAGATTTCGCGAATGAATTTGGGATTTGTGAATTGGTGAGGTTTGGAACTGAGGTGGTTTCTGCTGGGTTGGTGGAGGTTGGGAAATGGAGGGTTCGATTTAGATGTGAAAGTGGGGATGTTGATGATGAGATGTTTGATGCTGTGGTTGTGTGTGTTGGGAATTATTCACAGCCTCGAGTGGCAGAGATTCCTGGTAATTCAAAATGTTCTTGACCTCAATCCATATGTTTACTGCCATCTTGCTCGTTTTGTGTTTAGTTTTTTTATGGTGTTTTGTGTGTGTGTGTGTGTGTGTATAGGAACAGTTCATGTAATGACAAGCTTGTGACAGGAGTTTTTTTTTCTCTCTCCAGGAACAAGGGGTTGAATTGTGCGTTCTCTTATAATGATATCACATTCTTTTCAGGGATTGATGAATGGCCTGGGGAGCAAATTCATAGTCACAATTATCGTGATCCCGAACCATTTCGGGGTAAGGTACATTCAGATTGCTACACGTTCTATCGATGCTGATATTGAGGTGTTGGGGAGAGACATCTTTTCTGATTGTAATAGCCCAAGACTTGTTACGTATCGTCGTTAGCCTTACAGTTTTAAAATGTGTATGCTAGGAGAGGTTTCCACACCCTTATAAAAAATGTTTCATTCTTCTCTCCAACCGATATGGGATCTCACAATCCACTGCCCTTTGGGGTCCAGTGTTTTTGCTGGCACTCGTTCCCTTCTCCAATCGATGTGGGATCCCCCACTCAATCCATCCCCCTTTAGGGCCCAACGTCCTTGCTGGCACACCGCCTGATGTCTAGTTTTGTACCATTAGCCCACCGCTAGCAAATATTGTCCTCTTTGGGCTTTCCTTTTCGAGTTTCCCCTCAAAATTTTTAAAACGTGTCTATTAGGGACAGGTTTCCACACCCCTATAAAGAAAGTTTCACAGTCTTGAATGCACGGTCTCCTAGAAGTATCCCGTTCTAGATTTGAAAGGAAGCCTGAAAGGGAAAGCCCAAAGAGGACGATACTTGCTAACAGTGGGTTTGGGCTATTACACTGATTCTGGCTCAGGTGTACACATTTTCATGTTTTTTATTCAAGTTATTCCATTAGTGCGAAAAAACGACCATGATTGGTTCGGACCATGGAAGAGCAGATGACTTGTAACTCATGTCTTTGAAATCTTGTATTTGTGTAATCTTTTGATGTCAATATAAACTGAATATGGTTTACTTCTTTTCGTTTTGGGACAGGTTGTTATCTTGATAGGTTTCTCTTCAAGTGGCACGGACATATCTCAGGAGCTCCTTGTGGTTGCCAAAGAAGTTCATATTGCATGCAGATCAGCTAAAACAGGGTTTTTGCTTGCAGAATCAGTTATTAGTAAAGTGTCATTCCACCCAATGGTATAATTGAGCATTGGAGGGGTCTGTTTCTTAATGAGGTCTTTAAGGCCCTAATATTTACTTCAAAAATGCAGATCAAAAGTGCCCGTAAAGACGGGACGGTGGTTTTTGAAGACGGGTGCGTCGTCTCGGCTGATGTTATTCTGCACTGCACTGGGTATGCTCTCTTGTAGATTGTTTTGAGCTTGTGATGTAGGACATTAGATAACATCTAGTTTAAAGTCTTGTTACAAGGAGAATGTAACCGTTCAAGCCCACCACTAATAGATATTGTCCTCTTTAGGCTTTTTCTTTCAAGATTTTCCTTAAGATTTTTAAAACGCGTCTGTTAGGTAGAGGTTTCCACACCCTTATAAAGAATGTTTCGTTCTCCTCCCCAACTGAGGTGGGATCTCACATCTAATCATTAAACGCGTCTATGTAGGATTCCTTTTGTAGAAGTTCTGAAACTAAGTTCATGCAAATGTCTAATAAACGAGAGTTTCGATAATTAATCGACTTGTCTCGAAAGGGGGGAAGGAAAATTGTCATAATGTTAACTTGGAGGCTGAAAAACTGGAACCTGACTGAAATTTTGGTTTGGGCACTGATCTTTACCACTGAGTTTGTATTGAAAATCTGAAAAATAGTTAACAACATTTCTATGCATTTTGTTGTTCAAGGTACAAGTATCATTTCCCTTTTCTTGAAACAAATGGCATTGTTACTGTGGACGACAACCGTGTCGGGCCTCTATACAAGCATGTCTTCCCACCAGCCTTGGCCCCGGGACTTTCGTTTGTCGGGTTACCATTTAAGGTAAGTATCAATTGCAGTCAGAAGTTTGAAGTTGGTTGATGTTCAGAATAAGCCATTGTGTTTTAATTCATACCGTAGGTTGTTCCTTTGCCCATGTTTGAGCTTCAAAGCAATTGGGTTGCTGGTGTTTTATCAAAAAGGATTGCACTTCCATCGAAAGAGTTGATGTTGGCAGATGTTAAGGCTTTTTATGCAGATCTTGAAGCTAATGGCAAGCCTAAGCATCGGACCCATGAGATGAGTGATTGTATGGTATGTTTTATGCATTATTAGTCACAAGCCTAAACGATTGTTTTTGTGAAGCTCTCATCAGCATTGACATAACAAACATGCTCTTGAAAACTCGAAACTTGTTAATTAGCAATGCTAGTATCCTAGGTTCGAACTTTAAAGTTGCCGCCTATCGAGTTTCCCAGTATTATAGAGTTAGATCGTTGTCGTGTGAGATTAGCTAAGATCAACCACGTGTTGGAGCAGGCTAGCTTCTTTGCAGCTTTTGGGGTATTTGACCTGAGGTGAGGAGGCTTACCTCCTTGTGGGCATTCGTTTCGTAATTATGAACTTGGTTTTGTTCGTTTAAATTGGAATCCATTTTTGTAGTTAGTTTTGGATACTCGTTTCTTTTGGACATGTTCTTTTGTTTGCCCGTGTATTCTTTCGTTACCTAACGAGACCTTAATAATTTAAACCACTATAGTCGTCCCGATAGCCTTTTGGGGATGGTGGAGCCTCCCTAAAGATCCCGAGTTAGGCCATGAACCTAAAACAAGGAAACGAGTATCCAAAAGTGGAAGAGTTCTTTGGATTCAATCAAGTAGAAATGGTTTTGGGGGAAACTACAATTTGTCATGATGCATAAATCTGTTTGTAGCAAGAGAGAAAGTTTTGGTAATATTTTGTTGGGATGCTATAATGCACACAGGTTGAGTACTTTAACTGGCTTGCTGCAACATGTGGCTGTCCAGCCTATGAAGAATGGAGAAAGGGAATGTACGATTACACACACGTTAACAAAAGGGCTAATCTCGGGTCGTACCGTGATGATTGGCATGACGACGAGTTGATTCATCAAGCTTACGAGGAGTTTAGGAAGTATACTACAAATGGAAGAAGTGAAGACCCAGCACATTTGAATGTTTGATGAGATTGGTTCTTCTTCTACATGAGTATGGTTACATATTTAAGTGCTGTCAATCCAACTGTTGGGTCTTAAAAATGATATCAACTTATAGCACATCATTGAATTGTATATTTTTGTTCTGTCTGTAATAAATGTCTTATTTGCTATGTAATATCTTATTTGATATGTAATAAATGTCTTATTTACTAAGTATCGTTAAAATGTTGTTTATGAAATGTCAAATCATTTTTTATTGTTTGGTCCAATGGTTTGATCAGGTTGAAGAGGATTATGTCGTTGTCTTATAATCTAGTTTTAACTCCTTTAGAACTCTCACTTATCCACGACACCTTACATACACCATTATTCATTGCTCTATACTCGATTTTTTGTACTGCTTCAAGCCACAACACTTTCCATTTTTAATTTTGTAGGCTACTAAGTTTCTATAAGATAAGTGCAATCTTGAATTAGATTTTATGTCGTTAATAAAACTTGCTAAGTCAGCGTCAATGAAGGCTTTTGTGCTCTTGTTGTCCCCCTTATTATAAAGGTTTTTGCCTTGACTACTCTTCGGGTATCGAAATATTCGATAAGTTGCTTTGAGGTGAATGAATCTCCCAATTGGCTATTGATATTTATGTATTTCCCTTAGAGTTCCTTCCTCCATGTCACCAAGCTTTTTGTAAGATTATGAATGAGGCAACAAGTCATGATCATTCGACATTCAACTTTTACCAGATAAAAAGATTTTATTTATAAAGTTTGATCTCAATTATATACCTATCTAAACATTATACATGTTGATATGGAAATCAACCCAAGGGAAAGTATGGAACAGATTACCTTGATGATCAAGATCAAGAGTAAAGAAAACTCGTTTCTAAACTCGTGATTCGAATCACTCCACAAGAGGTTTGATCAATACCACTTGAATGACTCTACATGCAAGTTCTAAACACAAGAATTTGCAAAGAAAGTTTAGCTCTCAACAAAGCTAAAATAAAATTCTATTCTTAATTCCAAAATCTGATGTCTAATCAAAGAAAAGAAGACTTTATATAGCCTTTACAACCTTAATCTATGTCATACATAACTCCCAAATTAAATGGGCTAGTAAATGAGAAATACCCATAATCTCCTTATTTAAATGGCTAGTTAATGGTGGAATATAGTAACCTATGTGGGTTACAATATAACCTTAACTCCTATATTTAAAACTAGCTTAAATATGACAAACAAATAGTTAAACTATAATTAAATAATGCAAATAATAAAATGTGCTTATTAGTCATTCTTGGACTATTTGATAAATTCAGCGGAGTTCATTAAATGCAACTTAAAGTGCATTTAATTCATCTCTTTCTTGAACCTCAACTTTGCACAACATATAAGGGAGGTCTCCAGCGTCTTCTAGAATTTCCTTTGATGAGCTCACCATAGCTTGAATATAAATGTATAAAGTTTGTTGTAGCTTCTTGGCTCTCGTCCTTGTAATTGGACCTTGAGGTATGGAAATTCCTTGGTCGTGGTTCATATCACATGTTTTACCTTTTGAAGTCTCAAACTCTGGTAAAACTCTTAGAGTCAAAAGTTGAATTTTCTATCTAGGCAAAGCGTAGTAGCAACGTAGGTTTGACAGCTCTAAATACAAAAATGAGGCATCATGATTGACATATCAGTTTCACAACAAAAAAAAAAAAAAAAAAAAAAAAAAAAAAAAAAAAAAAAAAAAAAAAAAAAAAAAAAAA
>NW_019268517.1:7146316-7252400 GCF_002738365.1 Cucurbita moschata
AAAAAAAAAAAAAAAAAAAAAAAAAAAAAAAAAAAAAAAATTTGATGTCGACCAAATTGTGTCATCCACACCAGTCAATCGACATTGGTTTGATTGATTAGTTTGGTTTTTCGATGTTTGCTTGTAGTTGTATAATTTAACTGAATCTTAGTAAATGTTCATAGATTTGATGATGGTTCTAATATAACCTAATCAAACAGTTCATGGTAGAAACTATCAAGAAATTACAGAGTTAGACTTACACACTACACTACACCTTCAATCAATCATATCTTAACTCCTTGTTGCCTTAAGAATTGGGTTGATAAGATAGGGAACACATTATTTTAGACGTGCTTTCCAACTTTTGTCTTCAACCTAAGAAACTATGCCAATTCTACTGCATAGGGATCTTATCAACCTACTCGAACCTATGTGTACAGAAACGTAGGTCTCGTTCTGAATGTGAAGTATTATCTAACCAAAATGGTATAGCCCTTCCTAAAATAAAGATATGAACAACAGTAACCCTACTTTCATCAACCCTTCTCTTTGGGGGTTAAAGTAATAACTTCAGATAGGACTAGCTAGTACCCAAAAACTAATTTGGTGTTTGTATGGACAACCAGTTTCTTTCCCCCTACCTATAGAGAAGGCTTTCTTTCTCCCAACAAAAGAAGTTGCATCAAAGTTGTTTGCCTGGTTCCCTTCCATTGCAGTTGCACGCTTTGTCTGTTCAGCATATCTTGTTGTCTTCTTCCCAAGTTAGAAAAACTGTGGCACAGAGTTCATTCAAGCTTCTTCCTCATGGCCTATGGATGAGAACCAGCATGGGTTCGGAAAGACATTCCTTATAAAGATGTGGAAACCTCTCTCTAGAGGCGTTTTAAAACCCTAAGGAGAAACCCAAAAGAGAAAGTTCAAAAAAGACAATATTTGCTAAAGGTGCGGTGGGCTTGAGTTGTTACAAATAGTATCAGAGTTAGACATTGGGCAATGTGCCAGCGAGGACACTGGCCCCTGGCCCTTAAGATGGGTGGATTGTGAGATCTTATATCGGTTGAAGAGGGGAACGAAACATTCTTTATAAAAGTGTGGGAACCTCTCTAACAGGGACACTTTAAAACTTAAGAGAAAGCCCGAAAGAAAAAGTCCAAAAATGACAATATCTGCCGATAGTAAGCTTGGGTTCTTGCTGCCCTTCATCTCCACACAGTTCTGCTCAAAATTCTCCACCAAGCATGCAAGGCAAAAAATTAATAGATAATTACATAAATTAAGCCAAAAAAGGACGTGAAGACAACTCTATAGCAACAAATAACATTAAACCAACATCTATTTGTTACTCTAAATTCAATTCTTGCACTCTCATACCAATCTTCTGCAGTGTTCCTTCAATGGCTATATCAACTGCATCTTTCTTTGTTCTTAAACCCAATGAACTTCCATGCTTTCTATACATCACTTTAGGAATCAACTCGATCACCTTCTCCCTCATCCTTCTGATCCTCGCTCTAGGAATCCCCATCAACACATCCAAAATCTTCACCCCTTTGAACACCACATCTTCTTTGGGTATTGTCACTGTGGATTCCTCAAACTCTTTGTCTGGTAAGTGCCATTTGTATTGGGATTTCGCTGAGAGATCCTCAAAGAACACCGGTATGCACCCAGCAAGGATCCCGTCGAAAGTCGACCTCCGTGTCGGGGTATCTCCCGGTGGCTGCAAGCAGAAGGTTGCCTGCAACATTGGCCTCAAGTACCTAACAGGGTCATGCTCACATATTCCATTAGAGCAATCCACAACTTCACACAAGTTCGAATATGGACTGCCATCCCTATTGCGGCCATTGCCAGAGTTGCTAGTGTAGTCGCCATCGGTGCTGTTTTTGCATTCGTCCCGGATGCTCCGACGGATATTAGGAGTCGTCGAGATGCCGCCCCCACCAGCAAACAGCATCAAAGTAGTGCGTTTAGATCGCTTAACTCTCTGCAACCAAGACTCCAAGAATGCGAGATTGGGCGGATGGAATGAAGTGGGATAAGGAATTGCTTGCTCCTGCCACGGCCAAGCTCTGCCCTCGAGTGTTAACGCAGTGACATTAAAAAACTCAGGCAATTCCAAGAACGAAGTGCCCCAAATCGGGGGATCGTTCTCCAATGGCTGAGAGAAATCCCAGGCCGGCCTCGCCATAACCAAGAAATGGTCATGGCCTCCACGGCGGTTCCAAATTTCCGGTTGGTTATGATGAAGGAAGTCGAAAAGTTCGAGACCGTGCTCGGCACTGGAGTTAACTTCAGGGCCGTAGAGGTACTTGAGGGCATCAATGGAGGCATAATAGGGAAGATAAATAGCATTAGCAGAATCGGGATCGGAGGTTAAACATGGATATTCAAGCATTCGGCGATGAAAAATCAATTCAAGCATTGAAGGATCTGTCCTATACCAACTATGAGATCGATTGTGAGTCTTCTGACCGAGGCCGTGATTTGCCAAATAAGGGCAAAAATCATCGAAAATAGGGTATTCAGAACAATTGGAAAGGAGATCGAGATTGAACCGAGAAGGGAGGTTTCTGATGTGAATCCAACGACCATTACAGTCTTTCGGAACAATTTCAGTACGCGAAATCTGCTGGGCGAATCTCAATTCGATGAAAATGGTAAACAGAAAGAAAAAGAAGAAATTGGGATTTGATTTGCAGGCCATGATTATATATGAAAAGAATTTATGAAGAAAAATGAGTATATTAGCCTCTGTATGATGTAGTCGAATAGAAAGAGACGGTTTACCTCGGAATTTTGTTGAGAGGGTAGGGATGAAGCCGATCCGCCATTGTCGGTGGTGAATCTCTCTCTGTTTCACCCAATCACCCAATCACCCAATCACCCGCACTGCCTTCTCCCTCCTTTTTCTTTCTGTTCCCATGGTAACATTATATTTTACATTTTTATTTATATTTTTTAAATCAAAATTGTATCGTAAAATGATTATTACCCATTAAAAAAATTATTTGATTGTTTTGGTTAGCATACCGATGATAGCGTGTAATTTATACCATTTATTATTCTTCAAATAATTGCGTTGACCAATTAATATTGGAGTATCAAATTGTGATAGCCAAAGGTCACATCTTGAATACTCACATGATGGGCGAGGGGCAAGTGGCCTCAAATCATCGAGGGAGATTGTCTCATACCTTAATTCAAAAATATTTTCCTCCAAACAAAAATTAGAGAACAACATGTAATATATTAAAATTGTCGCTAAGTTGTCATCTCAATTCTTTTAGTTATTATGACTGTGATTTAAAGAAAAAATTAATTTAAATAATTTCAATGCTCCAACTAATGATGTCAGTTTTACGTGCTTGGTAAGGATCGGAGATTTCCCATTTAAACGGAGAATAAGGAAGAGAGTTGGAAACATGCTTTCTCCGGTAGATAAATGGGGCCGAAAACGGGATTATATTCCCCTTACCCTTTCTGCCCCTATCGTATAAATATATTTTCATATATATATATATATATATATATTATAATATTAATTAGTTAATTTTTAAACGGAAGATTAAGTGGTACATTTTTTTAATTCTTAAATACTACTCTATAATATTAAAAATTTAAATTTTAAAAAATTATGTTAATTTAATATGATTTTTTTTTACCAATTTTTAATAAATATTACATTGAAAAATGAAAACTTTAATATAATCATTCTTTTTAAAATAATACATGGATAAAAATTACTCGTTAGGAATCTTTGCTTCCATCCTCGCAAAAATAAATGAAAAATTTTGCAGTGATATAGAATGAAATAGGTGGTGGAAATAGGGACGAGGAAGACTGTTTCCCATCCCACCCTGTGGACATCTCTAATTATAACATAGTTTTCAACTTAAAAATATATTTATTAACCTCTGTACTCGATTCCTTCGTAAAACTTTTTGTTTCTCTTTTTTTTTTTTTAAATAGAAATTTTTTTTGTCCAATTAATTTAAATCGGGATTCTTAGAATTTCATAAACATCTCTATAGAATTGGCTTTTGAAATAGGTTTTGACAAATTCGTAGGCAAGTGGGAAATATTGTAACCATATTTCAAGAACATCCCTTTCAAACATATTCTTTATTATAGAAGCGGACAAAAACTTCTTTTAATGTAATCTTTGCATTTTTTACATTTGAAAATTCACTTCAACGACAAACAAAAGTCAAATGATATAGCTGGCAACCTTATATTGGATTATTACTTCTTCCTACAAAAGCTTAGATTTTAATTACACCAAAAAAAAACATTAAATTGCATTTATTTTTATTGGATTCCTCATTTTTATATTAATAATTAAAAACATTATTTTAAATAAAAAATTTTTAGACCGACCATCTGTGTCTCCATCCCATGTTTCTTAGAAAAATTATAAAGTGATTACCTATTATGATTGAGACATTGAAACGAAGATACACATTGTTAGTATATACATGCAGTAACTTTAATGGACAAATCCACATAAAAGACTCTCTTGTTCGCACAAGCCTATATTGTATTTTTTGAACTTTCTTTTAGATTTTTTTTAAAGCATGTAGAGGTTTCCACCCTTATAAAGGATGTTTTGTTCATTCATATAGGATCTCACAATTTGTCCACTATTTGTCAATTGACTTTGTCAAATAGCCTTTGACTAATTTGTAAGCAAGTCGGAAAACTTCAATAATTCAAATGATTATTTCTTTAATTATAAATTTTGGTCGATTCCTTTGTACCGTTAACATTTCAAAAGGTATCATAACTTAGATACGTTACATATTTGATGTAAACTAAAGTAAACGAGTTGTTTTTCTAGATTAATTTTATAAACAAATTGGGAAACATTGTACCTTGAATATATTGGCACACTCATTGGTCATCTTAATTCTGGTTATATCTTTTATAAACGATAACATCATAACAATTAATCCGTCTAAATATTTTAAAATTTATTCTCTTTAAAATAGTTTAAGTATGTCTGAAATGACCATAGTTTATACATTGAATATTAAATCTTTATTAAAAAAATTTATGATATTTATATTTTTAACTTCTTAACCATATATGACGAGTAATAATTTGTTTAAATAAATGAAATAGAAAATTAAAAAATAATCAAAGAAAAAAACATTATGTTCTTTTTGTTTTTATAGTAAGCTCATAATTATAATGGGTGACGGTTATTTTTATTATTATTTTAATAATATTTTAAAAGAAGCGGCCAATCTCTCAAAAAAGAAAAACTAACCTTTTCTCTTTTTTGAAGAAAAGGAAAAAAAAAAGCTCAGGTGCCAGCTGTCCAAGAAGCGAGTGGTGCGCCACATCCGTCCAAGGTTTTGTTGCTGGACCCCACATGACACGTGGCCACGTCATGCATTCTCCTTCATAGGTGTCATCCACTCGGATTTTGCGATACTTTCCCCTACACGTGTAGGCTTTCTCTTCCTTTTCCCCATCACTGGGTCCCACATTATATTTAAAAAAAAAACAAAATACAACATTAACCCCTTATTTTAATTTTTTAAATCTTAATGATTTAAAACAAATTAACTAATAAAAAAAAATGGGAAAAAAAAATTAAATATATTTTTTCAAAATATATGTAAGAAAGAAATAATTGACATAAAAAGTTTAAAAAAAAAAAAAATTATTATTTAAAAAAAATGGTATAATTAATTTTGTTTGTGATGGTAGTTTTCTGTGTGCGGGGATAAAATCTTGGAAGCTGTATTTTGTTTCCCAACTCAACAACCAAAAAGAGAGAGAGAGAGAGAGAGAGAGAGAGGGTTTTTGAGTTACCTTGTTCAACACGGAATCCGAACGCTATAAATACTCCTCAATTTCTTCCCTTCATTTCCTTTCCTTTTTGCTCCTTCCGTTAACCTTTTTCCCCTCCGCCCTCTCTCTCTCTCTCTCTCTCAACAAATTTTTCCTTCTCTTTCTGTTTGGCTCTAGATTTCATCGTCTCTATCATCGCGCTCCGCCCAAGGTTTGCCCTCTCCCTCTCTTTTCTTCCTTGTATTTTCCTCTCGATTCTCAGATTTTCCTTCTTTTCATAGGATTCTCTCCTGTGTTGTTTCTTTATTCTTGTTTCTATTCTGTTTTTGATCTTCAATCCAGCGCCGTTTTTTGTTTGCCTTGTAGGGAAAAGGAACAAGGAACAAGGAAGAAAAAGAAGAAGAAGTATTGGTTACGTTTCTAATTTCTTCAAGTCAGGTACGCCGTCTCGTCTTCCGATTGTTTTTTTTTTAATTTTCTCTTCTTATTGTATTGTTATTAATCAAATGCTGTCAGAAATTCTGTTCTAAGGAACCTTTTCGAGATTTTTCTCTTCTTTCGAGAACCATTTCCTTTTTCTCTCTGTTTCTCTGTCGCCATTTTCGATTTTCGATCATTTTTTTCTACTTTCATTAATCACGGTTTAATGATTTTGAAGTCGGATTATGGCACTGTGCGCGAGTTTCTGATTGTTACTTTATGTAATGTTGTCTCTGGGTAACTCTGGGTAACTTTTTTCTAAAGTGAATCAAGTCGCTTTTATTATTTCCTAAGTTTAGCACATAGGATGCTTGTTAAAAAGATGGCTTCCTGAGCCGATTGATACGACAGCTCCTTTTTTTTTCCCCCCACCCTTTTGCATTAAACGTCTGTGATAATTCACCGCAAATGTCTATTTTGTCGGTTGCTGGGAACTGTGAACACCGCTGTGGTTGAAAATTTCACGTGCTTTTGTTGATGTAACTAACTGGGAGAGAGAAGAACGCCTTCTTGTCTTGACTTTTTCATTACGAATCTCGCTTTGCAGTTGGTCAATAAATAATATTTACATCCTTTTCCTCTTGCCTCTTCTTAATTTTCTAATCGAACAATTTACTTTAATAATACGTCCCATCACTTCTTGTTTTACGTCTGCATATAAAAACCCTTTATTCAAATAATAGACGCTAAGCTACTTTCTACATTTTTCTTAGCATTATAAGCTTAATCCTTGCAAAATAAAAGGACGGGGGGAAGGGGTGGGGTGCTCAATCCTTCCTTCCAGAGTGTAAGTAGAAGAAGAATTAAACGGTCACAAAGCATCAAGAGCCAAATATGGGGAGAAGAACACTTTTTGTAGATTCGATTTAGTTTTTTTTTTTTTTTTTAGATTGATATTTTCACGGCCAACATTGGTATCCATAGCCTTTTTTTCTTCCCCGCTCTAATAATCGAAAGGTTAATGTTTTTTAGTAGTGTCAACATTTCTGGGAGCACAAAGCTCTACTGAAATGGATTTGGGTAATTACTAGCATGTGTGGTCTCGTCTTTTAGCGGCAGGTCCTACTAGTTACAGAACTTGGCTTTTTTATACAACTGTCTTCAGACATGACTTTGTGGTCCATAGGCAGGGCCTTGGTTTGCAAACATTTATTTTTTGTTTCTTTTACATGTAGTAATTATGAACGAAAATCATCAACAAATTTTGATTTTGAAGTATGTGGGAGTGTATTTTTCATCATGGAAGGATGTCTATGGCTTCTTTCAGTCTACAGTGTTAAGTTATCAACACTATTCCATTTCTATTAGTTCTTCAAAATTGAAAACGATCTATACATCTGATCTACTGATGACCCAGAAAACTTGGTGGGAGCTTCGGCCCTTTTTGTCCTTTTGCAATCATCGCTCCTCCCTTTCTCTCCAACACAAGCCGAATTTCCATGCTTTTTACTGTTCTCTATTACCATCCAAAGCTTATAGAGAGAGCCATGAATATGCCCCATTTTTGTCTTTTTTAATTGGGTTATCAACAACATTTGATATTTTTCTCATAATGCAATTGGTTTCTATTTACCGAGTTACTCTCACAGAACCTGTAATTTGAAAAACTCAACTTTTTTTTACGACTTCTTTTGCACCTCATCTGGTGATGTCGAGCAAAATATTCACCAATGGGTTTGATTCTGGAGGTAAACAACCCCATATGCGTATATTACGCATGATCCCCTAGATATGGCTGCAATATTTCTTTGTCGTCCCAGAATAGTTTTCTTTATGTAGAAGTAATTTTGTAATGGAAAATGCAAGATTCGTTGCACAAAAACATGTATGGATAAGGCCTGAAGTATTCTTATACTCGGTTCAATGTGAAAGGACACTAATTCCAAAACGAGGTGGGCTGTCGAATGAATAAATATGTTTTACTAAGATGTTCACATCTACTCTAAAAGATTTATATAAAAAATTTAAAAATATTAGATTTGTATATGTTCGACGTCACATCTTCCTAGTTTTTCAGTCATCCATCCTTCCTTTTTGTAATATATTTTTAGGTACCCCACTAGCTACCTGAAGCTTGTAGACAAAATGCCAGGTTTTAAAAGAGATTTTTTAATTTCAAATTTATTTGGTATTTTACATTGATGTGTGGATTAATAATCAATTATTTTGTGCAATTAGCCAATATAAAATTAGCTGCTTGATGAACATTTAGACAAGTTGTTGTGTTCGTTAAATCACCCGCCAACCCAAAAGTTTATGTTGGCTGATGAGTTGTGGTTAATTTAATTATATCAACACTACAATACTTCCCTCACTTGTGGGTTTAGAAGGTACGACAGTGGAAATGAATACTAATTAACTGGGGACAAAACAACATTACAAGGGAACTCAAAATCTCATTCTCTGTTGACATGTTAAGTCATCAACCAGTCCAAAAACTGCAGTAGTAGGTTATAGTGAACTTAATTACATGAACCCTCAAACAGTGTTTTATTCTGACAGTGTTTTATTATGGTATCTGACGGTCATTAATGTCTCTTCTAAATATGGTATATGAAAGCCTGGGGACTTCTTTAGTATTTTACAGTTCTATGTATGGAATCAACGTACTAGTCATTCGTTGTCTCGTGCATAACATTAGAACCCTTTAGATGCAAGTAGCAATTGGTCTCTCTTGACCTCCCTTAAGAATTCGTAATTTAAATATAATTCCAATTAATGTCATTACTCTATTGCATTAGTTTCTTGTCAGGAAAATTATTTGGCATACACCTTCCCCGTATCCTTCCACTATAAATTATGTTCACAGGCTGAGAACTATATAATATCTGAAATCAGAATAATATGCATGTGAGAACTGTTGCATAAAAAAGGTGTAAACATTTCAAGACCTGAACTTGTTACATGTCTAATATATAATTATTATGTCCATCTTGGGGAGATGAATCATCAGATTTTGACCATATTTGGTTCATTTGGAAAATTTTATTCCAAAAATTAGACATCTTATCCGGTTTATGGTTAAGATATTTATTCCTTAAAATTACCTGTCAGGTCTAAGTATTGGTACTGTTAGCTTTAAATTTTCATGTACTTTTTGTTGGTTTTCCCGTTACCTACTTCTAGTAGCTATAGTTGAGTAGCTGCTGTCATTTTGGGGTAGACAATTCTTTATTACTTGGATCGTTTGAGCATTCACTTGTTGAGCTGTTATCGCTACCTACCTTTATGCACCCTTTTCTTTCTGTGCAGCATAGAGGATTATCGCGTATTTGAAACACATTTTTCCTTCCTCAAAGGTCGGATAGCAAATAATGTTGGGCGAAATTTTATAAATGCTGTGCTGCTTTGACAATGAAAAGGTACCACTGTTTCACAATTGTATTTCCCCGTTTGCATCTTGGATTTTCTTCATATAATAATCTAATTTTTTAATATGTATATATGTTACCAACAGTTTTCAGGAAGACTGCGCTTGATGGACTGCTCAGCAAACAGTAGCGACAAAAAAACATTGAAGCGTTGGTTTTTCATTGATAAAAGAGTTGGGTAAATTATTTTTGACAAGGGAGCATAAATTTCGATTTGATCGAGCATCTCTCTCATCACTCCACTATATTACAAAATCTTTTTCTCATATTAAGTTGCTGTATGGACTTGACATCAAATCACGCTTCTCCTGTTCTCACTGAACCTGCACCAATGAATAAATCTAGACTAGGAATCCATTCTGCTATTTTACCTTATTCTCAACCGGCTGGTTCCTTTTCCCCAAGTAAATATATCACTATTCCAAGGAAAAAGTCTGGAAAGTTTGATGATGTATGGTCCAATGGTTGGTTGGATGCAATGAAATCCTCTTCTCCTCCTCGGAAGAAGCTAATTAAGGATTTTGATGTTGAGTTTGCTTCAGACGATGATACTGATGTTGCTTACAGCTCCTGGATGGTAATGTTAGATGCTTGTAAATTTATATACATCCTCGTCTGATTCTTCACTTCATATACTCATTTTTCTTTCTGGTTCTGCAGCTAAAATATCCTTCAGCACTTGACTCTCTCGAGCAAATTACCAGTTATGCAAAAAATAAGAAGATAGCTGTTTTTTTGGACTATGATGGGACCCTTTCTCCCATAGTAAATGATCCAGATTGTGCTATTATGTCTAATGCTGTACGTCTAGAGTTCGAATGGCAACGTCCTTTTCCTTTGTTTTCTACATGTATCTTCTTTAACCATCTTAGGTTTTTCCAGATGCGATCTGCTGTAAGAAATGTTGCCAAATATTTTCCAACTGCAGTTATTAGTGGAAGAAGGAGAGAAAAGGTAAGTGGAGAATCCTTTCGAAATTCTCTGTTTTCTGGCTTTTGTCAAGAACTTAATTTCTTTAGGAACTGAAGCTGTGTGTATTGCTTTTTTAGGTTTTTGACTTGGTAGGACTAACTGAACTCTATTATGCTGGTAGTCATGGGATGGACATCCTTGGCCCCGTGAGTCAAACAGTGCTGAATTCCCATCCCAACTGTATTAAATCTACTGACCAACAGGTGAGTGATGGAATAAGATCGATCCTTGAATTGTAATATTATATCTTAGTATTTCTTCTTTTTTATTCTCAAAATGGCAGAAGATGATCCTTAAATTGTAATAATATATCTTAGTACCTTCTCTTTTTTCATCCTTAACATTCTTGTCACAAGTTAATGGTTTGAGATTTCATTCATTTAAACTCTCATGATCTCTGTTTCAAAAAACAGGGTAAAGAGGTTAATTTGTTCCAGCCCGCAAGGGAATTCTTACCCATGATAGACGAGGTGCACATTTCTTTCTTCTAATTTACCTCGTCAAGGCATAGTATAACGTTTCAAATTATTAATGTATTAGAAGTATAATTATTTCTTGTAGGTTTTTGGAACCCTCGTTGAGAAGACAAGAGATATTAAAGGCGCAAAAGTTGAACACCACAAGTTTTGTGCCGCTGTACATTACCGCAATGTAGATGAGAAAGTAGGATTCTTGGCTCTTCTATCAAGTCATAACATTTTTTTCTGTGTTAGATCGTCTGAAACATTTCCTCCCTTTGTTCTTCTTCAGAACTGGCCCACAATAGCACAATGTGTTCATGATGTACTAAAAGACCACCCACGTTTACAATTAACACATGGGCGGAAAGTATGATTGTTTTTCTTTTAAAGTTCCTTGTATGTGAATGCTTCCATTATTTCTTGTTTTTATAGCTGTGTTCTGACTACTGATTTGATACTGCAATAGGTTTTAGAGATCCGTCCAGTAATTGATTGGAACAAGGGAAAAGCAGTCGAATTTCTGCTTGAATCTCTCGGTATTGTCATTTTTTTTCTGTATTTCCTTTTTAGATGAACTAAAAGAGTTCTCTTGCGTATCCTCATCCAGAATCCAAAATTTTACAGGATTAAACACACGTGAAGGTGTGCTCCCTATATTTATTGGTGATGACAGCACTGATGAAGATGCTTTCAAGGTAAAAGTCTTCATATGCTAATGCTTGTTTTTATATTGCTTTCAAGTTCTAATATTGTTCACATTGTCTGTCTTGCACAGATGTTGCGGGAGAGAAATCAGGGGTACGGCATCTTGGTGTCTTCTGTGCCAAAAGAGACCTACGCATTCTACTCTCTCAGGGATCCCTCAGAGGTTAGTGGTTCGTTTATTTCCTCATCACTTCTTTGTACGTATAGATCGATCTGCAATGAGCTTGTAGGAAGGATCTTGGGAAGGAAAAAATGAGGAAAAGTTGATAGTAAAGTAGAGTATGAATTGATGTGTGGGTGCAGGTAATGGAATTCCTGAGAGGATTGGTGAGAAGCCGTAAGAAGGTGTGGGGCCATGAAGCCGGAAGAAATAATTGTTGATTAGGTAAAAAAAAAAACAAAAAAAGAAGAATAATAGCAGTAGTTTAGAGTTAGGGGATGATTGAGGTTGAAAAGTTTGTATGTTTTTTATGGTAATAAATCCAAGGAGTCTGTTTTATTTAGATTGCGGGGGTTTGGATGACTACTACTGCTCTACTTTGTGGGTGGGTCTACTACTGTTAGCCATTTCAGAAATGTGTCCACATATTTACCCTTATTTATTTCATTATTTCAACTTGTCCTCTCTCGCTCTGTATGTATGTATGTTGCCTTCCTGGGTAGTGGAATGAATGTATGAGGCTACTAGTACTAGTACTACTTGTGCGTGCAGTTATTTTTTGGTTGATAATATCATTCACCAGTTTATATTAGGAGTTTGTATAATGAGAGTATGAAATGAGTTTAGGTCGAAGTTAAACAGAACTCAAATCCCAAGGGGTTAAGTCCATTGAAGTCCCATGCTCACATGTTCATGGCATCACTTGTTTGCCTCGAAGTTTAGGCTTCATTCACCTCCAATTCGTGGCATCACTCGCTTGCCTCAAATTCACGCTTTTCCCCCAAATGCAGGTTGCCTCTACTTGCCTCATATTTCAATTTTCTTATTTGATGTTCAAAGTTGGCCCGTTGCTCGCATCATATGCTTCATGTTCAACATCGATTGTTCCTTCTTTTAAGTTCAAGTTTTAGATTTCACCTTCTTTAACTTTACGTTCAACTGTTGCTCACTTTAAGTTTAAGTTCGAGCGCCATTGGTTGCTTCTAAGATCAAAGCATCCCTCATTTCATATCTTAGGACTTTGTTCGCTGGTTCCTGGTTTGACATTTCACCTTCCAAGTTAGGTGCTTGTTCCAAGTTGATGTTCAAGTTTAGGAGTTTTATTTGGTGGAAGTTTGGAGTTTTTAATATTTGGGTTCGCTGGGGGTTTGGCATTTCCCTCTATCGCCAAGTATAGAGGCTTCATTGCACTTGATATTCAAGTTTTGAGGCTTGGTTCATGCTCCTTCTTCATCAATCAATTACAAAAGCTTTATCGTTGCTCCGTCATCGAGCTTGGAAGCTACGTTGTCACTCCATCGTCAAGCTTAGAGGCTTCGTCTTCAAACTTCATTGTAGCTTTATATCCCTTGGAGGCTTGTTGTGGCTGATCGCCATGTCCTGTGGCTTCATCCTTGCTCCATCTTGACGTGCTCTCCAAGTTCAGAGGTTGAAACTTCACACGTTTCAACTGAACGTTACTCGAGTTTTGCTTCGCTTCAAGCCTTCAAACTCAAGCTTCACTCTACCCTGAACAGGATGAGTCCCAATTTAGATGTTGGCCTTAAAACAACATATTTGACAACACCTTTGCTTGGACGAAGGCCATCAAATGGCGAGGAGAATCATGAGCCAGACCGACGCGATGCTGATGGAAATATTAGGCGACGCCGGAGCCTTCTTATTCCTCGATAGAACAAGACCCACATCCCACACCTTTATCTCAAATATGAATTTGATAAAATCCAAATTCACCCACATCCCACACCTTTATCCCAAATATGAATTTGATAAAATCCAAAGTCACCCACATCCCACACCTTTATCTCAAATATGAATTTGATAAAATCCAAATTCATGTCAACGGCCTAAATTCCATCCCGACTAAATGATAAGTCATTGCGAATCAAAATTTGTTCATAATCATAATTTTATCCCATCGAACTTTTAAAAATTGGGTTGGTCCAAAAAAAATTACACATCATACATCACGTAAGTCATCCTGGTCCATATTTCCTAAGTTGATGTTCATTTCATCTTACTCGTTGACGAGGTCTCCCATGTTTGTTGAACCCAAAAGTCAGATCATCTTTCAACATAAAATCTTCTTCCTACAAAAAAAAGTGTCAAATTCATACGAAAAAAAATGAAAAACTATAACATTGACACATTTTGACACTTAACAATTTGATGCCACAACTAAATTGTTGTACAACAAATCAAATCAAATCAAATCAAAAGCATGAAAAGTAATGGTGGAAAATGAAAGATGAAGAAAAGGCAGGAGAAAGAAAGAACGAAAGAAAGAAAGAGGAGGAGGAGGGAGTGTTTGACCTGTTGAAGAAGCCAGCTAGGGTGTGTTGTTGTTGCTGTTGGGAGGAACACCAAAATTGTGAATGTGAGGGAAGTGGGCCCACTGCTTCACCCATCAAAACAACAAAATCAATCTCTTAAAATCAAAATGAATGAATGAATGAATGAATTCACATACATTCTTAGCTGCAGCGCTGAAGGCTTCTCTGTGAGAGATGTCTGGATTGGCAGCCTTGATGCGTTGGATCTCCTCCCTGCAATTGCAATATATATATATACATACACCACCCCTCACTTTCTCAACACCAAACCACAGACAAAAAAGAAAAGAAACATGAAACAATGGTGTACTCACTTGATGAATCGGTTGTATGCAGAGGGTACTCTCTGTTTCTTTTCTGCAGCTGTGTCTCATCAACACACACACAATTTAAATCAATCCCCTTTTTAATCTCACTTCCAAACCCTAATCCCATTTCAATTCACAAACCAAACAAACACTGAGGAGAATAAAATAAACATAGTCGTTCTAAGTTAAAAGTAAAGTTCGTTGAGGATAGTTGGGGGAAGAGTTTCGTATTGACTAATTAAGGAGTTGATCATGAGTTCATAAGTAAGAAACAATATCTTTATTGGTATCACGAGAGCTTGTTTTGTAGTTTGAAAGTTGTATAGGTGGCAGCCCTAACCAGAGAAAAGCAACTAGGGCTGCAGATTCAAACACATGGAAGCAAGAGAATAGTTAATGATCTTGGAATCCATCCAATATATCAACCAAACAATATGACAACTAATTCAAATTTCTGTACAACATTTTGTTTCTATGTTCTCCTCTTACCTTAATTTTGTTCTCAATATCATCTTAGCTACTCAACAACTTACAACACTTCACATGCCTCCTCCAAATACTACAAGAATTCCTTAAACCATAATCTTAATCCGTTCCAATTTTGAATCTTCTTGTGTTTTTCTCTATTTTTACTCGAACATTGCGTCATTTAAGGTCACAAATTTTCAAAATATGGGAGTGTTTAAAGGGTTTGTTCATCCTTAGAATCAATTCCCCTAAAAAATACAAATGATTTCATTCACACCCATTTTAGACCTATCAAGAGTTCCAAGTTTGTAGGTAAAGACCACTAAAAAAACAGAACAAAATTTCAGGCGGGAATACTCACTACTAATACTACAACGACATTGTTGTAAAAACATAACAAAATTTAAGAAATGAATTCAATTATCTCACGTCTATTTATGCTTGGGGGTGGCCTTGGAACATCGTTTCCTACCCGAGTTGCCATCGCCAAATCAATTCCATCGGTTTGGTTCATCACAAAATTTGGATTTGGATTTGAGATCTCTTCCTGAAAACAACCCCCAAAAGTATAAGTTCTACAGATCCCTTTGGGGTTAGCAATCAAATTAATAGGTTGAGTTCGATAACGATTTCGTTTCAAAATGAATGACCTAAATTCCGAAAGGAAACCGAAAACATAAACGATACTAAATAGGGTTTAGTGTACCAGAAAATTGTGAGCATTGGGAGAGAAGAAAGCAGTATGATGAAAGTGATTGGGAGAAGGGAGAAGCATGCCACCACGCATGTTGACCGGTAGAAGATTGGCGCAGTGGCCGCAACGGACGGTCACCGTTTTGAACAAACTAGCACAAGGAACACTCACCTAAATAAAAACACAAACTTCAATCATATATAAAAAAAGAACATAAGAAGAAACCTTAATAGTAGAAACAAATGGGAATGTACCGCCAAAACCGTGTCGCAAACGTTGCAATGGACATAGCAAAGGTGGTCGGAGGAAGGAGGAGGAGGAGGATGTTGGGAGAAGGTGGTGGGAAGGGAAAAAGACACATATTTAACAAATTATGCGTTTCTTTTTTGTTTTTGTTTTGTTTTTTATGGTTATTACAATTCTCCTCGTCTTTTCATTCACGGATTGGATTGGATTGGATTGACCGCTTAACTTAAAAAAAAAACCCTCTTTCGAGATCTATGTACGTATGTATGTATTGATGTATGGGTATTGGGGTTCCCAATGCATAGAGGGGGGTGGGGAGAGGAGAGAGAAAAGGACGTATGCATGGGAGGTGAGGAAGTCAGGTGTAGTTTTCAGAAGTAAAGAGGGGTGTTGTTGTGTTGTGTTGCGTTGCGTTTGATTTCCTCAATTTCCGAACCTTTCTTCTTTATATCTGTTGGATGGAAGGTGTGTCCTTTGGCAGGGAAACCCTATCCCCTTTCTTTTTCTATTGCTTTGTTTTCTTCTCCCTCGCTGTCAACAATAATGGCATAATGATGACACTATCATTTTGTTATTTGGGTGTATAACCTTACCTTCCCCACCCTTTTTTGCTATAACATTTCTTTAATCATAACTTTCCGCCTAACTTTTTCACGTTAACTTAACTTGGAGATGTCTATTTAATCTGTGGGATCCGGTTACGTGCAGACATGGTCTTAATAGGGTGGGGATTCTCTGTTTTAGTTGGAAAATGGAAGAAGTTGTGAGAGATTTATCTTTGTTAGATAAATAGAGCCAAGAGCGAGAATTATATTCCCCATTGATTGTGAGATTTCATATCGGTTGTAGAGAGGAACGAGTGCCAGCGAGAACGTTGGGCTCCAAAGGGGGTGACTTGTGAGATTACACATTGTTTGGAGAAGGAAACGAGTGCCAGCAAGGAGGCTGGCCCTGAAAGGGGGTGGATTGTGAGATCTCATATTGGTTAGAGAGGAGAATGAAGCGTTCTTTGTAAAAGTGTGAAAACCCATATCAATTGGAGAGGGGAACGAGTGTCAGCAAAGACATGGTCCTCAATGGGGGTGGATTGTGAGATCTCATATCGGTTGGGGAGGAGAACAAAATATTTTATTTAAGAGTGTGGAAACCTCTACCAGCAGACACATTTTAAACTTTGAGGGGAGGCTCGGAAACAAAAAATTGTTTAGCTAAAAATGACTTTATCAACAAACTCCAATTTCTAATAATACAAGTGAATCAACACCCATTAATAGTTTATATGAAAAAATAAAAATTACACATTAAAAAAGTTCTTTAAAGCGAATTTCCGCCCCCAAACTCCACAAAAATAAATAGAATTTTTTTTAGGATGAAAAATGAAATAAGTGGCACAAACGAAAATGAGGAAAGTTTCTTCGTTCTCACCCGCTCCATGAACATCTATACTAATAATTACTTAAACTTTAAATTTTATACTTAAATAATGTATTAACATACAAAGTTGAAGAAATTATTAAATATTTTTAAAAATTCAGAAATTTATTCAACCTATTTTAAAAATCTTAAAAACTTAATTAAATATTACCCACAAAATTGGGGTCCAAGTTAAATTAGATAACGTATTTCCCGGTAGTTAAATAATGACATGACACATTCAATGGATAATATTTGTTTGATTTGACGTGAGCTGGTAGACAACAGTGAAATAAAAATTAATATTTTTTTAAAAAAATAAGAGGGTACGTGTAAATGTTACTTCTTATTTTGTCTAGTCATCCATTTACTTTGGTTTTCGATATGACATGTCATATTAATTATTATTATTATTATTTTGTTATATTCTCTAAATTCACCTATATATTATTATATAATTACCAATTTGAACATAATTAAGTAGGATTATGAATAAAAAATGTAATTAATTTTTTTTAGTTGGAGAAGTAAATAAATAGAATTGAGTAATATATATGTGTATAATTTATTTTTTTATTTAATAGAATTATTTTATTAATTAGTCGGTGGAGTTCTCATTTAATTTATATTTTAAGAATAGAAATGAAACATGGTTGATAACTACCTTAACATAAATTGGACCACTATGCATTAATATCATTTATTGTAATCGGTACAATGTAACTAAATTATTTATAAGCAATCATGTTATCTTCTTTATATTTCTTCTATTTTCCATTTCCTCTGTCTACATTAAAAAGTAAATTTAACTATGATAATTTTCTTTAAATAATTTATTAGAATCTCTTCGTCTCGACTAAAAAACATGATGAGCTCTAGGACGAGACCTTGTCACACATGCTCTGATGTCTAAGCCAACTATAATTTGAAATAAGTGTAAGAATGAATTAAGGTTTTTAAAAAGGTGTGATGTTAGGATCGACCTAGTTAATCTGACTCGGACTGTTTACCGCCCTAGATTGGGCCTTTGGGCACGATGAGCTTGTGGAGTTAAATTCAACCACAACATTGGTCCCCACTCTCAAGCTAGCTCTTGGCTTGGGGAAGACCGAAAGTCTTCCCCATCACCATGTTCAATCACATGGACCTGATTTTGTGCAACAATTTTAGTCGGTTGAGACATCTAGTAGATCGGGTAACACTTAAATGCCTATCTCAAACCCATAAGACTAAGTTTAGCCTTTCGTGCTTTGATAAGTGTTGGAAAAACACGTGTTTGAACACCTTTACTTATAGCATTAATTGTACTAACACGATAAAAGGGAGCTAATTTAGAAGAATGTTTAGTTTATGTTTTAAACAAGTGAAATTTTCAAAATAAGGAATAATCCACGTGGACACAAAACCTTAATATAGTTTGACCTGACATTATAAAGCATCAAAAAGTTTGACCTCAATGATACTTTTACTTGTTGGATGAGATCCCTTGTCTATACATACCCAGCATTCGGGTCAACATTTGCAAGGCATAATGTGATTGATAGAATTATCTCACTATTAAATTATTTAGAAATTTTCTATGTTAAGATTAGGGAACTTGAGATAGAGCGGTTCTATGTTGACCTAAGTCAATACGTTTCCAATAGACCGAACACCATAGGATCGTGAGTGGCGATCAGTAGTTAATACCATAGTGCTCCCAAAAATTGGATTAGCTACAAGGAGCTAGTCTCAAGCGTCCTAAAAATGTGAGTTGAGACTTAAACGGCCTAAATGTCCTTAGAACCTAGTAAACCCACATGACACATAAGAGAACTTAAGAAAGCTTAGAAGCCCGCTAGTAGCAAGAACGATGTTATTAGAGCCTAGCTGCCTCCTCTTCCCTCTAGTACTTCAGTAGCACTATTCAGTAACCTAGGTCAAATTCAAGATTGCCCCTACCAAGTGATAGGCATCTAAGAATCTATACGATCAAGCTTGACTAAGGTTAAATAGGATGGCCGTTGTGGAGACTTGATGAGTTACATAGATGAGAGACTAGCTCATGATTTCGTAAACCCATTCTGAAAAGGGACGAAAAACTACATATGTAGTTCAACGCATGATGAGTGTCAATATCATGGGTGGAAATGGTTAGGGGCTCTCTGAACAGTTTCGCTATACTATAACCTATCTTAAGAGGGGGCAAGAGACCACGTGGGTAAACTTAATAGCTAACTGGTACGCATGGTCGCTCCCCTGACTTGACTATGTAGTAATTTTTGTAGAAGGGCCGCCGGTTAATCTTACTCGAAGTGTTTAAATATATTTTGAATAATGATTTAGATTTAAAAGAAAATTGGAGAGAAAAGGATAGTGGGTGTTGGATGGGATGGGAGTGAGCGTACAAAAGTGGCATGATACATAAATGAAAGCATTAAAATGCATGCCTCTCTGCATGTACTGTATGACATATTCAATGTATAAAGCCTGCAAACTCTACAAATCGGCATTGGGTGGGTGATGGATGAGTGGAGGAGGTATCAATCAATTCCCATCAATTCCTTGCCTTTTTTGTTTATGTGGTTGAGGTATACACTATTTTTTACCCAAATATTATCATATAAACTCATTCGAGTTCGAAAGTCTTTTGTGTATGGATAAGTTATTTAGCATCCAATCTTCAATGGAGAATAGAAACGGGATATAAAAGTGTACAAATGACAACCCATAAAAACACAAACTACACTGATGCCCCGGGTCGATACCCCTTTGTGATAGTGCGGGCTCCCAAGCACTCTCGCACCTCGACCAGTACGTGCATTCACCCGAAAAAAAGAAGGGGTACATGGGTGAGTACAAAAATATTCAGTAATAAACCTATTTGTAGGCTATCATCACATCTAATTCCTAGTAAGTTTCCACAAACTTTTATCTAGGCTCAGAAGTTCGGGTCTATTCAACTATCTGAGTTTCTTTGTAGGTCTCGAAGGTGTAGTAACAACTATAATCAATCAAATATTTATATAGCCTAAGTCCCTTATTACAATTTGTTTATGGAATCGCGATCTAACATTTGACCTATTTCTGCATGCAACAGTATCACTCACCTTTAGTTATCTACCTGTGTAGACTCACGTCTCTCTCCAAGATCGGTTTGCAGAATCACGACTTCAACATTTGACCCGTTTCTACATGTAATAGTATCTCTCACCTTTAGTTATCTACCTGTACAGACTCAAGTCTCTCTCTACGATAGGCTTACGGAACCGCAGCATTAGCCTTATCCTTTCTTACCTAGGAGTATTTCAATAATTTTCTATAACATATATAGTATTATCATCCAAATAGCCTTTCTAGAGTCCTAAACATGCATATTCTAACAACTTCAGATAATATGCTCACATGCTAGCACGTCCAAACCACACGAATAATCATTCTCGTACAACCCACATTGAACCCTACCTTAATACCTATAGAATTGAGACTAAAATGTTCAAACTGATTTTGGTCAACTGAACCTAAACGACGTTTTTGGGTTTGATATAGAGAAGGGGTATGATTTCAAAGCTTGTAGACATCTAAATATGTTTAATTTGTAGCAAATAGAAGTACATGAACATGGGTAGCATAAGCACATGTGAAAACAAGAAGACATATGAATGATGTGTTCTCACATGGGACGTTCTCTTGAAGTTAAACAAAGTTGATGATGCTATCTATCTTACTTCCAAAGATAGCCTCAAATTAAAAGGATAAAAAACCCACATCATATATACAATCATGCAATGTTCTTTCCTTCTCTCAAACCACATTCAAGTATTGCCTCTCTTTTCCTTTAAATGTATTACTTTCTAATATTTTGATTCATTTTTTATTTTTCCATAAATTATTTTATTATGTTTTAACTATTTAAAATAATTGCTTTTATTTCTCATAAATTATCCCTTCTTCACCAAGGAAGCTGTGAAATCAATTAATGATTTTTTTCTTTCTTTCTTTTTGAATGTATGTCCCGCGCGTGTATCTAGTGTGATTAGCATCAATCGTATTTGTTACGGTCCAAGCCCACGGTTAGAAGATCCGCTTTAACCCATTACATATTGTCGTGGCCTCACACTTTTAATATGCATCTACTAGGGAGAGGTTTCCACACCCTTAGAAGAGATGCTCTCAAGCTCACTACTATCCGATATTGTTCGCTTTAACCCATTACATATCGTCATCAACCTCACAACTTTAAAACGCGTTCACTAGGGAGATGTTTCCACACCCTTATAAGGAATGTTTCATTCCCCTCTCCAACTGATGTGGGATCTCAAATCCACCCCGCTTGGGGGACCATCGTCTTTGCTTGCACACCGCTCAATACCTGACTCTGATACCATTTGTAAAAGCCCAAACCCACCACTAGCATATATATTATCTACTTTGGCCCGTTACATATCGTCGTCAAGCCTCATGTTTTTAAAACGTGTCTACTACAGAGAGGTCTCCACACCTTTATAAGGAATGTTCCGTTCCCCTCTCCAACCAATGTAGAATCTCACAACAAAATATACACTTATTCACATCAACTCATCCAATTATGCTTCGGGTCTTTTGCCGTCTAACGTCAAAGGCAACCGACAATTCGTCAAACGCCCTATGTTGATGTGAGGTAGTAGTAGCACAAGTGAGAAAATACAAAATTGTATTGACCTCTTTGCCTTGTAGCTCCAATATATCCTTATCTAGTTATGTCCCCTCCCATACATCTATCTATCTCTCTCTCTCTCTCTACCAAATTGGAGCACGCCCAATGATTATGTCTTAGTGTGGTTGTAAGGAGTTTTGATGCTTGACTTCAACTCAAGTAAAAACATGCATGCTATGCTATCTACCTTTTGTCTTTGAAGCCTTAAGAGCAACACCATATAAAACATATACCACATATATAGAGACACATAAACAGAGATTGGCCTTTATTTCTTCATTTTCATATACAACATAAGCCGTAGCTTTCCCAATACAAGGCTGCTTTTGATGATGTTCCAGCCATTTCTCCATTTTCATGTCCATGCCCAACAAAATCTCCAACCAACTAAGAATCACCAAGAACTTCCCTCCAAATTAAAGGTAAATTCCATTTGTATACATTCATTCATTTGTTTTATACACTCGTTTCACTCCAAGAGCTTGTTGGTCTACTCGAAGATCCATCAACTCTCCTGTTTCATTTCTTTTTATCGCATCAATATCTCGATCCATTACAATCTTCCGAACTTTCTCTTCAAAATTTATAGCATCAACCCATGCAAAATTTCTTCGTTACTAGCAATAGATGACGTAGCTACCTAAATCTCTACGTGCTCTAAATCTTGAGAACCTTTATTTGTATGTCTGTCTATGTTAACATGAAATTTCCTTTAAGCTTCGCAAGCTACGTTCCAAAATTCCTCTTCATCCCGACTAAATAATATTTTTTTGACATGGAATTATATAATCAATAAGCTTTACAATTCTCACTCTAACCCGCTATAATACGACAAACCCTTAAGCAAAACTATCATTCAACAAGAGTTAAAAGAAGTAAACTTGGTCATGTAAATTTACAACTTTAATTTAATCATGCAACAATTTTGAATACATATGGATATGTTTATTTTAAATATAATATGAACTTCTTAAGTAACATAAATATATATGTTTTTTAGTATATCAAACATTTATTCAGCTCCTATAGAGAGCCAGCTCTTGTTCATTCACTTGCATATTTGGTGGGATGAGAGTAATTGGCTTCATCTCTTCCATGATGATCATCTCGATCCGTGCTGAGCTGAGATGCGACATATCGATCCATGGCTTGCCAATCCATCAGCTTATTATCTACACCATGAAAGAATGTTTGAGACGAGGAGGGGGCGTTTGATCGAGGATCGTAGCTGCACGACGACATGTCGGAGTTAAGCTCAAGGTGTCGAGGGAGCTGAGGGAAAGCATCGTCGAACACGGCGAAGTGAAGATGATCAATCTCATGCTTGCAAGGGTGAGAGATTTGGTTTGGAGAATCAATTTGTGGCATGAAGGAGATTTGATCATCTTGCCAATAAGGTGATTCATAATCGCCCATCTTTTGGGCTGTCGTCATTTTCTTCTTGAAAACCTTACACACCACCCATCCTTCTTCCTGGTACAAATGATTGATCATAACAATCTACAATTCAAAAAATGAAAATAATTGTAATTCAATTGTAAACTTGCCTGAGGAGCACCATTTTCGCTCGTCTCGAGTCTGTACTCATGCATGATCCAATCAGACTTTTGTCCGTTCGGAGCTCGACCTCGATAGAACACTAGGGTTTTTCTCATTCCAATTAAACCATGCCCGTACCTCGAGTAAATAGCCTTGTCCCTTCCCGTTGCCTTCCAAAACCCTTCTTTTGTAGCTCGATTAGTTCGAGTGCTCGTTGGATACTTCTTATCTTTATGGCTGAAAAAGTACCAATCCTCTTGATCTTGACCTCCCATTCTACACAAATCTATGTACAAATACACATCATTAAAAAGGGTTTTCTTCAAAACATTAGAATCAAAATTGTGTACTCTCTTTTCATTACCTTGAAGATCCCATGGCTCAATTTTGTAGAGATCAACATCTTTGATCACATCAACATCAATCCTTTTTGAACCAACTTTTTTCCTCAAATAATAATCTATGAGTTCTTCATCTGTTGGATGAAATCTAAACCCGGGAGGAACATGTAAAATTGTATTCATTTCTCGATCTACCTGCACAAATGTTTTCTCATTCTCTCGTTACTCAAACCCTAATTTTATTCGTTTATCTATATTGAATCAATTCGAACTTCGATATACAAAAAAAAAAATTCAATATATTCTTTCGAAATAGTTTAACATAATCTTTCTAATGGGTTAGTTATGAACAAGCACGAAAATACACAAACCCTAACTTAAAAAGTATGTCTTCAAAACAACAATCCAAGAATTCTCATCAACAAAAGGTATAGTTTTATACAAATTTACATAATGATTAGTGAATTGTAAACAAAAAGAAGCACAAAATGATTATCATTAACAAAACCCTAATCTTTAGCTTAGCTCAAAAGTCTCATACCATTAATTATCATCAAGCTAAAACATTCATATCCAAGCTTCAAACTAAAAATCATGTGGAATGTCATCAAAATTCAAGCTTAGTACCTGTTTGGATCCGCCCTTCGAAACCCGAAACTTCTTTTCTCCAAATCTTCTACTACAACACGCCTCTTCGTCTCTTCGTCTCACTGAACCAAACAAATAATACACGAATGGAGAAAATTAGAGATCAGATCGTCTCTTCGTCTCTCCTTCTTGTTGTCTTGATCCTAGAGAGAGAGAGAGCAAAAAGGGAAAGAAAAAAAAATCTTTGCGCCAAAGGAAAGGTGGCGAAGAAATGTATTTAGAGAGAGAAACATGGCCACCAGCAACTGATGGAGACCAGAGAAAATAATAAAAAAAAAAAGAGGAATTGTTTGCTTTTTTGATGTTCGAGAGAGAGGTGTTGCATTTGATAGGATGATAGGATGATGGATGGTTGGGATTAAAAGCTGGGTGCTCAAGAACTGTTAATCAAGTACTATACAACTTATATTATTTTTTACTTTACATATGAATATGATAGCACATTATCATTATGATATATACCAAATTGCATCCACAATAATTGCTAACCGCAGGTGCACAATATCAAAGTTTAATGAACTGATAACAGATTGCATCTCCCTATTATCAGGAATTTGTCCAACTAAGAACTGGAAAAGGGAAATTAAATTAATTGTAACTCACTTAAGCATCATAGTTTTGATTATTCCTTTTTAATTAACACAATTATTATGAAAATAAGATGATGTTGTAATATGTAAGTTTGACCGGTACCAATTCTCCCACTTTTACTTTTTAATTCTATATTGAAGAATTTTATTTTCTTACATTTGCTCTAATAGCCCAACTCTACTGCTAGTTGAGGAGATCGAAGGAGGTGGATTGTGAATTCTCACATCGATTGGGGAGGAGAACGAAACACCCATCATAAAGGTGTGGAAACGTCTCTCTATTAGACGCGTTTTAAAAACCTTGAGCGGAAGTCCGAAAGGGAAAACCCAAAGAGGAAAAATATCTGCTAGCGGTTGGCTTGGGCCGTTACCCTTGTTGAGGCACAAATGGGGGCTTGACCATGATTGCACCACTTGCCTGCACGTGAGCTCTTCGCCCTTCGTTTGGCTGTTTTTCACTTTGGTTTCAGTATTAAACGTATTACAACTTGAATTAGGTTCAACTAGAGAAATTTTCAAGACTTTGGAGCACCTAGCAAGTTGAAAACGAGCACGGGGAGGCATGCAAGACCATATACATAGTCATTCAAATTTTCCTTGAACAGTACTTTTAGGGATCGTTAGAATGTGCTACCATGCGAGCATAACCTTCTATAGGTGATTAGATTATGCATAATTAGGTCAAAAGATGAGAGTTTAGTTAAATATGTTATGTATGTTGTAGCGAATGACTAAAATGCTCGTAGTATGAGATTTATAAAATGCATGTTGTATGAGATATTTTTGTTGTTCTAGATTCTCTCTTCAGATATTGTGATTTGTGCTCCACGTGGATGTTACTTCCCTGTTGAGCTTGCATGTATATTATGTGAATGAGTTCTTTAGTTTAAGTGATTAGTTGTAATATATCCCTATTTGAGCACGTATGATTGTACTAAGTTACAAATAAGAACCGTCTGACCGAAGTAAAAATAAAAAATAAAATAAATAGTACATCTATCACCCTAGGATCGTGAGGCATAAATGGTCAAGACCCTCGTGCTCCCAAGTAGTGTCCAAACCAAGTGGTAGGTATTAAGGAATACATACCATTGAGCTTGACCCATATCGGTCAAATAGAATAGAATAATGAAGCTACTTAATGAGTTACTATCGTGTGTAGAAATGGTTCAAGGGTTGAGGCTACGACTCCATAAGCTATCCTAAGAAGCTATCCTAAGAGGGGACCAAGGAATACATGAGTAGTTTAGCTCATGATGAATGTCATTAGCGTGTGTGTGGAAATGGCTACAAACCTTCTGAACAGGATTACCTTATTGTAAATTCATCTGAGATAGACGAGGGACCACACAGATAAACTTAGGACCACACAGATAAACTTAGTAGTTGGCTAGCACATGGAGTCATTCTCCCAAGTTTAGTGTGACCTTATAGTCTTGTAGTAAGGGTTGCCAACTTGTCTTACACAAATGTATCCTATGAGATATGATGTGGTAGTGCCTCAATCCAGGATACTAGTCATTCAATGCTATGTCAATGCAAGCTGACTAAGCCTAAAGAACAATAAAGATAGTTCACCCGAGAGATAAGCTACGCCATCCAATATATCCGTGGCGCTAGAAAAGAGTGAACAACCTCCAAAACCAGAGTGAATTTGTGACAAGTAAGAGAATCACTCAAAACTTCGAAGACTTCCCAAAAGTTCATATAGTTGTAGGCCTAGGCTCGAACTTTTTAGAGCCGAGAGAAAAGCTCATGGTAACTTATTAAGTTAAGGATGCAATGAAAGTCTACAAGTAGATTGTTGTATTTTCTTACCGTCATCAAATTCTATTTTTCTTTTTCAAGTGACCGTTTACTGCAGGTGGGGCACGGTCGGGAGTGGGCAATCATAGAGGGGGTCGCCTCAGAGTGTTAGTCGTTTGTGCATTTTGAGGTTAATTGTTTAAATTTTTATGGGGTTCCCTGGTTCCCGTTTTGTTAAGATAAGATGATAGTAATTTGAGGTGTAAATGTTATGGGTTATTTGGTTGTGTAGTGTACAATATTTGTGGGTAATTGAAGAGACTTGGGGAAGAAGGTAAAGCCACGTAAACAACTGGAAATTATATCTTGTTTCCTAATAAATCCACACACCCACCCAAATTGCTTTCATCATCAAACCTAAATTTTAAGAATGCACAAATTTGGCTAAAAGCAACCCCCAACTGTCTTGTTGTCTTTGGGTTATTTCTGTTGCCAAAATCAGTTTTTTTTTCTGCTTTTTTTCTCAGTGTGAACCAGAAGTAATCACAACACTCTCAGATGCCAATCCTATTTCTCGACCGATCTCATTTGCTGCCGAGCTTGGCGGTTACAATTGGCAAAACTTTTTACAAGACGACCACATTTCAAGAGGTCGTTAGGATATTCTTTGTAGCATTGAAAGCAAGCTTCGCTTTCAGCCAAGCACGGCATAGGGTTCTGGTAAGGGAGCTTGAACTCCTTCTCATGGAGTTCTTTAGCCCTTTGAGTGACTTCCTGCCGCAAGTTATCCTCCTGCTTCTGCAACTTCTCCACTACCTTTTCACTCTCTTGCAGCACGGATTGGATTGCGTCTATCTCTGCGTTTGCAGGATGCGGCGGAGGAGATCGGTGTGGCCATCCATCACTTCTGCTTCCTCTTTTCAGCATTCCAGAATCATCAGATGTATGTTTCTGATCAACCTTTATTTGGGGTTTTTTACTCTCTTGTCGTGCCTTGGTTCTATTCCTTCTTGGTGTTCGTTTTGGTTTTTCAGTATCAACAATTAGCATATCAACAAGGTTTGAACTAATCTGAATGGAAAAGTCACCCATTATGCTCCCTAAGCACACTACCTGAAAATCATGATAGAAATTATGTTTTAATCAAGTTACAAACATGTAGAAAGCAAAAGAAGTTGCATAACAACACACTAAGGATATCCAATTATCCATCATGCATTGCATTATGTCGTAACAGATAAGGGATATAACAATTCAGCTGATTGTCTCTGCAGTGACATAATAATCTCAAAATCAAATAGAAGTACATATGTGAGATCCCACATCGGTTGGAGAGGAGAACGAAACATTCTTTATAAAAGTGTGGAAACGTCTCCCTAGTAGATGTGTTTAAAAAACCTTGGGGGAAGTCTGAAAGGGAAAGCCTTGGACAATATCTAAAAACGGTGGGCTTAGGTCATTACAAATGGTATCAGAGCTAGACATCGGGCAATGTGCCAACGAGAAGGTTGAGCCCCAAAGGGAGTGTGCCAGTAGACACCATGCGATATGCCAGCGAGGAGGTTGAGCCCCAAAGGGAGTGGACACAAGGCAGTGTGCCAGCAAAGACACTGGGCCCGAAGGAAGGTAAATTGTGCATCTCATATCGATTGGAGAAGGGAATGAGGGTAGATTGTGAGATTCCACATCGGCTGGGGAGGAGGACGAAACATCTTTTATAAGAGTGTGGAAACCTCCCCTTAGCTTTTAAAAACCTTGAGGGGAAGCCCGAAAGAGAAACTCCAAAGAGGACAATATCGGCTAATAATAGGCTTAGTGTAACATAAATGATTTCTCTCTAAAGAACCCAGCGATTTGCTATAAGTTCTACAGTTCCATCCCATTTTCAAGGGAGAAAAAGGTTGACACACCTGCTAATAGAGCCTGACTAACACAATTTCTGCAAGAGTCCAATTCAGCAAGATATCCATATACATTACAAGAACATATGCAAATACAGAACCATGGCGTTCCTTCAAACCCAAGTGTATAATGTACCCATGTTCAACATCCATCAAACACTCTGACATTTGAAATATTAGTAAAAAACAATACATGCCAAATGCTTTTTTTTCTTTATGTTTATTTGATATCCGTGAGTGTCTGGGACAACTTGCGTGTACTTCAACTAATTTCACAGGACACTAACCTAATTCTACTATTGTCAAGGAAACTTATAGGCGTGTCAAATGCTTATTAAGCATTTAGGTGTGTTGTGGACACTTATTGAACATATTGAAGATACGTTCAGTATTTGCAAATGTATTAGACACCAAACACAGGGAAACATTCGCCAAACAAATTTCTGTTCTAATTTCTTAGAAAATAATGTGTCATTGAGCCCATGATGCAGCCTGATCATGTCCCATGTAAAGAAATGGTAGACATTTTAGAGGCTCTAACTGGACTGGACATAAACATCTTCTGGTATTCACTCTCAAATCTACTAGAAAAATGAAAAGTCCCGTTGTTTCTCATTTTGAATCACAAGGATCCAACATAATCAACAGTACGGTGATTAAGCAATAGAGTGAAAACAATTCATCGCTGACAGAGACGGAAAACAAAAGCAGAGAGTTTCATCGACACATTCTTCAAACCCACTACAGAAAATTCAGATTCGCCTAATAAATATATATATAGCACTGCCAAACGCACAAAACAAAACCCTCCGCCAATCGGGAAAAAGGCAGTCTTAAAATGCAATGGAGAAAGCACAGATAGATTTGAGCAATACACAAAATCGTCAAAATGTATCCTCCAAGAAAATATGGCATAGACGCTAGGGCAACCAACGGAAGAAGACCTAGAAATTCAATTCTTGAAAATGGGGAAAGAAAGGGCGATCGATTATCAAATTAAAGGAAAAAACGTAAGAAAAATGAATGCATACCGGAGGGAAGCACGGTCCCGTCTGCAGCAAATTGGAGTTTGAATGTGGAAAAGGAAGGCCAATCTTCTTTGGGACTCGGGGATTAGGACCAACACGGAATCGTTTCTAGGACTGCAAGCGAATAAGCAAGCTCCTTTATTTTATTTTGATAATTAATTAATTTTATTTTATATTTATCTTGTTTTTATAAGGCATGTTTTATGTTTTCTATTCAAATATATGAGGATTTTTTTATAAATATTATTAGTAAAATATAACATTTTTTAAAACTATTTATAAAAATATTATAGTTTAAACTACATCAACAAAGCTCACCCAATTCATTTAAGCAAAAATAAATAAATAAATAAATAAATAAAATTTGTATCTCGTATGTTAATATTTACTCCATAAATTTTTTAAAACATATTTATTAAAGGACTACATCGATCCCATTATAAGAATAAGCGTTTTAGTTAGACCAAGTAATAGTGAGTTATATAGAGACACGGGAGTAATCCTGAGTAAATTATTTAATCTCTCTTTATAAATTTATTATTAAGAAAATTAATATTTCATAAGAAAATATTTTAATCTTAAATAAATTATGAATTCAAATTTTCGAGAGATGTCATTTGATATAGGCATGAGTGAGAATGTCATTTTTAAAGAATTTAATAAGCCTATCATTTTGAGGACTTGATCAATCAATCCTAATTTTTGCCCCGTGCTGTTAAAAAAAAAAAGGCCCGAAACTGTAAGAGCACATGAGTTATTTAAGCATATGCGTTCCAGCCTAATATGCAGTCTTTCTTGAGTCCTCAATTGGAGATATCAGACTGCTAACAGGGAAGTAGGAGCTTGGGCAATTTGAAAGGATGGAAACAAGTCAGTTGATGATGAAGGTATTCCAGATATTGGATTGGGGAAGGTGATGGTTTGATAATCATTTTCATGTTATTACATCACTAATATGATTATGAACCATGAACACCTAAAACAAAGAACAAAGAACATTCTGCAGTCATATTATTTCAACAAAAAAAAGTGAAACAGCAGAAGCACTAAAACATCATGTCAATTCTTCGTCATAATGCCATTTGTGAGCGAGTGTAGCATATTATGCTCATGATCGAGCATTACAGTGTCAACTACGTTCTGAAATTTGATTCATGGTTGAAACATGGTATCCAATGTACTGTGCAAGGGGAAGGGCTGCTTCTTCAAGCAGTTGTGCAAAAGGGGAAGGGCTGCTTCTTCAAGCAGTTGTGCAAAAGGGGATCTCAAAACCAATAACCAAAAATTTAGCAAGAAAATTATTTCAACTTAAACACCGGGTATCTATTTGTCAATGATTCATCAAAACGATACACACCCAAACTGCACTTTTAAGATTTTAAGAAATCTTTCTAACCAGAGGTAGTATTTGGATTGCTTTGTTCATCTCATTTGAACGATTCCTGCGCTAATCAGCTTCTGCAACTTGTTCATCACCATTGGATTCTTGGTGTGTTCTTGAGCCGCCTTTGGATTTTCCTGGAAATCAGTCAATACCTAAAAAAAAAAAAAAAAAAAAAAAACAGATACATGAATCAAATTCTTGGTGGCTAATGCGTGCACATTAGTCGTTCATGAATTACGCATATGCTAACTAAGAACCAAACATACCTGTCTCATAACAGGATCGGTGAGTATATTTTGAATTTCTGGGTCCTGCATAGCTTTGGCCTAGAACATGAAGATCTTGTCAGACCAATTCAAGAAAACACTAGGCTAACTAAAAGCTCACTTCAAGCTCTTGGAAAACAAGATATACCTGTCTTTCCTTCAATTCTTCAGGGGTCAAGTCCCCACGGCTTGCCTTGTTAACCTGTTCTACACATCTGCAAATCCAGTTTTCAACTTTCAGTTAAAGAGAATTTTTGTGAGATCCAGAGAACAAAGCACTCTGTGTAAGGGTGTGGAAACCTCTCCCTAGCAGACGCGTTTTAAAAACCTTGAGGGGAAGCCCCAAAGGAAAAGTCCAAAGAGACAATATCGGCGAGCAGTGAGCTTGCTAATACCAATTCAAAATACAACCAAATAGACTATGCATACCTTCTCATACCATCCAGCAATTCTTGGTTTTTAGGATCATGTTTTAATCCCTCCTGGTAGGTTTCCAAAGCCTTTTCATATTCTTTCATGAAAAACTGAACTGCACCTTTCCTTGTATATCCCTTTACAAATGTAGGATCAAGCTCAATGCACTTCTCTGCATCCTTCAAACCCTCAGGCAATGCCCCCAACTTAGTATAGCAAGCAGCACGGTTACTATATGCCTGAAAAGAAATAATACATCAGATTACAACTCGCCTTAAGAACTAACTCAATCTCTTCAAAGACACCACTGATGCTCCGACCTTTGCATCCTTGGGGTTTCTTCTCAAGGATTCTGTGTAATGTTTCACGGCCTCGGGATATTGTTGCTGCTTAAAACACTCATTCCCTACAAAGAAATTATTAAACATAAAAAATCAAATGTGCATAACAGTGGTTGAAATATGAGAAATCAACAACAGAAAAAACTCACAAAATCGAGGGTCAGTTGATTGAAGGAAGTTAAAAAGAAGAACATAACCCAAGATTAAAAATATAGCAGCTTATGGATTAATGAGGTAGATTTTTTTTGTTAAAAAAAAAAGTTTCGGCTACAATTTGCCAATTAGCCAATTGCTTTAATCAAGTAATATCAAATACTCAATATCTTACAGACCCCATCCGTTCATTTATATTTCTTCTAAAAGAACAGAAATAAGGAACAAAAGCTAGGGGAAGGGCGTACCTTTTTCCCGTTCCTCATCAGCTATCTTAGGATCAAAATACTCTTGTTGCTCCAAATCCTTCTTTGCTTTCTCAGCATCATTGAGTTTCTTCAGGGTGTCAGGATTTCTATGCTCAGTAAGAGCCTTCTGGAAAGTTTCAATAGCAATATCATAATCCTTTGAACATTTTGCCAGTTTCACATAAGCTGTTCCTTTCCTGGTCAAAGCCCTTGCAATCATCTTAAAGTCTGACCTGAGTTCCCTACCCCTCTCAACAGCCTTATCACAATCTTTGATACAATCTTCGTACTACAGAGAAAGAACAAGCATATCTTAAGGTTTCACACTTCAAAATGCCTTCAAGGAGTTAATGCGAGGTGGGAAAACCATTTGGCACAGAATAAAAACGTGATAAAAGTTTCTATAAGGCCCTCCTAAATAATTTGCATTCGAAATTTTCATTCGCCTAAAGTTCAAGGCCATCCATCACTCAGTAACAGACAGACAGTGGACAGACACTTCCAAAACTTGCCTCACAACACATTATATAGGAATGGAAATAAATCAAGAAAGCCATCGACAGTAAACAACATGTAAAACCCATCACCTTTCCCATCTCCAAATAGACAGCAGCTCGATTTGTTAAGAAAGAGATGTCCTCATCGTTCAACTCAAATGCCTTGGTGTAATGATTAATTGCCTTTTCGAAATCCTTCTTCTTGTACGCCGCATTGCCCGCCTCCTTCTCCTTCTGTGCCTGCAGCTTCTTCTCCTTGGCCTCCTTCTCCTCCTCCACAGCTTCCATAGGCTCTGGCTCTGGCTCTGGCTCCTTCACCGGCTCGGCCTCAGCAGATCTTTTCCGTTCCGCCGGCGAAGAGGACGCCTCAGGAACATCAGCCTTCTCCTCCCCCGGATTATGCAACTTCAAGTTCAGCAAAACCCCTAACGCAGCCATCACTCTCTGATCCTTCAAATGCATATTGATGCTATTAGGGTTTCTCTGAATATCCTGCATTATATTCAAAAAATCCGGCTGCTGCAGAAAAGCCCTAGTAGTCGGATCAGCGGTCAGTTTAGCCCACATCTCAGGTCCAGAGAAAACATTTCCGAATGGATTCGGTGGAGGCACCGGCCGCGACCTGGAAGCCGCAGACTGAGCATCAGCCAGTCCAGATTTCAAAGCTTCATTGCTAGGATCAATCTCCAACCCCTTCTTATAAGCCGTTACAGCCGCTTCATGTTCTCCGAGACCGAGATGAGCAGCGCCGAGACGGCCGTAACCCTTAGGCCAGTCCGGCTTCAACTCTACGGTCTTCTCAGCGTCAACCAAGGCCTCGGAATATTGATGGAGAGAAGCATAGGACGCAGATCGATTGGAATAGAGAACATGATTGGTAGGAGCAAGTTGTATGGCATCGGAAAAATGGCGGACGGCGGCGGAGAAGTCGCCGGCTGAAAACGCCGCATTGCCCTTGGCTTTGGCTTCGTCGGCCATAGAAAATTGTTCCGTCGGACGACAGAAATTGTGAGAAATCGGACAGAATCCGGCGGAGAAGTTGCAGAGATTAAGGAAGAGGAAAGAAATTTCTATCGGAAAAGAATTTGAGAGAGAGAAGATGGACGAAGAGAACAGAGTGTTCTCGTAGGTTTCTTTTTTTTGGATTTTTGAAGGAGTTCTGGAATGTTCGATTGTCCTGTAAAATTTGGCTGTTTGGTAACGCAGCTACCTTATCATCTATTGGAATAATAAATCGTCCGTTTTGTTGTGCTAACAAATTGAGTCAATAATAGTCATTTGTCTTAATCATATATTTACATTATATTTTTTCTATATAAAAAAATAATAATAATAAATAAATAAAAAATACCCATAAACTTTCTTATTTTCGTACCGTTTGAAAGTTAATTCTTATTCTATGGTAAACATTTCAGAGCTTTCTCTTTCGAGCTTCGTTTGATAGGGAGAGGTTTCCACACCCTTATAAAGAAAGTTTCATTCTCTTATCAAACCGATGTGAGATTTCACAGTCCACTCCTTTTTGGGGCCAGTGTCTTCGATGGCACACCGTCCAGTGTCCACCATCTTATCAAACCGATGTGAGATTTCACAGTCCACTCCTTTTTGGGGCCAGTGTCTTCGATGGCACACCGTCCAGTGTCCACCATTTTGGAACTCAGTGATCTCGCTGGTACACCGTCACCATTTCTATTAGATATTGTGCTCTTTGGATTTTTCCTTTCGAGCTTCCTCTCAAAGTTTTTAAAACATTTTTGTTAGAGAGAGGTTTCCACACTTTTATAAACAATGTTTCGTTCTCTTTTCCAATCGATATGGGATCAAACACACATCTAAAATGTGATGAATGACGCTTTTGTCTCCAGTAGCTTACATGCTGCTTTCTCGCACTGCGTACAGCAAGTGCGAAGCTACAACTACGGTCACTACCTTCCCCCTTTGATGAGGAAAGCTACATTTGCACTCCGAGCATTTTATGTCAAAACATCCCGAGCCATGGATGCTGCTACTGATCCATCCAAGAATAGATCAAACATTGAACATTTATGGATTTCTTTTATAACTTAGCCTAACTAGTATAATCAATTTTGGCCTTTTCTCTCAAATAAATTTTATTTATTTACAGTTATATACATTTAGCTAAATATAATTTAATTTATTGCTTCATCTCGAATTTTATTCTAAAAATAATAATAATATTGTAACAGACAAATTATTATTATTATATATATATATTTTTTAAAAAGGCCCAACACTTTTGACCAGTAGTTGTGGCCAGATTCAATTCATAATGATCAGATTAATTTTGATGCTTTTTTTTCATAGGTTAATTATTTCATAAATAAATTTATTTATACTATTGAGTTAAATTCGAAAAATAAATTTATGCCAAACACGAAATTTCTCGAGTTGGTTGAGTGGATAACCTCGTCCTAATCGAGTTCCCAACTCAACTCTCTGTTCTCGAATTAGATTGAATTGTCAAATTATTCTATTTTTTTAATTATTTAAAAAAAAACATATTTATCCCCGATATATGTTGCATTGATAACTAAAATTTCAAATATCGAACTTTATAAGTCACGATGCATTCTATTATACGATATATGTAATCTTATTATAGTGTTGGACAAGTTGACCCGACCAAAATAATGTCAATCCAGAAAGTTAAGAAGTTCAAAACATTTATGATTTGGATTAAGTAGTCTAAATTGATGGGAGATTATTAGATTATATTAATTTATTTTATTTCAAAATTAAGAAATAAAAAACAAAATTTGGATAATTATAATTATTATATTTAAGGAGAAAAAAAAAAAACAATAGCGGAAGCCAATTTGACCACTTCTTTTCAGTCACTGCCAGTGATCTTTGAACTCTCAACACACTCTACTTTCCCCAGAGACGGCGCCGGCAGCCGCCAGTCCGCCGCCTGGATCGACTGTGGTCGGCCGCAGCAATGCAATTCCTAACCTCCTCAAACTCCGAGACCCCAACCGGAATGACGATTCGACCAGGATAATCAAACCCATAAATCCTCTCGGCCGCCTGCAGCAATTTCCCAAACATGGGATGGTTGAAGTAAATGACGGGGACAAGATGGGTCTCCGTTTGATCCTCGGGTCCGCCGACGTGCACGGCGAGATAGCCTTTGGGCGGTGGAGGCGGAGGGGAGCGACGGCGTTCCAAGCGGCCGTAGCCGAGGCGGCGAGAAAAGGAAGCGGTGGCGAGGGAGAAGAGGTTGGAGAAGGGATTGGAGGATGGGGGAAGATTGAAGTTGAAATTGGGTGTGGATTTGAAGATCTTGAGGAGCTTGATTTTCAATTTGAAACCTCTGACTCTTCGCATGATTGGGGAAATGGGTTCTTTCTCTAACTTTGATGTTAATGGTGAGAGATTTTGTGAACAAAACAGGGGTTTTATAAGAAGAAGAAGACGAAGAAAACAGGGGTTTTATAAGAAGAAGAAGACGAAGAAAACAGGGGATTTATTTTTCAATTATGGAATTCTTTTTTCTTGCTTTTTGGGTTTTCTTCTTTTAGTCTCTATCCTATTTACATCTTTTTAAATAATTAAATTTCTTTTTCAATTTTATTTTAAAATTTGATGACTAAATGTTTTAATAAATTTTTATTTTATTTTTTTTTAGTTCTAAGCCTCAATAAAGGACCTAAGAAATTAAAAGATGTTCAAAAAATTCGATAACTCAAAAAACTCATCAACTTAACCCAACTTAATTCAATCCGTATGTTTTTGGGTTGAACTATAAATTTATTTGGATCGAAGTCAAATAAATGAAAATTTATTAATTTGGTTGGTTAATAAATTCTCATGATATTAGATTGGGTTGATGTGATTTCACCTGAATTTAATGTTAAATTAAAAAAAATATTTATACATGCACTTAATTTTATAATTATTTTCAAATTAATGTTCTCAAATTATCAATTAAATATTTAAAAATAAATAAATAGATGTTTTACTAATTATATTAAAAACAAAATTTTCATCGTGAAATTAATTCAATCCAAAAAAATTTATGAATGGGTTGAGTTAAATTATATTAATAAAAAAAATTACAATTTTAATTAAAAAAATATATTTTTTTTTTTTGTAATAGTTTAGTTTTGTTTATATCACGTTGGCATGTTTTTATTAATTAATTAAATTAGGGTTAGAATTGATTTAATGAGGTTATAAATTCCTAACACGATTTAGTTTTTAAATTTTATGTTATTGTCCAAATTTATATTTAATATTTTATCATTTTAAATTTAAGTCCTTATTTATTGATATTTTTAATTAATTTTTTTTTCTAAATAGGAAGAGATGAGGTGGAAGTTTTAATTTTTTTAACTTGAAGAGAGGTTATAAGAATTATGCTTTAATTATTTTATTTATGATAATAACATATTAAAAAAATAATAAAATATATAAAAAATATTTTACATAATTTTGCTGTTTTTAGCCCATTTCTTAAAATTAATTCATTTATTTTCATTCAATTTAAAAGAAATTATTAATTGATTAGTTTTTCTTTTCCCTTGACTATTTATGGTCATTTTTATTAGGTCACTTTTAAAAAAAAAAAAATTAGTTATTATATTTTGATTGAGTCTTTAAATCGCATAAATTAATTCAGGGGTTATTTTGTATTAAAAAACAGGAAAAAGAGAGAGTATAAATATAAAATATGCAACCAAAATGGGTAAATAAACATGAGAAATTAAAATTAAAATTATAATTATAATTATAATGTATGATGCCAACTCAGCGGAGCAGAAGTCCACGTTCTCCCCATCATGGGTTAGGCATAGATTTTGCAATGCAAACTATAAACTCAGCCACACACGTGTCCCCTCCACGTGTTTTTCTCTTCCTTGCGTTTAGGGTTTCCTAACCCTTCTACCTTTATGTGTATTGTTTGATAGTGATCCTATCTCGTTATCTCGTTTTGAATGTTGTCTTAAGCAAATCCCTTTCTCTGATCTTGATCGGATAGTAACTCGTTTTGAATATTGTCTCCGACACATCCCCTTCTCAACCTAACAATATGTTTATCTTGAAAAACGTTGTCACTTTATTGAGTTGATCAAACAAATCTTTCATTCGAGGGAGAAGATCCTTATTCTTCACTATTCTGTTATTCAACTCCGTGTAAACAATGTACAAACGCATCAATCTATCATTCTTCTTGACAAATAGCACTTGTATGCACCAAGAGAATACGTCGAGACGGATGAAACCCTTGTCCAACAAATCTTGCAATTGTACCTTGAGTTCTTTCAATTCTCCTAGTGTCATGTGATACAAGACCTTGGAGATAGGACAGGTAAGCTTGAAGCATCCTAAAGCCATGTCATGATGTGTTTATAAAATGATAGGTCCCACCATACAGTATTCGGTTGCATTTTTCGACTCAACAATGGAGTTACTTTCTGAGTATTTCTTAAAATATTCAAGCTATATGTTACTCTTATTTTTCAAGTAAGGGTAAGGTACCCCTATACGAATGGCGACATTACAATGAAGGTCATGAAACCAGAACTAAGGTAGTCTCGTTTATTTATGTTTCGTAGCACTTAGATTAGATCAAGGGTTGTTTTGTCAAAGTTGAGTATATGGCACCTCTTATGAAACCTTTTCATAGATCTTATGCACATACTAGATATGTCATGCACGTAGTGACGTTTTTATTTTATTGAGAAAATAGGGTCGTTATAGCGTACCTCATGGCTCCTACACGTGTCATAATTATGATTGTGATGTTATGCTATGCTATGCTATGCTATGTTGTGCTACACGATGATTATAACTATGTTATTATTAGATATTGTTTGTTGTAGAATCACATTTATGATATTGATAACCTATGATGCACAAATCTCACCACATAAGTCAAACCTCCAATCAAGCCACATATTACTCTTATTTCTCATATAAAGATAGTGCACCTTTGTATGGATGACGACATCATGACGAAGGTCATGGAACTAGAATTATGATAGTCACATTCATGTCTATTTGGTAGTTCAGTTTTATTTTATTTAAATTCATGATATTTATGCTCTGCCTTCTTATTTCATAACAATGTTGTTTTAAAGAATATATTATTCACGTTACTTTTAATAAATATTTTTTTTATGTACATGACTTTATTTTTAATAGAAAACTAATTAAAAGAGTTATCCAAGGTGATAAAAGGATGGCAAAGAAAGTCCAACTCTTTTTATTGACATTAAAAAAAAGAAAGCAGGCTAGAATTAACCAAAATTAGAAGAAGTTAATAACGTGGTTAACGAAAGAAATACCAAACCTTCAATAAATTACAAACCACTCACTTTATATTTTCTACTTTATTTGTTGGAAGAAAGCAACCCAATTTTTTAAAAACCTGGGGTTGCTAAATTCCAAAAACATAAATTATACAACAAAAAAAACATCTCTATCATATTCTGACTTTTTTTTTTTCCTTCTTAATTAATAAAATATATTATAATTCACCAAAATTTGATGTAATAGTCCACATTTACGATATTGTTTGAGGTTTCCATACCCTTATAAATAATTCTTTATCTCTAGGTTCAATGGACATGGATGAAATAACTGGAGTTGAAATAAAGACCCTTTTATGTGGTACATGATTGGTACCATTTGAATAAATCCTGTAAGGAGAGATTAAGTTCGTTGTAGCAATCCATCCAAGTGCTTTAAAATCATCCAAAGTTAGATTTTAAAATTTATTTAACCCTAATAATTGGATATAAAGGCAAAACCCAACTTCTCAGACATAGCTAAAGGCTATCAATACTACAACCATGTAACAACTTGAGTAAAGAAAAAGGTCGAAAACCCTAAAGTTGCTGGCTATAAACATCGGGCAAGCTCGGTGACACAATCGCGCTTTCGAAGGCAGCGGACTAGCGATTGTGCGGCACTCACTTTCCAGCGACAAGTGAGTTAAGCCTATTTGTTCTTGCGTCGCCTACGGCCAAGCGACGTACGGTCAAGCCTCTAGCCTCGATTTTAAAAGAAGGTTTTAGAAAACGAGGAGAGAGAGATTTGAGAAAGAGAGATTTTAGAAAGAGACGTTATATAAGCAAGCAAGAGAAAGATAACAACGGCTTAGCATATATAACCTTGGGTAGGGAGAAGTTGACGACTAGTCATATCCCCCTATAGTACATTCTGGGCCATTTTAGTTCTGGCAGGCGTAGACATGATATTTTTGAGGTGTCATACGCTTTAGAATTACAAAAGGAAAAACACTAGAATGAAAAGACATGACAAGGGTTTGGCTTGTCATGGGCATGCGGCCATGGGCAACATGCCTTGGACAAGCATGACCGTGACATCCTCCCCCACCTAATTGGTTGACGTCCCTGTCAACCGACTACTTTCATACCTTGCGATGTGGGTGGTGGCGGAGTTCAGATCTTCGGCGCGTTCCCAGCTTGTTTCCTCTGTAGGGAGATTCTTCCATTTGACAAGGAATTCACGAATCGTCCGTACAGGTCTTCCTATCTTCCTAACCCTGTCGGCTAGGATCTCTTCCACTTCCTTTGTTTCTTTTTGCTTCAGATCGATGTTCGATCTTGTGGTTGCATTTCGTTGGTCGTCGTCTGGATCAGGGTGATAGGGCTTCAAGTTGCTCACATGAATGACAGGGTGAATTTTCATCCATGCGGGTAGTGCAACTCGGTAGGAGGTAGCCCCGATCTTTTTAAGGACTTTAACCGGGCCTTCATATTTACGAACTAGTCTCTGGTCCTTTCGGCTACGAAATCTGATCTGTTCTGGTCTCAGCTTGATAAGGACTTGATCTCCTGCACGAAAATGAAGGGGGCGACGCTTCTTGTCCGCCCATTTCTTCATATGCTTGGAAGCCTTCTCTAAATATGCCCGGGCTATATCTGTTGTCTGCTTCCATTCCCTTGTAAAGTTGTGAGCTTGAGGGTTTTTTCCTGCATAAGGATGATCAATAATATGGGGTAAGGCCGGTTGTCGTCCACTTACAATTTCGAAGGGACTCTTCCCTGTAGATGAGCTGGTTTGGCAATTGAAGCAAAATTGGGCGACATCTAACAATTGTATCCAGTTCTTTTGGCGAGCGTCGACGAAGTGACGTAAGTATTCTTCGAGCAAGCAATTGAACCGTTCTGTCTGTCCATCGGTTTGAGGGTGATAACTCGAGGAGATGTTCAAGGTTGTTCCCAAGAAAGCGAATAACTCAGTCCAGAACGTCCCAATGAATCTGCCATCCCTATCACTGATGATGCTCGACGGAATGCCTCATAACTTTACAACGTGTTTGAAAAACAGTTGGGCTGTGAGTTCCGCCGAGCATAATTTGGGAGTGGGGATGAATGTCGCATATTTGGAGAATCGGTCTACAATAACCAAGATGGCGTCGTATTCCCCGACCTTTGGGAGGTGCGTTATGAAGTCCAGAGATACACTTTCCCAGGGTCTTGTTGGCACAGGTAGAGGTTCCAAGAGTCCAGAGACTTTGGCTTTCTCGACCTTATCCTGTTGGCAGATGAGGCACGTCTTGGTGTATTGCATGATGTCGTCTCGCATGTTTGGCCAGAAGTACCCCTTCTTTATTAGGGCGTATGTTCTTTGCCACCCAGGATGTCCGGCCCACAAGGTATCATGACATTCCTGAATGAGTTTCTTCCTCAGTTCCCCCGTTCTTGGGACGTACAACCTGTTTCCTTTAGTTATCAGGAGGTCCCCCTCAACCCAAAACTGCCGTGTCTTTCCAGCCTTAGCTAGTTCGACAACAGCTTTGGCCGATGGGTCTTTGTGTAAATGTTCCTTGATGATGTCGCGCATCGATCCATCGATCTTACTTGAGTGAATGTGGGCTAACATGCACAGGGCCGCATGTTCGCCCTTTCGACTCAGCGCGTCGGCTGCTTGATTACTCTTCCCTGCTTTGTGTTCGAACTTGAAGTCGAATTCGGCCAACGACTCCTGCCACCGGGCTTGTTTTGCTGTTAATTTTGGTTGATCAAAGAAGTGGCAAGTGGCACTGTTATCCGTCCTCACTACGAACTGTGATCCTAAGAGATACTGTCTCCAGACTCGAAGGCAATGGACTACAGCCAGGATTTCTTTCTCGGAGACAGTGTATCTTCGTTCGGCATCGTTGAGCTTTCGACTTTCGTAAGCGATGGGGTGGCCTTCTTGAATGAGGACTCCACCGAGAGCAAAGTCGGAAGCATCGGTTTCTACTTCAAATGGCTTTGTGACGTCTACCAACCCGAGGACAGGACCCCTCGTCATGGTTGTTTTCAGATTTTCAAAGGACATTTGACAATCATTCGACCACAACCACGGGTGGTCTTTCTTCAACAGCTCTGTCAATGGGGCGGCTCGTCGTGAAAACCCTTCGACGAACCGCCTATAATAGTTGGCTAGTCCTAAGAAGGACCGCAATTCAGATACGGAAGTAGGAACCTTCCATTCTTGGATAGCTTTTATCTTGTCGCTATCCATACTAATTTCTCCACATCTGACGACATGTCCAAGGAAGTTGATGCATGTTTGTGCGAATGCACATTTCTCCTTCTTCACATACAGCTGGTTCTGCCGGAGCTTGTCAAACACTAACTTCAAATGCACTTTGTGTTCCTCGAGGGTTGTGCTGTAAACAACAATGTCGTCGAGGTATACTATGACGAACTGATCCAGGTATTCGTAGAAGACCTGGTTCATCAACGTGCAGAACGTAGCTGGGGCGTTTGTCAAGCCAAAGGGCATTACTAGGAATTCAAAGGCCCCATATCTTGTTACGCACGTCGTCTTGGGTTCGTCCCCTTCGGCAATACGTACTTGATAATATCCTGATCGTAAGTCCAACTTCGTGAAGTACTTGGCCCCGTGAAGTTGGTCGAACAAGTCGGATATTATCGGCAGAGGATATTTGTTGCGTACTATGCATAGACGCAACGTCCCATCTTTCTTCTTCTGGAATAGTACGGGGGCTCCATAAGGGGCCTTTGCCGGGCGAATGAATCCCGCCTTCAACAACTCATCTAGTTGTTTCCTCAATTCGGCTAGCTCGGGCGGAGCCATCCGGTATGCGTTCTTTGCTGGCGGCTTAACCCCGGGAAGGAGTTCGATTTCGTGGTCAATGCCTCGACGAGGTGGTAGTGTTTGTGGTAGACTCTCTGGCATGATGTCGGTATAGCTGTCTAGTACTTTCTTGATTTCCTCTGGGACAGTCTCTTCGGTGGTTACTTCTTCTATCAGTGGTATGGCCATAAATGTAGGTTCCTCTCGTGCGAGTCCCCTTTTCAGTTGTATGGCCGAGATCATTCGAAGATTACCTGGTTGCTTGATGCTTGCAGGTATTACTGTGGGATTACGGTCGGTGATCACCAAGCATTTTGCCAATGGCATTGGGATGACCTTGTGTTCTAGGAGGAACTCCATCCCAAGTACCACGTCGAAGTCATCCATGCGAACCACGACAAGGTCTAGCTCTCCAGTCCAATCCCCTATTTTGAAGGGGACTCTCTTGGAAACTCCCACAATAGGCAAGGCCTCGGAATTGACAGCTTTCATTTTCCCCGGGTCTTTTCCTATGGTGAGTCCCAATCTTCTGGCTTCTTGATCGGCAATGAAGTTGTGGGTTGCTCTAGAGTCTATCAGAGTGCTCTTGCTCGGTTGAGAGTTTATTGTGGCATCTACGAACATGAGCCCTTTCTCTAGTACCTCCTTCGGTTCGACTTTCCGTTGGAGGGCTGACAAGAATTTGAGTGCGCCCATTCGGGGGTTGTCGTGATCTTCCTTCTTGTCTAGCAAAGTCTCGACCCTTGCTTCATTGCTCTCTTGAATGGACACTTGAAGTGCAGTGAGAGAGGCCCGATGAGGACAGTATGATACTTTGTGGGGGCCTTTACACAGCATGCATTGCAAAGGTGTCGTCGGGTGGTTCTTTTGATGGTAATGCCCTCGAGAAGTCCCCGCTTGATTGTTCTGAGGAGGTCTATCCGTCCATCCATTCGGTCTGTTGGGACTTCCATTTCGCTGGCCTGGTGGTCTGTATGGTTTGCCCCCATTGTTTGGGGCTGGTGTCGCTCTTCTTTGGGATCCTGCTTCGTTCCCACAGTCTACGAGTCTCTCGGCACAGGCCATTGCGGCAGCTAGGGTTTGGACCCTGTTCTCATGTATCTTTGTTTTGGCCCACGGCTGTAGACCATTTATAAAGAAGAACACCTTGTCCTTCTCTGCTGTGCCCCTAATATCCAGCATCAGGGTTGAGAACTGTCTGACGTAGTCCCGTATGTTTCCAGTGTGTTTCAGGGCTACTATTTTCTCCATTGCTATATGTCCTGCATTTTCGGGGAGAAATTGTTCCCTCAACTCTCTCTTGAGGTCCTCCCATGAGTCGATGGTGCACAATCCATCCTCGATGTCTTGCACCTTCGTACGCCACCACAGTTTGGCGTCGTCTATGAGATACATCGCGGCTACAGTCACCTTCTTGTCGTCGGTACAAGCCGTTGTGGCTTTGAAGTACTGTTCGACGTCAAAGATGAAGTTCTCCAACTCTTTGGCGTCCCGATTCCCTTTGAAGGCTCTAGGGTCTGGGAACCTTAGTTTGTTGGATCCTGTATTAGTTTGTCCAGCCGCGACACCTTCCACGGCTTTCATGGTAATTTCAATTCGAGTGCTCATGGCGGCCATCCTTTCTTGGAGGTCGTCGACTGTTGATCTGAATTCATCAGCCAATCCATTGAACAAACTCATCATTGTGTTTTGTAGTACGTCGAACTCTTCGCCACGTCCCTCTTTGTGTGCAACAGAGCTATCCGGACTATCAGACGGTTTTGGGCTGCTCGTAGGAGCAACTCTTTCTTCGAGCGAGGTCACTCGAAACAATAGTTCTGCGATTGGCAACCCATCCAGGCGGTTGCCCATTGCGTCGACTTGGACGACTTTCTCACTCAGTTCGGTCACCCGTGTTTCCAGGAAACGGAGGGTGTCAGGGACTTCTTTGAGGAACAGCATTTCCTCCTCTATTAGCGTAAGCCGGTCGGCTTGTGCTTTGGGTGTCGACTTTGTCGTCGACATGATCTCGGTCTATATGACGTTACGGAGCTAACAGAGCTCTGATACCACTTGACACAATCGCGCTTTCGAAGGCAGCGGACTAGCGATTGTGCGGCACTCACTTTCCAGCGACAAGTGAGTTAAGCCTATTTGTTCTTGCGTCGCCTACGGCCAAGCGACGTACGGTCAAGCCTCTAGCCTCGGTTTTAAAAGAAGGTTTTAGAAAACGAGGAGAGAGAGATTTGAGAAAGAGAGATTTTAGAAAGAGACGTTATATAAGCAAGCAAGAGAAAGATAACAACGGCTTAGCATATATAACCTTGGGTAGGGAGAAGTTGACGACTAGTCATATCCCCCTATAGTACATTCTGGGCCATTTTAGTTCTGGCAGGCGTAGACATGATATTTTTGAGGTGTCATACGCTTTAGAATTACAAAAGGAAAAACACTAGAATGAAAAGACATGACAAGGGTTTGGCTTGTCATGGGCATGCGGCCATGGGCAACATGCCCTGGACAAGCATGACCGTGACACTCGGCTCCTCTCACAACCTCTAGTTGCACGTCGCCTGACTGAATTAAGCTCTAATTTCATCATCGATGTCCACAAAAGCATCAACAGCTCGTCTTGCTGTTCACAATTGTGTCCAGCTCATGGTTGAGACTCCAGCTTCATGTCCGACTCCACGAAAAGGATTACATTATGCTAACCATTCATGTCTCGGCTCATCTTCCTCGACAATTCAGTTTTGTCCATGAGCATTTGATTTTCCATTATTCATTGTATACCATTATATAGTCGACTAATTTTTTTCAGAATCATAATTCAACTAGTTAAAATATATCCCTCGAGCCTAGCAATATGTTTGGTTTTTGTTTTTTTTTTTTTAATTAATATTATATATAATGTTTAAGCCGAATGGTAGAAAATACCACAAAGGCAGTTGTTAATTAACTTATAGTCACTAACCAAACTCCCAAGGAGGATTGCTTCTTCTGGAGAAGAGATGTTATGGAGACTTGAAAGTCTCAACATACTCTAGAACAATCTTAGTTACAAGAAAGCCTCCTCCATGAAAACCTACACAGTCATAAAACAAAGGCACACACTATCGCATCGGGCACGAGCCTGCCACAAAGCGAGGTGCAGTATCGTTATAACTTAGAAACTACCAAACCACAAAGGAACAGATGTTTAAGAAGTTAACCGGTTAATCTTGTATATCACATCTTCAGTTATGAGCCATCTAATTTTATCATGGATCACAAATATTATGATATGAAATAGACAACATACGAACTCCCAATAGGCTTGAAATTTTCAGTATGCCAAGTAAAGTAGCGTACTTGCTCATGGGAAACATGGATCAAAATTATTCAGAAACTGAATTTCCACCCTCCAGTGCAGAAGAATATCAATTACATAACTAAAATAAGAAAAACTACAAAATCATTACGAGAAACACTCAAATTGAGCATTATGTTTCTGTGATAAACTTGGAACAATTCCATGTCTAATCTAGAACAACCACATAATGGAAGTACCTTATAACGAATGGAGTAGCTGAAAACATCTAATTGCCTATTCGTGCGGCAGTGGACAGAATTAGGCGACAAGTGTGCTAGCAGTAGTTGACTCGCTGAAACAAGGAGAAAAAAACCAGTTAATCAATCAACGGGGAGGAAGGATGATAGTAATTAATATATAAGAACTAAGTTTCAAATAGCAAAGCTAGAGAAAGGTTTCATTATCCTTCAACATCCAACCATAACTGGGAGTTGAATATAATGTGTTATTATCCCAGAATCCCTTTTAGGGGAAGAGAAGTGCGACCCACAAAGCAAAACGAAATGATACTTTGCATAAGGAGGGGAAATTTAACTCCATTCTAACGATTAGTAATTAGAGTGCTTAATATTGAGGATGATTGGGAGAGGAGTCCCCCATCGACTAATTAAGGGGTTGATCATGAGTTTATAAGTAAGGAGTATATCTCCATTGGTACGGGGCCTTTTGGAGAAACCAAAAGCAAAACCATGAGAGCTTATTCCCAAAGTGGACAATATTATACCATTGTGGAGGTCCGTGATTCCTAACATGATATCAAAGCTAGGCGAGATTCACCATCATCGGTGAAGATGGAAAGTTTAGCTCTCATGGTTTTGCTTGTTGGTTTTCCCAAGAGGCCAACCAAAAGGTTTCATATCAATGGAATGTATTCCTTACTTATAAACTCATGATCAACCCCTTAATTAGTTGATGTAGGACTCCTCCCCCAACAATCCTCAACAATACTCCCCTCGAATAAAGTACATCATAGAGAAACCTATGGAGCCCTCAAACGGCTATGTGCGACTCCTCTCCCAACAATTCTCAACACTTACAACAACAATCCATATTTAAGTTCTAATACAGATTAAAAAAAACAAAATAAACTACAGAGATTCAGATCAGTGAGCACTTACTATTTCCATACAGGTGGGAGCTTCTTGGTCTTCTTGTAGTAGCGGGCTAGCCGATGAATCCTGCTCTCGACAAGAATCAACCTAAACTTCGAGTCCTTGTCCTTCCTGTTCCTTTCCAAATGCTTTCTGATCGAGACGGCCTTCTTAATCAAATGGTAAAGATCCTCAGGAATCTCCGGAGCAAGCCCTTTTTGATAACAATGCAAATCACATCCATCAAAATACACGCTAAATTACCACTACACCAACAGCTTAAACCAATAGACTAAGATACATTTAATCTTCTAATCTATCAAACATCAGTAGGGGGATTCAATGCCACCAAACACAAATTGGCGAATGAGCATCAGATATACTTTTAACTGTTAAGGTTCAAAAAAGCATAAGATTTTCAAATACCATGAGCTTTAAGAATGCGCAAGATCTTGCTGCCAGTAACGCTCCTGACCTGAGCAATACCATGCGAATCACGAAGAATTACACCGATTTGAGACGGAGTCAAACCCTTCTTCGCAAACTTGCAGATGTTTTCCTCAACCTAATCACCAAACACACAACATGGATTCAATAACTGCTCGTTTCAATCAAAGTATGCTGCAACTCAAACATTGTAGATAATGGTACTTACATCTTGAGAAGAAATCTTGAGCCAACTCGGTGGAGTCCTCTTGTACGGCAATGCTGACGCCGAAATACCTTTTCTGCAACCACAAATGAGAGGAAGAATTGAGCCATTGAATCGGAGGGATTGGAAGATGAGAAATAGAATGAGAATGAAAAGAGAGAAGAAGAGGAACTGACCCTCTGCTGTGCATACGACCCATTGTTGACGACTTTGGTGAGCACGCAAAAGCTCTCTATCGCTGCCACTCGACCAGACACGAAACCCTAGCTCTTCTCATATGGGCCTTCGTTTTATAGTTTTATGGTTCTCCTAAATTATATAATTATCTCTAAATTACGTAAAAAGAAATTCTGTTATCTAAATTTTTTTAATGAAAAATGGGAAAAATTAGTTTCAATAATAATACCTCTCCGGAGTGAGGACGAGGAATATAGTCTGATATTGGTGGGAGAGGAGAACGAAACATTCTTTATAGGTGTGTGGAAACCAATTGATGCGTTTTAGAAATCTTGAGAGGAAGCTCGAAAGAAAAAATTCAAAGAGAATAATATTGAGCTGTAACAAATGGTAACAAAACCAGACACCAGGTGCTGTGCTAACAACGACGCTGAGGCGGTGCGTTAGTGAGGACACTGGACCGTGAAGGGGCGTGGACACGAGGTAGTGTGCCAGTGATGACGATGGGGTCGAAAATGGGTGGATTATGAGATCCCACACTAGTGGGAGAGAATAACAAAACATCTTTTTAAGGGTGGACAAAGCATCCTAAACCTATTTGCTAAGTTTTCAAAATTTAAAACTTACGTTACACGAATCACTCTCACCCATGCAAATCAAAGAACAACCACATACAGCGAGTCCATAACTCACTAAAATCATTAAATATTTTGTGGTTAATCTTACAAACTCGATATGGTACTTTATTTACATATTTACACGTGAGCGATTTAAATCAAATTATTTGTAATAATTATAAAATTAATCGTATCAATTTTCTTATTTCAATCTTATCCATAGTATATCAATTATAAAATAATAAAAATAATAATTAATTACGAGGCTTACATTTTTTTTCACAAGCAAGTTTAATTCACTAATTTTCTTTTTTCGGTTATATTTCCATTTTCCCGTTCCATAAAACAAGAACAAAAATACGTCACCTCCCACTCTCTGGCGAGCGTCAAAGGGAAAGGAAAACAGAGAGAAAAAAAAGAAAAATCAGAGCTCTGTGAAGATTCAAACCTAAATCGAAACCAGAGATGGGCAAAGATCTGAGCAATGATCAGAAATCCTCCATGAGAGAGGCCTTCACCCTCTTCGACACCGACGGCGATGGCCGGATCGCCCCATCGGAGCTCGGGATCCTAATGCGTTCTCTCGGCGGCAACCCCACTCAAGCCCAACTCAAAGCCATTATCGCCGAGGAGAATCTTACTGCTCCCTTTGATTTCACTCGCTTCCTCGAGATCATGTCCAAACACATGAAGCCCGAGTCCTTCGATCGCCAGCTTCGCGACGCCTTCAAGGTTCTCGACAAGGACAACACCGGCTACGTCCTGGTGTCCGAGCTCCGACACATTTTGACTAGTATAGGTGAGAAGCTGGAGCCGTCGGAGTTCGATGAGTGGATTCGAGAAGTGGAGGTTGGACCGGATGGTAAAATTCGGTATGAGGATTTCATTGCTCGAATGGTGGCCAAATGAGGAGGGAAGTTATGGAAAATTGGTTTTGTGTGCTTTACTCGACTGCTTTCTGAAGTAATTTGTGGCGATCTTTGTTGTTTCTCTTTTTTCCCTTTTCTTTCCAATTTCTGTTGATTGGTTTCAGATTACAAAACTTGCTTGGATTTTGGTGGGATGGATGCGGGTGATGTTCGCATACTTCCCCAAGTAATGCTAATATTATTTGGAAAGATTTAGGATTATAATGGGATGAATATGTGTGGATGGATTCGAGGTGTATTGAAAACTGTGGTTTTCTGGGTATCTTAGGATCTGTTGATTTGTATGTGTTTCATAGCTTAAATTGCTAAAAATGGTTAGCTTCTTCCGCAATTTACTGTTCCGATGGTTGATTTTTCTGCCGGCCCTTTAAGTTAGTGAGACTGAGTTAGTGCCTTCATGTTCACCATGCCATGTTTTAGTTTGTAAGATCTGAAAGATTAATTAATCTTCTATTCCTTTTCATTTGGCATAGCCTTTTCTTTCTACATTGCCTCCTGAGATATGCATATGTTTTATCTTCAAATCCTCCTGATATATTTTTGGTGTTCTAGGTTTAATTATAGTTTATGTTTGAAATGTGTGAAGGATCTGTTGCTCAACGTAAGAGTTTCTAATGCGGTGAATTGAGTCAAAAAAAGCGGCCGAGGTTGGTTCTAGCCTCCATTTTTATTCTATGTACTTTTTTTCAACTAGATTCCTCTCAATTTCAACAAGAGATCATTGATGCATGAGTGGGATGAACAGATTCTTTCAAAACTTGCATCTTTCTGTGTATTTGAGAGTCTATACCTTCTGTCGGGTTCTGAGACGATAGAGTAAAGTCTTTAGTCGTTCGGCTGTGGAGGTACAGGAGATCAGTTCCGGACCTATAGTGTTCTTTTTTACCATATAGCTTTTTAACATTCTTTTTGCTAAGAGTTATGAGGAAACATTGTAGTTTATACCTCAGGATCATAGTTTTGCTCTCTGTTGAAATTCTGTGCATTCATTGGATTTAGAATTAATAAGATTTTGAAGGTTCTAAGTTATCTTCGTTGGATACTGGGTTGAGGTTTGTGGTGCAGTTTAACATGGATCTGTTTGGAATGTTACATTCCGAGTATGATTACTTCATATCCCAACTAGTGAGAGTCTGCCTTTTGCCCTTGAAAAAAACATGTACTTTGGAAGTTCATAGCCGAGTTTTATGAGAAAATTCATGGATCTTGTAAGCTGATCGGAGGAATAGAAAATTAAATGGAGTCTTTGCTTTAAACAATTTTGTAGGTCTTGTACTTAAGGAATTAGGAACTTATGACTAGTAGGGTTAAGACCTCTCCATAAAATGGAGGCTTTTTTATTTATTATGTAAAGCTTTACGAAGATCTTGTAAAACGTTAACTGCATTTTATGGATACCAAGAAACAGAGCTGGTCTGTGGATCATGTCAATGACTCTGGTTGATGAATATACTCCAGTCAGGTTTAAAGCTTCAGTTTGTGTTGAGACCAACTGGAGACCTTTAGTTCTTATTTAGTGATCACTTTTTTACCTGGATCAAAGTTGGATATAGAGGGTGGATTCTTGATTATTCAAGGACTTCCTTGTCCGAGTTGGGGACTTGCATCTTCTTAGCAGCAATCCCATACTTCATAACAATCTTGTAATGGCCAAAGCCCACCGCTAGCAAATATTGTCTTCTTTGGGCTTTTCTTTTCGAACCTTCTCTCAAGGTTTTTAAAACGTGTCTGCTAGGAAGAGGTTTCCACACCCTTATAAAGAATGTTTTGTTCTCCTCCCCAACCGACGTGGGATCTCACAAATCTGATCAGGGATATTTGGACGGGAAACCACCCCCCACCACACGCATGCGCACACACACCGATTTAAATGACTTTTTGGTGGTTTCCTGACCTTGAAGATATTAATGTTGAATTCAAAGTATGAATCCACTCATTTTTCTCTCTTCTCATCATTGTGTTCATAAGTTTTACAGTGTAATATTAGCAAAGCTCTACCCTCCACATGGCTTTTGTTCATCTTCTCTTATCAAACTCAATTAGAAAGGTGCTTTTGTAACCTTCCTTTGGGTCTGTGAAGTTTCTTTCCTCAGTTGTTTAACATGCATATATTGTGATCATGGAAGAAGATGAAGAAGTGGCCTGTGATTGTGTTATTTTCATTTTATGTGAAATTTTTCCTCAATATTTGCTAGTAGCTGTCTTCAACCCTACTCATATCTGCTGCATATTGCTTTGACCAGTTTAGCTGGTTACCTTATGTGTAGCCCTTTATATTCTTTTATATGCATCTTCTAGATAAACCATAGGCCAAAACATTTCCTTCATCCTTAGTGTTCGGTACTCCGACTTGCTCATTATGCGTCTCTTTCTCTTGCAATATTGCATTCGTCGCAATAAATAAGAGAGGAAATTCGAACCTATGCTTATAAAGTGAGACATTAGATGTCTAACAAATTGAACCATATGTTTAGGTTGGTAGCTCTTATGTTAGTTAAGATAGGTAGAAGGTGCTGCTGTTTTGAACTTTGTATGTTGTTTCTCGTTACTCATCTTCTAATCTATCAATTCTTGTGAGATCTCACATCGGTTGGAGAGGAGAAAGAAACATTCTTTATAAAGGTGTGGAAACCTCTCCACAGTAGACGTGTTTTTAAAACCTTGAGAAAAACCCGGAAGAAAAAGTTTAAAGAGGACAATATCTGTTAGCATTTGGCTTGGGCGGGTACAATTTTGATCACCAAGGTATATAGATTTTCCATTGCACCATTATTTTGAATTGACTATGTTTGATTGTACTGTCATTAAAGCATGCATCTGACCAAAGCTGCTGTTTGTTTTAGGGAAAAGGCATATGAAATATGTATATCTTTCTTGAAAATAAAGGCCCTTTAGCTCTCTTAAAGAGATTTTTCTCTTTATTTTCTTTCCATATGGCTGATCATGTGCCTTCACTATAAGCAGGTTTGTTCGAATCCAGACCGGTATTGGTTAAATTACGACTTATGTCCTTGAAGTTTTAAGTTTGTGTTTAAAGGCATTTTGAACTTTTATTTTTATGTCTAATAGTTTTTTAACTTTTGAAATGTTGAATGAAACGTAAATTCCAGCTTTATAAATCTTGGTCTCGAGAAAAAAAAATTGAACCTCAAATGGGTCAAAAGACTGTTGGGTGATGTTTTTGTTTCTTGGGGTTTATAAAAATGTTGTATTGTTTTATTATTATTTATTTAAGAAAGACATTTTTTTATAAAGAAAAATAATTTAAATTTAATATAATAACTTTAAATGTTTCATTTTAAAAAAATTATTTTTTCATGTAATTTTTTTATTTTTTTAATTTGAAATTTGAGAGAAATAAATTAGAAATGGTTACCATATGCATTATTATTTCTTTCTCAAATAAAAATTAGAAATAAATTAATAAAAAATGATTTCAATTAGTTTTTTATTAGAAAAAAAAATTGTGTGTATGTTACTTTATATTTCTGAAAAACACTTTTGAATTCAAGCTTTAAAAAATTGACATTAAGTTTGATTTTTTTTTCTTTTGCAAAAAACGATAAATAAACAAAAAGGGAAAAGTAATATTTATAAGATAATTTTTTAAAGGAACATAAAATAAAGATGAAAAACCCTTCATGCCCTTGAATGTTGTGTAATTAAATGTATTTATAAATCCATTTAAACCCTAAAGTATATTAATTAAAACTCTTAAGTGAATTGACTGAGAACGAAATAATTAAGTGATTATAAATGAAACTATGTGAAATTAATTCACCTATAAAAAAAATCATTATTTAAATAAAAAAAAAAAAAAAAAAAAAAAAGCTTAGAACATAATAGTCAATTTTCTCAAATGCATGAACAAGAACATTAATTGTTTCTCTAATTTATTTTCTTTTTTCATTCACAAAAATAAATAAATAAATAAATAATTGGGTAAGTCAAGCTTGAAAATTTAGGAAATTAATTATAAATTGTAGACCTTTATTTTCCACTCTCAATCAATGTCGCAAATGGTGGTAATGTAACCTTTGAAATTTCAACCACAAAATATCACCTTTTCCACGTCACTAATTCCCCATTTTCTCCTTCTTTAACCCATCATTATCCCTAATCCTAACTATATTTCATAACCCTACCATTAGGGTTTAGGGTATCCTACGTCAACACGAGTTCTTTCTTTATACGTTGTCCGTACGTACTCATATGCTTATTGGAAAAAATTTATAGATAGTAACTATCAATTCTTTTAAACATTTTTTAGCTATCATATCTTCTGCATCACTATAATTTCAATATAATATTAGTTCATTTATCCATCATCTTTAACTCGAGAGTCACATTGTTATTGTCTCTTGATCTCGTGACAATGATCAATCTAGTAATCTTATAATTACGTTCTCTCAATCAATCAAACTTAAAAGCATATTAGTGTTCATCCTATTATAGTAAGAAGGACATGGTGCAATATTAATTAATTAATAGTACACCATCAAACTAAAGAAAAGTCAATGTCATAAATGATCTCAACATTGAACATTCCATCCAAATTCAAATTTTAAAATTTAAAATTATATATATATTTTTTACTCATTTCTCTCTCAAATAATTTTGAAATCTCTCTCAAAAGTTGTTCAAAAATGGAAATAAAACAAAATAAAAAATAAAAAGGCAAATGTTAATAAAAGTGAGAGAATACTTGTTAAATTTTTACACAGTTCAAATATAAAAAAATTTACGGGTCACAACACATCACTAAAATCATGTTGATATATTTTAAAATATAGATTGTGGTCAGACTGATTGGATCAAGAAAATGTCAACCGGCAAATGGAACGAAATTTTTTTAGATTTTTTTTTTAAAAAACAACTAAACCCAAACCGAAAAAAATCTTATCGGATAGTTTACGTTAGTCGAATCGTATGAATATCGTTAATTTAGGATTTTATTAGACATAAAAAAATTATTTTTATATTTAAGTAAGAAACATATTAAAGACAATTTAAAAAAAAAAAGAGTTTGGCGGTAGAGTTAGTTGAAAAGTAACCTTTTTTCCTTAGCTTTGTGCTTTCTACTTTATTTTCTCCTTTTAATTGATTTTTAATCATTTCATTTATTCAAATTCAAATTTTTTTCTTTTTAATATTTTAATAAAAAGGAATATCTCTTTTTGGTATTTATTTAATATTTTCAGTTTTTAAATTTGGCATTATCCTTATAATATTAAAATATAAAGATTTTGAACTATATTATTAAATTAGTAATTTTAATACGTCAATTTTCTACAATAACGGGCAGATTTGGACCATTGATTACTCAATCGTTCCTTGACTATCTTACTTGGAGTTCAATTAAGTCTTTTCAATGTTAAGGAAACATGCACGAGTATATCTTGCTTGTAGGAACATAAATCAGAACCTCGAGTACGATCATTGTTGTTTTTCTCATTTTATCATTTAAATTTAAGATTAAATACGACGCTTGAGTAAATGAGAAATACATGAATGAACCGAGACTACATTCAAATAAGATAGATCTTGAGGATAGGATTAAAAGAAAAAAAAACTACCAAAACTAAAAGAAGTGAAAGTTACTACACCTTTTTTTAACTGCTCAATCATATAAACTCTAAAATTAAGTATGTTTTGATTGAAGCAATTAGAATCATAAATGAAACGACTATACATGAAAAGGGGAACGAATGGCAACATTGATCAAAGATGGGAACGAATGACAGCGAGGATGACCTTGAGATCTCACATCAGTTGGAGAAGGGAACAAAATATTCTTTATAAGAGAGTGAAAACGTGTCTCTAGTAGACGCGTTTTAAAAACATTAAGAGAAAGCTCGAAAGGAAAAGTCCAAAGAGAACAGACAATACAGTAGAGAAAACCCAAAAAAGACAATATCTACCGGTAGTGGGCTTGGGCTCTTACCACGCAGATGTATTTAACATAATTTTTTTTGAATTTCTTACTCAAATTTAAAATAATAAAAATTTGAAAAATGGGAGTAAGTAAGAAAGCTGGAATCCAAAAGAAGGGTCCTTGGTTTAATAAATGGGACATAGAAATGTCAACACCATGTGGAAGCCCATACTATATACTAAAAATTAAATGTTAGGTCATTTTCCAATATATTTATTTATATATATTTTTTAAAAATTAAATTAAATTAAATTAAATGTTAGGTTCCCCAACTTGTTGACCTAAGGACTACCCCAAGAATGTCAGCAGCCCTAGAAGACTCTACGCTGTCGTTTTGTAATATTTTATTAGGATTTATTTTATTACCTTTCTAACCTTTCTATTTTTTTTTTTTTTTAAAGATGATTTAATTTTGGTTTCATAAATTATTAAAATTTAAAGTAGATTTAAAAAAAAAAAAAAAGCAGAAAAAGAAATAGGTAATTAAAGTCAATATTATTTATTACATCATAAATGACTAGCCTTGAAGTCACGACATCAAATAGTTCCAAACGGGCAGTTACCCAATCAACACGAAGACAACATCTTCGACTGTTGCCACGTCACAATGTAAATGCTAAATCAACGACTAGAAATTCACTAAAAAATCACAGCCCGTAATTTTAGCATTTCCCTTCCCTTTCAAATCTAAAACCCGAATCCTTATGTGAATGTGTCAGCAACTCCCACGACTAAAAAACCCCAATACCAATTTACCAAATTACCCCTCTTTTTGAATTCCCTCTCTACATACTCTGTTTCTCTCTCACTCCCCCTCCTCTTCTTCTTCTTCCTCCAATTCGTTCTGAAAGTTCAGAAGATGAAACCCATTGAAAAATAAGAAGAAATTCGAAGTGAAAACTCAGGAAATTCGAGGGAGTTTGAGAGATAGGTAGAAAAGCGAAATGGGTTCTTCATAAACGACGAAACGGAGGAGTTTGAATTTCATATAAGGAATCCAAGAACAATCATGGGGTTTCTTAATTCCGCCATTTTTATGTTCTTCGTAGCTTCCTTTTCATGTTCTCAACTTGTTTATGGAAATTCCGAAGTGAAAGCGCTGATGCAGTTGAAGGCATCTCTAGACCCAGAAAACAGAGTATTGAAGTCATGGACGATCGACGGCGACCATTGTAGCGGTGCGTTCGACGGCGTGGCTTGCAACGAGGATCGGAAAGTTGCCAACATATCATTACAAGGACGAGGACTCTCCGGTACAGTGTCGCCGGCGGTAGCGGAGCTGAAATGTCTTTCTGGACTGTTCTTGCATTACAACAATTTGTCTGGAGAGATTCCCAGAGAGATTTCAAGCTTAACTGAACTTGCTGATCTTTATCTCGATGTTAACAGCTTCACCGGAAACATCCCTGAAGAGATCGGAAACATGTCTAATCTGCAAGGTTTGTTTTGTTCTCTGTTCATTTGAAACCAGCTTCACCGCCGACATCCCTGAAAAGATTCGATCTTTGTTTGTTTGTTTGTTTTGTGCAGTGTTACAGATTTGTTGCAACAAATTGAGTGGAAAAATCCCACCACAGATTGGATCATTGAAGAAGCTAACAGTTCTTGCTTTACAACACAACAGATTAAGCGGCGAAATCCCTAAATCCATTGGAAGCTTAGAAATGCTTAAAAGACTTTATTTAAGCTTCAATAACTTCACCGGCACAATTCCGTTCAACATATCAACAATTCCCCAGCTGGAAGTTCTTGATGTCATGAACAACTCCCTCTCCGGCCACGTCCCTGGCGGTAATATCCCTTTCTCTTCCTCTGTTTCCTCCTCTGTTTCTTCTTTTTTTATGTGTTTTTTGATTCAATTCCTTGAATGAAAATGAAGGTTTGAGAAGATTAAATGAAGGGTTTCAAGGAGAAAACAATCCTGGTTTATGTGGAAATGGGTTTATTACCGTGAGAAATTGTACAGTTTTTGACAATGAAAACATCAAAGGAGAAGGGTTTTCGCCGTTTTTATCAGAACCAAACGCTACTGCTCAAAGGGACATCCCTGAATCTGCTGACTTCTCCAATGCCAAATGCAATCAATTTCATTGCTCAAAAAATCCCAGAAGAGTTCCAAAAATTGTTGTTGTTTCTGCTGTTCTTATCATCTCTGTGATCTTCTTAGTGTCTGTGATCCTCTCTCTGTTTTGGTACCGTCGTCGTAAACAGAAGATCGGTAACTCATCGATTTCGTACGACGATCGGCTCAGCACGGATCAAGCTCGAGAGCTCTACTCGAAGAGTGCTTCGCCATTGGTGTGTCTTGAGTATTCTCATGGATGGGATTCACTCGCTGATGGGATCAAAGGATTGGGATTGTCTCAGTATCTTAGCAAGTTTATTTTCAATATTGAAGAGGTTGAATCTGCAACTCAGTACTTCTCTGAGGCTAATTTGGTTGGTAGATCCAGTTTTTCAATGGTTTATAAAGGAGTTTTGAAGGATGGTTCATCCGTAGCCATTACGAGTATTAGTATGACTAGTTGCAAGTCCGATGAAGCCGAGTTTCTTCGCGGATTGAACTTGTTGAGCTCTCTACGACACGAAAATCTCGTTAGTTTGCGAGGCTTCTGTTGTTCGAGGGGTCGAGGTGAGTTCTTCCTCGTATACGATTTTGCCTCGAGAGGGAGCTTGTCTCGGTATTTGGACGTCGAAGATGGTAGCAGCCATGTTCTTGATTGGTCTAAGAGAGTTTCTATCATCAATGGCATTGCAAAAGGTTTGATACTCTACTTTCATCCCCCAGACAATAACCGATACTCAAATGATTCGTTCTAAGGTCGTTTTTTGTTTTCGTGTCAGGCATTGCATATTTACATCGCCAAGAAGTAGACAAACCGGCCATGGTACACAAAAACATATCCGTTGAGAAGATTCTCATCGATCATCAGTTCAATGCGTTGATCTCGAACACGGGCATCTCTGGACTCCTGGCTGATGACATTATCTTTTCGTCACTCAAAACGAGTGCAGCCATGGGATATCTCGCACCTGAATACATTACGATCGGTCGTTTTACAGAGAAGAGTGATATATACGCATTTGGGGTTGTCATATTTCAAATTCTTTCCGGGACACGAAAACTTTCAACGTCTCTTCTATTGGAAACAGAAGTTTGCAAATTCGAGGATTTTATCGATAAGAAGATGAAGGGAAATTTCTGTGTAGCTCAAGCTACCAAGCTTGCCAATCTTGCACTGTCATGCACCAATGAGCTGCCGCTCAACAGGCCAACCATTGAAGATTTGATAAAGGAGCTAACCAAAGCTTAGTTACCTTTATTCTGGCTCTCTCTCTCGAGCTGACAATGATCGAACCGAGCCTCCATTGTTGGAAGCTTTAATCGGTTCTCCATTGTTGGAAGCTTTAATCTTCTTCTGCAAATTGAGATGCATATTGATAATGAAGAAGAACATGTAAATGTGGAAAATCATATGTATAATAACACCAGTTGGCTACACCTTCCATCCCGGTCAATACACTATCTGATGTTTATCTGTGATACTATTTGTAACGGCCCAAATTCACTGCTAACAGACATTATCCTCATTAGGCTCTATTTCGAAGATGAGTTGTCGGAGCAAAATGCATGACGAATTCTGTATCCATGAACGAGGGATTAGGCAAAATGAAAAGCGAGTCTTTTATCAAATCATCATATCATCTTTTACTTATTAGCATACTGACTCGCCTTCTTCCTTCCCTTTTTTAGTCCAATCTCGAATGGAACTTTTTTTTTTAGGATTGTTACAACATATTTTTTATTCTATTTCGAAACGAAATAGGAAATTAATAAAAAAAAAAATCGAAAGAAATAGATAATTAGTTTTATCTATAAAAAAAAGGTGGCAAATAGGAGGTTTCCAAGTACATGCCCAAGTACTTATTACTTCTTGGGTTGTAATTGCTATCTTATTAGGTTCAGCCGGTCTCCGCAAAGTCGTAAGACCATGTATGGGGGCTGACGCCTGCCCTGACCCGTTTTTTTGTTTCGTTTAATATATTGTTTTCAAATAAAATAAATAATTTTATCTTACTGTCTATAATATGTATAATTAATTATTGGATGAATGTACTAATTATTTACCATTAATTAATTAATTTAAGCAATTACAACAATTTTCATGTATGAAAATAAATAATAATTGTCTTACGTTTTAATATAATTCTCGTACACATAAATATAAATTTGCTTCGATTCTCATCTACACCCGTAGATATTTACTTCAATTTTCATGCACACATATAGATTTTTTTTTTCATAGTTTTCATGCAAATAAAATATTTGATCATGTTTAAAATATTACAAATTAAATGGTAAAACCCTAAATCGATTTAACATTTTTTTTCTTTATAATTGTAAGCAACATGGAAGACTTTTTAATATGAGATCCCATGTCCACTGCCCAACAGATTTCACATCCGTTGAAAAGAAGAACCAAATATTTTTTTTACAAGAATATAGAAATCTCGATAAATAGTTAGTTGAAGAGGGGAAATAATTTTTATTTTTTTTATTTTTTATAAGAATATAAAAACCTGTATAGACTATCGAAAATGACATCCTCTTACTAAATTTCGATTATAATTTGATAGAAGTGTGTGGTAAAAGAACGATAAAAAAAATTGAATTTTTACCCAAAAAAAATTACATTACCCTATTAAAAAAAAAAAAAAAAAAAACTTTGAATCTCTTAAGCTTCTAGTTTGTTTCTGCACAGGGGACATGAGTTGTTCCTTTGAAGCCAGGTGAGAACACAGGATTTATGATACACGTGTCCGCAGGGGATTCTGCTCACTTCTTCTCCGCCGTAGTTCATCTCATCGTAACACACACTGCAATTCCCCAAATCTTCTCCCCCAAACCCATCGAATTTCTCCTTCTTCACCCTCTCTATCGCCGTCTCCGGCGCCCCTCTCCTCCCCGAAAAGATTTCACAACGGATCTTTGAGCTCTCGAAGAGGAAGGGGGAACTGAGCATCTGCCATTGTAGTAGGGAGAGTTTCATGGACGATATTGAAAGGATATCCGGAGAACGGCGATCCGGTGAGAATACGTGTTGAATGACCTATTCGGATTCGGAGGAGCTGATCGGGACCGTCGTAGCAGTGGAGATTGCAGCTGAATGTGGCCAAATCTGCTAAAGACATTGTTGATTATTGAGAGGAAGAAACTTAGGATTGTGATTATTGGGGAAGATTATCGGAGAAAATTATTGAGAGGAAGAAACTTGTGATTATTTATACTGATGAATGAAGATTCAAAATTCAATTTTGTTAAAGTAAATCTCAAATTTTAAATCGAATTCAAATAAATAAAAATTTTATAGATTAAATATATTATATACATAATTTTTATTTAATTTTTCTTAAGATTAAATTTTAACTGAGTTACCAGATTTAATTAAAGATTTGAAGATAAATAAATATTTGTATTTGATAATACTTGTTTAGTGTGTTATTTTTATGATGTAGGTATATTACATTGTAGAACTTGATATATTATGTAGGGTTGTAATTATGAGATATACTAAGTTATGGAATATTTTGTTGATACGTTGTGTTATATGAAATTATGCTATATTATAGAGAGTGTTATACTATATTATGCACTCCATTACGGTAGGAAGTAAATGATTAAGTTAGGTATGAAATGAACAATGGTATAACTTGCATCATAAATACATGTTATGATTTTAGACTATGGGCATCTTATGTATATTGTCTACCTCCTTCGTAGCTCAATGTCCTCACTGGCACACTGTTGGGAAAATGGATTCTGAAAGAGATAAGAATGGATAAAATAGATCAAAGCTTTAGTGTTTTATTATTATTTTCTGACGACTAGAAATAGTAAATTATGGAAATCTAGATAAATTCAAATCTACTAACAATCTCCTAAAATCTTGTTACTTTGAATAGTTTGAATCATATCTCAACACTCCTTGATTCAAAAAATCTACTAACAATCCCCTAAAATCTTGTTAGTTTGAATACTTTGAATTATATCTTAACACTCTCCCTTGAATCAAAGTTGCAGATGCCAAGTACAGAGCTTTTCTTTTGACAAAGCCTTCGTAAGTATGTCTGCTTTAACCCGTACAATGTCCATCTCAGCTTGTATACCTTTGTTTCTTTGTCTTCCTTTACGAATCCCCCTGACGATGTTACATAAACCTCTTCTTGTAAATCTCCATCAAACTGATAAACAGGCCATCGCAATGGGCTGCATGTCCCATGTAAATCTCCATAGAACTTTTCATTTGGCAATCAACCAAATCTCATGTTCCATTTTTCTCAATGGACTGCATCTCTACTGCCATGACTTTCTTCCTGTCTTTTTTTTTTTTTTTTCAGTTGCTCCTTCATAATTCATAGGATCTAAAATAGTAGGAGCAAATTCACATGATACATATATGTCAGCCAAAGATTTATACTTCCTTGGAGGTGTCTCATCCGAAAGTTATTCAAGAGAAGAATTGCTGTTTACTGATGTTGAAGATGATGAATTTGACACATTTTGTGTTGCAGTAGATGCACTGGGAGGTGTACTGGAGTTGACCCTTGTCTCTTCATTTGGGGAAACTTCAACGGTAATCTTTTGCTGCTCCTGTTCTTTACTCCAATCCCAACTCACGTTTTCATTAAATATTACATCCCTTCTAACTAAAATCTTTTCACTAATGGGTTGTATAATTTATATGCCTTTGATTAAGTACAATAGCCAATGAATGCATTTTTCAGATTTTTCATCAAGCTTCTAACGAATTTGAGGATGTTTCAAAGCATAAGCAACACAACTAAAGATTCATAAATGACTTACAGATGGTTTCCTTCCATGCCATGTGTTAAGGATATTTAGTAATAAATTATACTTTCTCGTATATATTATATTTGATATTTTATTATAAGTCAAATATCTAATATTTGACTTATTACCATAAGTATTTTTCCGTTTATTGTTATTTCTATTTATTACTATTTCCATATCCTTGTAATTTATTTGATTATAAATAAGATAACTTTCACACCATTTAGGTGTGGTGGATTCAGCAAACATTCACACCATGCTTTATAAGGAGTTCGATTCATAACCGTCTTTGTTGGTGAGAGGTTTAATAGATAAACAGATGTTACTACAGCTTCTGCCCAAAATTGGTTTGGAAGTCTCCTTGCTTGTAACATACTTCTTGCCATCTCCACAATAGTTCGATTTTTTCGTTCAGCGATTCCATTTTGTTCTGGAGTGTAGGGAATTGTTAACTCCCTTTGGATGCCCTCTTCTTCACAAATAGATTGAAGTCTTTAGATATGAACTCGTCACCTCTGTCTGTGCGAAAAACTTTAATGTGATAGCCAATTTAGTTCTCCACCATAGCTTTAAAAATCTGGAACTTCTGAAAAGTTTCTAACTTATGTTGTGGGAAGTAAACCCAGCTCATGCAACTATAGTTATCAATGAATAGTAAAAAGTATATACTCCCACTCAAGGACTTCGTTTGCATCGGCCCACATAAATCAGCATGAATTAGTTCTAGACAATGTGAAGCTCTTTTAGCTTTTTCAACAGGAAAGGACTTCCTAGTATGCTTGCCATAAATGCATCCTTCACATAAATCTTAAACCATACCTTTATCACTAAATATTTTTAGGCCGTTCATATGAAGATGTCCATATTTGAGATGTCATAATGTTGAGTCATCTTTCGTGCTAGCGGTAAGAGCAAAATCCTCCATGTTAGAAACATCTAGTGAAAACATCTTATTTGAAGTCATGACAATTTGAACTTTATGACCTGATTTCTTATGTGTAATGACACATGTGTTATCATCGAATAGAACAGAATATCCTCTGGTCATCAATTGTTCGACACTCAGTAAATTGTACCCTAAATCAGGTACAAACTGAACATTATCTAATTGTTTGATCTTACCATGTCTGGTTTCGACTTTCATTGTACCTTTTCCTTCAACTTGCATCTCTTTTGTATTTCCAAGTTGCACCTTAATTTTTTGCGTCTCATCAAGCTCTTTGAATAAGGATTTTGTGCCTGTCATATGGTTTGAGCATCTGCTATCAACAAACCATAAGTCACCTTTTTTCGGATTAGTATCCATGCACGCCATAAACAGCTTTTCTTCTTCTTCTTCATTCTCTGCTGCAAAATTCATTCGTTGATTTTTGTACCAACAATCAAATTTTGTGTACCCATACCTTCTGCAATGGTAACATTGTATGACATTCCTTTATTCATTGGATTTGTCTCTGCCCATCACTTCTCCATCTATCCTTGTTATCATGACCACCATGCATGACTTCTGTAGAATTGACCATGCCTGCTTTGATGTGGTTGCTGCTGCAATTCGTGAAAATATAGTCTCATGAACTACTTGCTGAATAGTGAATAGAGCCTTGGCATCGTTTTTCTTGGTTTTTCTTAGTCTCTCCTTTTCTTCTATTGTGGGTTCTAATACATCAACAAACTCATGCTCCACCAAGTCCCATAGCTCCTGCGATCTAAGCAAGATCTTCATCTTAATGCTCCAACACTCATATTTCTCACCATTAAAGATTCGTAAAACCAGCTACTGCCATTTTTTATTTTGTGAAAAAATAATCATTCAACCTCGTGTTGAAGGAACATGGCTCTGATACCAAATTTGTTGGGGAAAGGGATAGTGAAAGAGATAGGAATAGATAAAATAGATCAAAGCTGCACCGCTCTATTATTATTTTCTAACTCAATGCATAAAGGGTTACACAATTCCAGTATCTATTTTCTGACTCAATGCATAAAGGGTTACACAATTCCAGTATTGATAAGCTTATACACTGGACTAGAAATAGTAAATTATGGAAATCTAGATAAATTCAAATCTCCTGACAATCTCCTAAAATCTTGTTAGTTTGAATACTTTGAATCATATCTCAACACACTGGCCCAATGTCTAGCTCTGATACCATTTGTGACCGTCTAAACTCACCGGTAGCAGATATTGTCCTCTTTAGGCTTTTTCTTTCGGACCTCCCCTAAAGGGTTTTAAAAACCCGTATGCTATGGAGATGTTTACACACCCTTAAAAATAATGTTTTGTTCCTATCTCCAATGAAATCGCACATAAATACTGTTGATCAAAGAAGTTTCCCAACTCTCTACAATAGCAGTGAGATCATTCATTCAACTTAACTCAACACGATTAAACCACCAACCTCGAAATGAATTTCTTCACAAACACCAAAATCAATCAAACAAACAAATAGTTTCAACCAAAACAAGAAAGAACAGTTTCAACCACAACAAAGAGCTCACTTCTTCGGCCGATCAAGCTTCTCCTCTGCCCTAGGCGGCCTATACAAAAACCTCCCCTGCGGCCGCAACATCGCGACACACATAGGAAGAATCGAGACCGGCGCCAAATTGGGGGTTCGCAATGACCACGTTCTATCACTCAGAGGTTCCCCAAACTGCCGCTCATCGTTGGCCAATAAGCCGTGGAGGAACTTGACGGTGTTGGGCCCTCGAAATCGAATGACAGAGCGAGACATCAAATGTCAGATTCAGATACCATTTATTCATATGAAATTTGGATATTATTTTCCCTGGAACAGTTATCTTATTTTCAGACCTTCATGCTTAGTTACAGGCATTTATCTTTTTCAAGATATACATCCAAAGTCTTTTCATAAATTTTAGAAACACATGTTGTATCCACCCGACTTTATTAAGCTTTAGATCGTCATGAATTTGTTACCAAATGCATATTGACATTATTTTAAAGTAAAAACAAAAAGATGTCAATCATAGACTAATTTCAAGGAAATAACCAAAGGTACCATTTAAAAGCAAATCATAAAATGCAAAAACTGTTAGGATTGATTTAGATTTGATTTAGTTGTTTAGATTAGATTTGATTTAGTTATTTGAATTAGATTTGATTTAGTCCAGATTTAGTGGATTTGATTTGTTTTCGATGTATTTTGTAATACTATATAATAACCAATTTCATATTTCGTTAACAGTGAGATTTCTTCCAATTTATCTAATCTTTCCAGTTTTCTCTCCCTGTTCCTAACTAGAAGCAGCAGTCTTCTACGAGTATCATAATAAAAGTATGTCGATGGAGAGTCCAGTTGTGCAGTCTGCTGGAGGAAGGAGTCAAGGTCGTGGAAGCTTTAGAGGTAGAGGAAGGGGACGAGGCAAACAAGCCTCCAACAAGGCCACAGTGGAGTGCTATAACTGTCACAAGCTAGGACATTTTTAATGGGAATGTCAAAGAAATACCAAACGAGGCAAACAAACCTTCAACAAGGCCACAGTGGAGTGCTATAACTGTCACAAGCTAGGACATTTTCAATGGGAATGTCAAAGCAATACCAGACGAGGCAGACAAACCTTCAACAAGGCCAATAGAGAAGAGATGTGGTTTCTTGACTCGGGATGTAGCAATCATATGTGTGGGAAGAAGAAATATTTTTCAGATTTTGATGGAAGTTTAAGAGATTCAGTGAAGCTGGGCAACAACTCAAGCATGGTTCTAATCGAAAAGGGTAATGTACGGCTGCAAGTGAATGGAATCATAATGATAATCACAGGAGTGTTCTATGTGACAGACCTGAGGAACAATTTGTTGAGTAATGGTACATTGCAAGCAAAGGGGGTTACCTTTTTGTTTCAAAACGGAACGTGCAAGGGGTTTCATCCTGAGAGAGGCTTGATCATGAAGACAAAGATGTCCTCGAATCGAATGTTCGCCCTGCATGCTATACCTCAACCTGTAGCATCCACTTGTTTCAATACAATCACAGAAGATATTGAGCAACTTTGGCATTAAAAATATGAACATTTGGGCTTTAAGGGATTAAAGACTCTTCAACGAAAGATGGTGGATGGTTTACCACAACTCAAGTCTCCATTGAAACTGTGTAAAAATTGTCTGGTGGGTAAGCAACAAAGGCACTCGTTTCCAAAAAGGAGCACATGGCAAGCTACAAAAATTCTCCAATTGGTCCATGCCTATATTTGTGGACCGATCAAACCCATCTCAAACAGCAAGAAAAGGTACTTGATTACTTTCACAGATGACTTCCGTAGAAAAACATGGGTCTATTTCTTAGTAGAAAAATCAGAAGCCTTTGTTGTATTTAAAAATTTTAAGATGCATGTTGAGAAGGAAACAAACTCATTTATTAAAGCCTTACGAATGGATCGAGGAGGAGAGTTTACATTACAAGAATTCGCCAATTTTTGTGATGTAAATGGTATACAAAGACAATTGACAGCTGCATACACGCCACAACAGAATGGAGTTGCGGAACGGAAAAATAGAACTATTATGAATATGGTTCGTAGTATGATTTCAGAAAAGAAAATTCCGAAAAGTTTTTGGCCTGAAGCAGTTAACTGGACTGTGCATGTACTGAATTGAAGTCCAACATTGGCTGTCAATAATAAAACTCCAGAAGAAGCTTGGAGTGGAGTCAAACCTTTAGGTAAGTATTTTAGAGTTTTTGGATGTATCTCTCATGTTCATGTGCCTGACCATAAAAGAACTAAGTTGGATGATAAGAGTTTGAGTTGTGTTTTGCTAAGAGTTAGTGAAGAGTCAAAGGCTTATAGACTCTATGATCCAACTTCACAAAGGATCATAATAAGTAGGGATGTTGTATTCGAGGAAGATAAGAGTTGGGACTGGGATAAGACCTATGAAGAATCCATTATGTGCGATCTGGAATGGGTTGATCAAGAGGAGGCAGCAAATGTGTTTGATGAAAATGAAAAAGGGAGCGAATATGATAGAGCTGCAGAGGAAAATATTTCCTCTGGCTCTTTGGCTGAAGCAAGCTCTCCTTCTCCGGCTGAAGAAAACCCTCGGAGGAATGGGAGACCACTAGTCTGGATGAGAGACTATGTAACAGGAGACGATCTTTCTGAAGAAGATAATGAAGCTCACTTGGCCATGTCTACCACTACTAACCCTGTAAACTTTGAAGACGCATTGAAGAGTGAGAAATGGAGGCAAACCATGGATTTGGAAATGGAAGCAATAAATAGAAATAACACATGGGAATTGATGGAGTTACCTGAGGGAGGAAAGAAGGTTGGAGTAAAATGGATTTATAAGACGAAATTCAATGAAAATGGGGAAGTCGACAAATACAAGGCTAGGCTTGTTGCAAAGGGGTATACTCAACGGCATGGGGTACACTATACTGAAGTATTTGCACCTGTTGCGTATATGGAGACAATTCGTTTGGTGGTAGCACTTGCAGCTCAAAGAGGCTGGTCCATACTGGATGTGAAATATGCATTTCTATATGGTGATTTGAATGAAGAGGTCTTTGTGGAGCAACCCCGTGAATATGTGCAAAAGGGACATGAGCAGAAGGTTTACAAGTTAAAGAAGGCATTCTATGGGCTTAAGCAAGCTCCACGTGCTTGGTACAGCCGTATAGAAGCCTATTTTATGAAGGAAGGTTTTGAGAAGTGTGACTATGAGCACACTTTATTCATCAAGAGAGGAAAAGAAGCCATAGTATTAATTGTAAGTCTCTATGTTGATGATCTCATGTTTACTGGAAATGATGAATTAATGTTTACTGATTTTAAAAATTCCATGAAAAATGAGTTTGACATGACAGATCTTGGCAAGATGAGGTATTTTCTTTGCCTTGAAATCATACAAAAATCTAATGGTATTTTTATAAGTCAGAAGAAGTATGCCTTGGAGGTGCTTAAACGGTTTGGAATGGACAAAAGTAATTTTGTTCATAATTCTATTGTCCCAAGATGCAAACTTATGAAACATGAAGATGGAATAAATGTGGACAAAACCTACTATAAGCAAGTTGTAGGCAATCTTAATTATCTCACAGGAGCTCGACCAGACATAATGTTTGTAGCGAGTCTAATTAGTAGATATATGGAGAATCCCACTGAGCTTCATCTACATGCAGCAAAAAGGGTACTACGTTATTTGAAGGGAACAACTGGGTTTGGAATTTTCTATCGGAAAGGAGGAGATGATGATTTTGTTGCATACACAAACAGTGATTACACTGGAGATTTGGATGAGAGAAAGAGTACTTCAGGTTATGTGTTCTTATTGAGTTCTGGAGCAGTATCATGGTCATCAAAGAAACAACTAATAGTAAGTCTATCTTCCACAGAGGCAGAATTCATAGCCACAGCTTCATGTGCATGTCAGGCAGTATGGTTAAAAAGGGTGTTGGAAAAATTGGGTCAGAATCAAGACAAGTCAACTATTATTCGTTGTGATAGTAGCTCTGCTATCAAGCTTTCAAAAAACTCAGTAATGCACGGTCGGAGTAAACACATAGATGTGCGTTTCCATTTCCTTCAAGAGCTCATAAAGGCTGGCACTCTGGAGTTGGTGCATTGTGGCACACAGGAACAATTAGATGATGTGATGACTAAACCACTAAAATTGGATGCTTTCTTGAAGTTAAGAAAACTATTGGCAGTATGTTCTAACCTACCTACAAGCTGATTACTATTTATTTCAGTTTAAGGGAGGAATTGTTAGAATTGATTTAGATTTGATTTAGTTGTTTGGATTAGATTTGATTTAGTTATTTGAATTATTTCAATGAACTGTGAGATTTCTTCCCATTTATCTATCTGATCTTTCTCATTTTCTCTCCCGGTTCCTAACAAAAACTCCATGAATAAATGAATGAAAGAAAATTTGAAAGTAAATAATTAAAAATGTCGTATAAATGTTATAAAAGCATGATCGTTTTATATCATACAATTTAATTTATTTCTCACGTATAAAAGTAATTACTATCATTGCATACAAATAAACAAGAATTGTTGTAATTTTCGTGCACATAGATATATATTTACTGTAATAATATTTAAAATATTTTAAAATGAAAACGCAAAATGCCTAAATCGATTAACATTTCTAGTGCTTCAAAATAATATGTAACGAACCAAAACAGTAATAGAAGAAGGGAACGAAATATTTTTTTTTTATAAGAATATAGAAATCTCCAAACAGCCTATTTTAAAATAACAAGTCAAAGTAGACTTAAAGCCCAAATTATTTAAAAAATGACCTCGAGAATAAATTTCAATTATAATTTCTTAAAATAAAAGTTTATAGGCAAAAAAAAAAAAAATGATGCAAAAATTGAATCTTAACCCCAAAAAAATTACATTACCCTTAAAAAAAAAAAAATCTCTTAAGCTTCTATTTTCTTTCTGCACAGAGGACATGAGTTGTTCCTTTGAAGCCAAGTGAGAACACAAGACTTATGATACACATGTCCGCAGGGGATTCTGATCACTTCTTCCCCGCCCTCCTTCATCTCATCATAACACACACTACAATTCCCCAAATCTTCTCCCCCAAACCCATCGAATTTCTCCTTCTTCAACCTCTCTATCGCCGTCTCAGGCGCCCCTTGACACAATCGCACTTTCGAAGGCAGCGGACTAGCGATTGTGCGGCACTCACTTTCCAGCAACAAGTGAGTTGAGCCTATTTGTTCTTGCGTCGCCTACGGCCAAGCGACGTACGGTCAAGCCTCTAGCCTCGGTTTTAAAAGAAGGTTTTAGAAAACGAGGAGAGAGAGATTTGAGAAAGAGAGATTTTTAGAAAGAGACGTTATATAAGCAAGCAAGAGAAAGATAACAACGGCTTAGCATATATAACCTTGGGTAGGGAGAAGTTGACGACTAGTCATATCCCCCTATAGTACATTCTGGGCCATTTTAGTTCTGGCAGGCGTAGACATGATATTTTTGAGGTGTCATACGCTTTAGAATTACAAAAGGAAAAACACTAGAATGAAAAGACATGACAAGGGTTTGGCTTGTCATGGGCATGCGGCCATGGGCAACATGCCCTGGACAAGCATGACCGTGACATCCTCCCCCACCTAATTGGTTGACGTCCCTGTCAACCGACTACTTTCATACCTTGTGATGTGGGTGGCGGCGGAGTTCAGATCTTCGGCGCGTTCCCAGCTTGTTTCCTCTGTAGGGAGATTCTTCCATTTGACAAGGAATTCACGAATCGTCCGTACAGGTCTTCCTATCTTCCTAACCCTGTCGGCTAGGATCTCTTCCACTTCCTTTGTTTCTTTTTGCTTCAGATCGATGTTCGGTCTTGTGGTTGCATTTCGTTGGTCGTCGTCTGGATCAGGGTGATAGGGCTTCAAGTTGCTCACATGAATGACGGGGTGGATTTTCATCCATGCGGGTAGTGCCACTCGGTAGGAGGTAGCCCCGATCTTTTTAAGGACTTCAACCGGGCCTTCATATTTACGAACTAGTCTCTGGTCCTTTCGGCTACGAAATCTGATCTGTTCTGGTCTCAGCTTGATAAGGACTTGATCTCCTGCACGAAAATGAAGGGGGCGACGCTTCTTGTCCGCCCATTTCTTCATATGCTTGGAAGCCTTCTCTAAATATGCCCGGGCTATATCTGTTGTCTGCTTCCATTCCCTTGTAAAGTTGTGAGCTTGAGGGTTTTTTCCTGCATAAGGATGATCAATAATATGGGGTAAGGCCGGTTGTCGTCCACTTACAATTTCGAAGGGACTCTTCCCTGTAGATGAGCTGGTTTGGCAATTGAAGCAAAATTGGGCGACATCTAGCAATTGTATCCAGTTCTTTTGGCGAGCGTCGACGAAGTGACGTAAGTATTCTTCGAGCAAGCAATTGAACCGTTCTGTCTGTCCATCGGTTTGAGGGTGATAACTCGAGGAGATGTTCAAGGTTGTTCCCAAGAAAGCGAATAACTCAGTCCAGAACGTCCCAATGAATCTGCCATCCCTATCACTGATGATGCTCGACGGAATGCCCCATAACTTTACAACGTGTTTGAAAAACAGTTGGGCTGTGAGTTCCGCCGAGCATAATTTGGGAGTGGGGATGAATGTCGCATATTTGGAGAATCGGTCTACAATGACCAAGATGGCGTCATATTCCCCGACCTTTGGGAGGTGTGTTATGAAGTCCAGAGATACACTTTCCCAGGGTCTTGTTGGCACAGGTAGAGGTTCCAAGAGTCCAGAGACTTTGGCTTTCTCGACCTTATCCTGTTGGCAGATGAGGCACGTCTTGGTGTATTGCATGATGTCGTCTCGCATGTTTGGCCAGAAGTACCCCTTCTTTATTAGGGCGTATGTTCTTTGCCACCCAGGATGTCCGGCCCACAAGGTATCGTGACATTCCTGAATGAGTTTCTTCCGCAGTTCCCCCGTTCTTGGGACGTACAACCTGTTTCCTTTGGTTATCAGGAGGTCCCCCTCAACCCAAAACTGCCGTGTCTTTCCAGCCTTAGCTAGTTCGACAACAGCTTTGGCCGATGGGTCTTTGTGTAAATGTTCTTTGATGATGTCGCGCATCGATCCATCGATCTTACTTGAGTGAATGTGGGCTAACATGCACAGGGCCGCATGTTCGCCCTTCCGACTCAACGCGTCGGCTGCTTGATTACTCTTCCCTGCTTTGTGTTCGAACTTGAAGTCGAATTCGGCCAACGACTCCTGCCACCGGGCTTGTTTTGCTGTTAATTTTGGTTGATCAAAGAAGTGGCAAGTGGCACTGTTATCCGTCTTCACTACGAACTGTGATCCTAAGAGATACTGTCTCCAGACTCGAAGGCAATGGACTACAGCCAGCATTTCTTTCTCGGAGACAGTGTATCTTCGTTCAGCATCGTTGAGCTTTCGACTTTCGTAAGCGATGGGGTGGCCTTCTTGAATGAGGACTCCACCGAGAGCAAAGTCGGAAGCATCGGTTTCTACTTCAAATGGCTTTGTGACATCTACCAACCCGAGGACAGGACCCCTCGTCATGGTTGTTTTCAGATTTTCAAAGGCCATTTGACCATCATTCGACCACAACCACGGGTGGTCTTTCTTCAACAGCTCTGTCAATGGGGCGGCTCGTCGTGAAAACCCTTCGACGAACCGCCTATAATAGTTGGCTAGTCCTAAGAAGGACCGCAATTCAGATACGGAAGTAGGAACCTTCCATTCTTGGATAGCTTTTATCTTGTCGCTATCCATACTGATTTGTCCACATCTGACGACGTGTCCAAGGAAGTTGATGCATGTTTGTGCGAATGCACATTTCTCCTTCTTCACATACAGCTGGTTCTGCCGGAGCTTGTCAAACACTAACTTCAAATGCACTTTGTGTTCCTCGAGGGTTGTGCTGTAAACAACAATGTCGTCGAGGTATACTATGACGAACTGATCCAGGTATTCGTAGAAGACCTGGTTCATCAACGTGCAGAACGTAGCTGGGGCGTTTGTCAAGCCAAAGGGCATTACTAGGAATTCAAAGGCCCCATATCTTGTTACGCACGTCGTCTTGGGTTCGTCCCCTTCGGCAATCCGTACTTGATAATATCCTGATCGTAAGTCCAACTTCGTGAAGTACTTGGCCCCGTGAAGTTGGTCGAACAAGTCGGATATTATCGGCAGAGGATATTTGTTGCGTACTGTCACCTTGTTTAAGGCTCTATAGTCTATGCATAGACGCAACGTCCCATCTTTCTTCTTCTGGAATAGTACGGGGGCTCCATAAGGGGCCTTTGCCGGGCGAATGAATCCCGCCTTCAACAACTCATCTAGTTGTTTCCTCAATTCGGCTAGCTCGGGCGGAGCCATCCGGTATGCGTTCTTTGCTGGCGGCTTAACTCCGGGAAGGAGTTCGATTTCGTGGTCAATGCCTCGACGAGGTGGTAGTGTTTGTGGTAGACTCTCTGGCATGATGTCGGTGTAGCTGTATAGTACTTCCTTGATTTCCTCTGGGACAGTCTCTTCGGTGGTTGCTTCTTCTATCAGTGGTATGGCCATAAATGTAGGTTCCTCTCGTGCGAGTCCCCTTTTCAGTTGTATGGCCGAGATCATTCGAAGATTACCTGGTTGCTTGATGCTTGCAGGTATTACTGTGGGATTACGATCGGTGATCACCAGGCATTTTGCTAATGGCATTGGGATGACCTTGTGTTCTAGGAGGAACTCCATCCCAAGTACCACGTCGAAGTCATCCATGCGAACCACGACAAGGTCTAGCTCTCCAGTCCAATCCCCTATTTTGAAGGGGACTCTCTTGGAAACTCCCACAATAGGCAAGGCCTCGGAATTGACAGCTTTCATTTTCCTCGGGTCTTTTCCTATGGTGAGTCCCAATCTTTTGGCTTCTTGATCGGCAATGAAGTTGTGGGTTGCTCCAGAGTCTATCAGAGTGCTCTTGCTCGGTTGAGAGTTTATTGTGGCATCTACGAACATGAGCCCTTTTTCTAGTACCTCCTTCGGTTCGACTTTCCGTTGGAGGGCTGACAAGAATTTGAGTGCGCCCATTCGGGGGTTGTCGTGATCTTCCTTCTTGTCTAGCAAAGTCTCGACCCTTGCTTCATTGCTCTCTTGAATGGACACTTGAAGTGCAGTGAGAGAGGCCCGATGAGGACAGTATGATACTTTGTGGGGGCCTTTACACAGCATGCATTGCAAAGGTGTCGTCGGGTGGTTCTTTTGATGGTAATGCCCTCGAGAAGTCCCCGCTTGATTGTTCTGAGGAGGTCTATCCGTCCATCCATTCGGTCTGTTGGGACTTCCATTTCGCTGGCCTGGTGGTCTGTATGGTTTGCCCCCATTGTTTGGGGCTGGTGTCGCTCTTCTTTGGGATCCTGCCTCGTTCCCACAGTCTACGAGTCTCTCGGCACAGGCCATTGCGGCAGCTAGGGTTTGGACCCTGTTCTCATGTATCTTTGTTTTGGCCCACGGCTGTAGACCATTTATAAAGAAGAACACCTTGTCCTTCTCTGCTGTGCCCCTGATATCCAGCATCAGGGTTGAGAACTGTCTGACGTAGTCTCGTATGTTTCCAGTGTGTTTCAGGGCTACTATTTTCTCCATTGCTATATGCCCTGCATTTTCGGGGAGGAATTGTTCCCTCAACTCTCTCTTGAGGTCCTCCCATGAGTCGATGGTGCACAATCCATCCTCGATGTCTTGCACCTTCGTACGCCACCACAGTTTGACGTCGTCTACGAGATACATCGCGGCTACAGTCACCTTCTTGTCGTCGGTACAAGCCGTCGTGGCTTTGAAGTACTGTTCGACGTCAAAGATGAAGTTCTCTAACTCTTTGGCGTCCTGATTCCCTTTGAAGGCTCTAGGGTCTGGGAACCTTAGTTTGTTGGATCCTGTATTGGTTTGTCCAGCCGCGACACCTTCCACGGCTTTCATGGTAATTTCAATTCGAGTGCTCATGGCGGCCATCCTTTCTTGGAGGTCGTCGACTGTTGATCTGAATTCATCAGCCAATCCATTGAACAAACTCATCATTGTGTTTTGTAGTACGTCGAACTCTTCGCCACGTCCCTCTTTGTGTGCGACAGAGCTATCCGGACTATCAGACGGTTTTGGGCTGCTCGTAGGAGCAACTCTTTCTTCGAGCGAGGTCACTCGAAACAATAGTTCTGCGATTGGCAACCCATCCAGGCGGTTGCCCATTGCGTCGACTTGGACGACTTTCTCACTCAGTTCGGTCACCCGTGTTTCCAGGAAACGGAGGGTGTCAGGGACTTCTTTGAGGAACAGCATTTCCTCCTCTATTAGCGTAAGCCGGTCGGCTTGTGCTTTGGGTGTCGACTTTGTCGTCGACATGATCTCAGTCTATATGACGTTACGGAGCTAACAAAGCTCTGATACCACTTGACACAATCGCGCTTTCGAAGGCAGCGGACTAGCGATTGTGCGGCACTCACTTTCCAGCAACAAGTGAGTTGAGCCTATTTGTTCTTGCGTCGCCTACGGCCAAGCGACGTACGGTCAAGCCTCTAGCCTCGGTTTTAAAAGAAGGTTTTAGAAAACGAGGAGAGAGAGATTTGAGAAAGAGAGATTTTTAGAAAGAGACGTTATATAAGCAAGCAAGAGAAAGATAACAACGGCTTAGCATATATAACCTTGGGTAGGGAGAAGTTGACGACTAGTCATATCCCCCTATAGTACATTCTGGGCCATTTTAGTTCTGGCAGGCGTAGACATGATATTTTTGAGGTGTCATACGCTTTAGAATTACAAAAGGAAAAACACTAGAATGAAAAGACATGACAAGGGTTTGGCTTGTCATGGGCATGCGGCCATGGGCAACATGCCCTGGACAAGCATGACCGTGACATCCACCCCCACCTAATTGGTTGACGTCCCTGTCAACCGACTACTTTCATACCTTGTGATGTGGGTGGTGGCGGAGTTCAGATCTTCGGCGCGTTCCCAGCTTGTTTCCTCTGTAGGGAGATTCTTCCATTTGACAAGGAATTCACGAATCGTCCGTACAGGTCTTCCTATCTTCCTAACCCTGTNTCTATTAGCGTAAGCCGGTCGGCTTGTGCTTTGGGTGTCGACTTTGTCGTCGACATGATCTCAGTCTATATGACGTTACGGAGCTAACAAAGCTCTGATACCACTTGACACAATCGCACTTTCGAAGGCAGCGGACTAGCGATTGTGCGGCACTCACTTTCCAGCAACAAGTGAGTTGAGCCTATTTGTTCTTGCGTCGCCTACGGCCAAGCGACGTACGGTCAAGCCTCGCAACAAGTGAGTTGAGCCTATTTGTTCTTGCGTCGCCTACGGCCAAGCGACGTACGGTCAAGCCTCTAGCCTCGGTTTTAAAGCCTATTTGTTCTTGCGTCGCCTACGGCCAAGCGACGTACGGTCAAGCCTCTAGCCTCGGTTTTAAAAGAAGGTTTTAGAAAACGAGCCTACGGCCAAGCGACGTACGGTCAAGCCTCTAGCCTCGGTTTTAAAAGAAGGTTTTAGAAAACGAGACTACGGCCAAGCGACGTACGGTCAAGCCTCTAGCCTCGGTTTTAAAAGAAGGTTTTAGAAAACGAGAGAGAGATTTGAGAAAGAGAGATTTTTAGAAAGAGACGTTATATAAGCAAGCAAGAGAAAGATAACAACGGCTTAGCATATATAACCTTGGGTAGGGAGAAGTTGACGACTAGTCATATCCCCCTATAGTACATTCTGGGCCATTTTAGTTCTGGCAGGCGTAGACATGATATTTTTGAGGTGTCATACGCTTTAGAATTACAAAAGGAAAAACACTAGAATGAAAAGACATGACAAGGGTTTGGCTTGTCATGGGCATGCGGCCATGGGCAACATGCCCTGGACAAGCATGACCGTGACACCCCTCTCCTCTCCGAAAAGTTGTCAAAAATCACCTCCTCCTCCTCCTCCTCATCCTCTTCTTCTTCTTCCTCCTCCTCCTCCTCCTCCTCCTCATCCTCTTCTTCTTCTTCCTCCTCCTCCTCCTCTGCTGCAATCGCACTCTGGTCCAACCAAAACATCTGGATGTAATCGATTTCCGCAACGATGTAGAACGTCATCTCGTAGTTTCCGCACGCCATTTGAATGACGAAAGAGGCAATCCTCTGAGCAATGGCGTTGTTGATTGTGGCATCAAGGTTGTAAGAACTTAGAAATTCTTCGATGTAAGCTCGGCAGAACAACGGATCTTCGAGCTCCCGCAAAGGAAGGGAGAACTGAGCATCCACCGTTATAGTAGTGAGAGTTTCATAGACGATATTGAAAGGATGTCCAGGGAACGGCGATCCGATAAACAGACGGCTTGAATGACTTATTCGAATTTGGAGAAGCTGATCGGGACCATGGTAGCTGTGGAGATTGCAGCGGAATGTGACTGAATCTGGGAAAGACATGGTTGATTATTGAGAGGAAAAAGTTTCCAATTGTGATTATTTATACTGATTTCAATGGAGAAGATAAAAAAGAAATTCAATTCAAAAGATTGAATCCTTTTCATAAACCGAATCTCAAATTTTAAATCCTCCTTTCATCTCTGTTATTCCATTTTTATCAAAACTATTTGTAAATTCAAATATATTATAATTGAATTATCTTTTCTTCCTAAATATAATTGAAAATTAATAAATTAAATGATATTTTCTTCCTAAATATAATTGAAAATTAATAAATTAAATGATATTTTCTTAAATAATATTAAACACTCATTATTCCAAAAATATACCAATTTTTTTTTAGCAATTTATATATATATCCTTTTAAAAATAATTTTTACAAGTAGGTGTACATTGAATTATAAACTAAAAACGTAAGATAAATACATACTTGTTTATTATGTTATTGGTATGATAAGTGTATATTATGGTATGAAATTCGATGTGTTATATTATAATTATGAGATATATTATGTTATGAAATATTTTGTTGACACGTTACGTCATATGAAATTATGCTACTTTATAGAAGGTGTTATGACATATTATGCACTGAATTACAATATGATAGGAAATGATTAAGTTAGGTGTGAAATGAATAATGTTATAACTTGTATTATAAATACATGACATGATTTTAAATTATGGAGATTTCATGCCTATTATTAATTTATGTGTATCGAGATATTTTCTAGCTATGATTAGTACGAGTGTGTACATTATAATGTTATCATAAATTAATATGTACATCATGACACTATGTGCACTCCCTTCCTTCCGTGGTATATCAACTGAGTGTACGTTAGTTAAAGGCTAGGTTTAGGGCTACTTATACGAGCTCGTCTGAGAGTCCATGTGTGCATAGGTGGGTCATGTGTAGAGAAGTATTACACATCCAGTTCTGTCCAGACCGGAAGTAGAGACAATACCATATTATGATGTTTTTATTAAATGGTAGGTTACAAACATGATTGCATGTGATTATATTTTCAGACCTAGAAGGGGAGTTAATTACTAAGTATTGTTTGAAATACTCAAACTACATGTTTCTCTTATTTTTACTGTAATAAGTTATCTCTATCCGAATAATGACGACTCACTGACGACCATGAAATTGAAGTTAGGTACATGCATTCATGTTGTTCGTAGCCCCGGCATTATTTTATTTATTTTTTTCTTATCTTATTTAAATTCCCCATTATTTATTTTTTACCCTAACATTTTTATCATAATATTGACCCAACAAAATGTCTTCAAAATTAGAAATATTAAAAATAAATATTAATATTATAAAAGTAATAAAAAAAATCCGTTTAATTAAAAAAGGGCATTATATTTTATCCAAATTAAAGTGTTGGGCTTTCATTATATTCATAGACTAGGCCCAAACTAACCAACCAATTATTCTGGTTTTGCTATATACCAACCAGTACTTGGCACGTGTACACGCATTACATGTCTGGAAGCTTCTATTTCAAGGACTAACGTCCCACGCCTTTCTTCTGTGTTTTTTTAGTTGGTGAAATTCGGAATTCCCCTTCTTTCCCAATTCTGAAATTTTTGAAACGATAGTAGATTCGCAATTCGGAATTCCCCTTCTTTCCCAATTCTGAAATTTCTTTTGAAACGATAGTGATTCTGGCGAATTTCTCCCTATCTTGTTCGCTTAAGGTACAGCTTCTCTCTCTAACAGGAACGGATGAGCTAGGGTTTGTGTTATATTTCAAGAATTTAGATGATGTTTATTTGTTCGTTGTACTTTTTTTGGACTTTGTTTCTTGGAGTACGAGTACTTTTTTATATTACTGTGTTATGCAGTCGTTTTTTTTTTTAATTTTTTATGTGGCATTGCTCATGCTAGTTTGGTTGCATGTTATGTAAATGGTGGATTTTTTAATTTCTTTGTTATTTTGAATCTTTAATTATAGGATTTCTGGCTTCTTGCATTACTGTTCTTGATATTATCTTTGGTGATTTTTGTATTCTTTTTCTGTTGATGTTCGATTCGTGAAAATCATGAAATAGTTTTGATTATGAAGTTTCAGTTTACGTGATCAAGCGGATCATACTGAATGTTATTTGTTGGCATATGTTTTTCATTGACGTGTCTTGTCTTTTTTCCAGAGCATATTTTTTGAACTGTAACGATGCATAGAAGGAGCAGAGGTGGTGGGGATGCTTTTTTTGATTTTGACGATCCCTTTGCTGGGTTTGGAGGCTTTCCGGGTCAAAGAAGCTTAATTTCTGATTTTTTTGGTGGAAGGGATCCATTTGATGATCCTTTCTTCAGGAGTCCATTTGGAAGCATGTTCGAATCAAGCTTCTTTGTTGGTTCTGGAATTCCTTTTGCTAACATGCATGCGTCTGGATTCCTTGATCATCAGCCCCCTGAGGCTAAAAGACCAAGGGGTCTAATTATTGAGGAAATAAATTCAGATGATGAAAAAGAAGCAGAAAAAGAAAGTAAAAATACAAAGAGTTCTTCCAAAGAGCCTCTTGATGAAGGCCCTGATGATGAAGGTGAGAATCAACTTGTCCGCAATGTTATGTTTGTATTCTTGCTTTTATGCATATTCAGTGCAATCTGTGTTGCAATATCAAAGGGTGTTTCCTTCTTTGTTGTTTCAGAGAAGGGGAACCAACATTTCCAGCTCGTGGATCATCATAGTAGACCAAATCAGAGGCATGTTCGACCTCAAGCTAATAGCTTCACATTTCAGAGCTCCTCTGTAACTTATGGAAGTTCGAATGGGACATATTATACTTCATCAAGAACGAGGAGGGCTGGAAGTGATGGTGTAAGTGAACTTAAATGCCACCAAGGAGTTGATTCTCTTAAATTGACTTCTTCCCTCATTTATCTATCTTCTGTAAATAGGTGGTTTTCGAAGAAAGCAAGGAAGCTGATACCGCAACCAGACAAGCAACCCATAAAGTTTCAAGAGGACTTCATTATAAGGTATGGACAAAGAAAATTTGATCCCTTGAGATTCATAATGCCTTTCTGTAGTTGTATCCATGTTGAAAATCTTGTTTGATATTCCTTTTAGGGCCATTCATTTACAAGGAAACTAAATCCTGATGGTAAGGTGGATACCATGCAAACTTTGCATAATCTTAATGGAGGTATGTAACTATTCATACCGAACTGTTTTTTGTGTTTGCCTGTAAGCTGGATGCCTACAATGTCAAACATTTTTGTTGTAAATATGCAGATGAGCTTGAAAGTTTTGAAAATGCTTGGGCAAGGAATTCAAGAAGTTTGCCTAGCTGGCCTGGTTGTTCAAATGGCTTTGATAATATTGGTAATTATTATAATCATTCTTTATTATTTTTACTTTACTATTTAATTAAACTTTACTTCTATGATCTGATTCTTTTGTCTGCCCCCTCCCACAGACCCACCTTTATTTCTATTTTGGAAACTTGAATACTAAATGTGAGATCGCACCTCAGTTGGAGAGGGGAACGAAACATGGAAACCTCTCTCTCGTTGATGCATTTTAAAACTGTGAGGGAAAGCTCAAAGAGGACAATATTTGCTAATAATGGGCATAGGGTGTTACACTAGAACTCGCGTTAGCGACCAAATTATCACTTGGATAATTTGTTTAAAGTTTAGTCTAGGGAATTCTTAAGAAGCTAATGTTCAAAACTATTACTATCTAACTCCAGATTGCTACTACTAAAATTTTATGGATACTATGAAGTGTCTGCTAACTTCATTTCCCGTCGGACAGCAGGTGGCATGGGTCTAAATGGCCAAACTAACCAAGGTGGGTTGGCAGTTCTCTCCGCTCAGCACCCTCAAGTGGCTGGAAGGACGGCCGGGGAAGGCAGCAGTAACCCGAGATCCTCCCGCGCGCAGCAAGTGAACAGAAGCAGGAAAGATGCAAGGCACATGAGTGCCTAAACTTGTGGAATCGAAAGTTCAGGCCTGATATGGAAGGTGGTCTTTGCTGCATCTTTTGTTGAATCCATTTTACTAATAGTTTCTCATATTGCAGTTTGATGAAACTGAGTAGTTGTGTTAGAAAAATGGCATTCTTAGAAATTGAATGAAGATGATACTGTTTGTATTCAGTGCGAATTCTTCACAGCCACCAAATTCAAAATGTATATTAAATTGTAGTGAAAGTCGGTTATTTGAAAGGGAAATGAAGCAAGGAAGATACAAAGTACACGTGAATGTTAATAAAGGACAAAAAAAAGACAATTTTAGATGCCATTGGTCAGCGGTAATACCAAATGGCCTTCGCAGTTTGCAGGGCACAAAAGTCCACTCCTCCATTCGACTAGTTTTGAGAAATAGCCTTCCAATGTTTTCTTTTTGGAAAAAAAAGATTCTCTTTCAAAAAATAGTATATTTTTTAACCCCTTTGAATTTTTCTTAAATTCGAGGTGGGTCTGAAATTGAAATCCCAAACTTCCGGGCATAAACTCTCTTGACTTTGCTTTGACTTCTGCAAAAGGCCTCGTACCAATGGAAATGTATTCCTTCACTTCCTAAATTAGCCGGTAGGACTTTCTTCATCCAACACTTTCCTCTTAACTTGTTGCTTCCCTCTCCTCATCTCGTTTCTTCCTGTTCGACTTCTTATTCGGTTAGTGCATTCTCGTTTCTCGGTTTCATTTCTTTCTCATAGAATGAGGGACGTAAACTGCCTAAAACCTCCATCCATGGAGATTTTGTCTTTTACCTTAAAAATGTTAAATATATGATGGAGATTTTGTCTTTTACCTCAAAAATGTTAAATATATGATGATTATCTAAAAATATCATAATTGATAAGACCTAACTTTCGTGGCTTTGAGCTCCACTTTCTTTTTGGAATAGAGTTATATGCATAGTACTTATTTACACACAATTCATGCACATGCGCATATCAATGAAAAAGAAAGGAGCATAATAATAACATGAGGTACATGTTTGCATCTAACATATTAGATAAATGATCCATGCTCATATGACAAGCAACATGCATGAGGTTTTGTACTAAAAATCACGATTCAATAAGATGATACATATAATACTTTCATACTTATCATGACATAAGTAGAGTCATGAGTTACTGTTGTTCTTGCATCAATCAAGTCATCCAACCTACTTCGCAGGCGTGCTGATGGTAAGCTCACTTAGAGTTTCTATGTCGATATCCCAAATTTTTCTTTAATTGGTCGTAGTCTAATTTTGTTTGACATAGCCTAACTTTTCCTCATGGAGTTAATTTCACCTAATTCGCCTAAATCAATCCTAAACCACTATAAATATTCTTAACTTGTCAAAACAATAGCTATACTAATCTTAATTACGTAAGAAATAACTCCAAAACAATCCAAAAAGATAAAAACAAAATAAAGTTCTAAAAATCGGGCAAAATTTGAGAAGTCGAGACTTAATACTTACCCGACATAATGATTGAATTAGTACCTGACATGATGATTGAATTAATGAATAAGATTTGCGACAACAAGAATTGGTGTTAAATTTCCTAACGCATGATTTGTTACATTCATTAGTGTAGAAGGAACCTTAGTGTTATGCACATGTTCGGGGCCATTATTTCCTTGTTGTTTTTCTCTTGTTCGACCCTTTCAAGTACTCCATTGTCATATTCATCCGACTCATTATCTCTTTCACCTCAATCATGAACTCCGACTTGGCCCGCAGCAGTACCTTGACTAACCTCAAGTCCAATAGAAGAAACTCCAACGGCCAATCCTGCAACAATAACGGAAGTGGCAGAAAATCAGTCTTACAAAATGATACCACACATGGTCCACATCGTCTCCTCAATTATATGCCACCACATTATTAAACATTAGAATAACTGACGGTGGCTCACTAGAATATGTTAACGTGGAGAGAATATATGGAAAAGATGTGGAGAGAATGCATTTCTCTTCATTATATGAGAAGGACGTGGATGTGGATGTGGATGTGGATGTCGATGAAATTCCTTAGCCTATATTATATGGGAAGAACGTGGCTGAGGATGGATATGGATGCATATATGAAAAATTTAGACTCCCATAATATAGAGTACTTAATATCGTAATATATGAAATGAGATATAGTCGAAATAAAGTGTCTTAATCATGTCCGAAAGACGTCGTACCAAAATTCCATGTTTAAATTTATTCAATTACATAGTATTATTTTTAAGGTTTTAAGTTACAATTAATTAGTAGATAGATGAACATAAGAGTTACAACCTTTCAATTGATCATAAGTTCGAACGTTTATTTTTAAGGTTATAAACAGTCATATCATCGACATTCCAAAAAAAAAGGGTCATTTCTCCAAAACCGAAACTTTTGGGGTCAAAATTTGAAATTACCCCCTCCTAACATCACAATCATTTCTTGTATTTGCATTTATGGTCGCTCTTCTTCTCCCTCACCATCTCATTGTCTCATTTATTATCTTCACATGTCATGCTAGACTATTCGAGAGCAATAGAGAAGGAGAAGATCTCACGATAATTCCATAATATACTTTGTTCGAGGGGATAACTGCTGAGGATCGTCGTTGTCTTTTTGAATGGTGTCGATGGAGGAGAGAGATTGAGACATATATGTATGAGAAATAAATAGGGTGGGTGAGTTGCTATCAAAGTCATAAATATTGGCCACAAAACACAATGTTCCACATACTCAACCATTTATGAATATATTTTTAACTCCATTTCGCTTCTAAATATATTTTTTTAAATTTATGTTACTAAAATTCAGTAAAATTATCTTTTCACCCATTTTTTTTTGTTATTTTATTTTATTTCATAGATAATCATAATTCACGAGTCACAACACATCACTATCATCGATTACAAATGTAAAATAGCCTTCATAACAATCTTAGAATTAAGGATTGTTCAGTTCTCCAAAAATCCAACACGACCTAAAATTTACAATTTAGATTCGGTAGATTATGTTGTTTTGGTTGAACATGTAACGGTTTAAGTCCATTACTAGTAGATATTGTTCTCTTTGGACTTTCTCCTTCAGAATTTCCTTCAAGGTTTTTAAAACTTGTGTTCGAGGGAGAGGTTTCTACACCCTCTCCAACCGATGTGGGATCCCATAATCCACCTCTTCGGTGCCCTACATCCTCGTTGGTACTCGGTTCCCACCTACAATCAACGTGGAATCTCACAAAACATCTCTTCTAGAGAACAATTATTTATTTTCTTGAGCGGATGCTTATTCATAAATTTGATATATGAACTATATTTTACGGTAAAGTTTCAATTTCATCAAATTAATACGAACTTTCACAGTATAATAAAATTTCAAACGGAAATCATGATGGTAGCTAAGACCTTGACCATAACAAAATTGACTAAAAATAAAGTGAGAAGGAGCTGAAAATGAAGAAGTCAAAATGCAATTATAAACATATTTGAATAAATTCAAAACCCTAAACCAAAAAAGACAAAAATAAATTGCATAAAAAATAAATTAAAGCGAATCTCCAAAACCTTCTTTCTTTTGACCAATCTTCCAATCTTAATTCAACTTTTTCTTTTTTAATCCCATTTAATTTCTAATTAATTATTAAAATTTTTAAATAAATAAAACAAATTAAATTACATATTCTTTAAATTGTGTTTATTTAGTCTCTTTATTTAAAAAATTAATTACATCCTTAAATTCTAAATTATATTTTAAAATAATTTTTACCATTAACAAAATACAGAATATACTTTTCTTTTTATGTTATAAAAGAGTGAATATACTCATAAAAAAGAGAATATAAGTATAAAAGGGAACACAAATAATAAATAATTCAATTGCTTTTTTTTTAAAGACTAAAATATAATTTCATTTTGAACTTTTTGAGAAGACTCTTAAATTTTCAATATAATAATCATTTTGGTTATTTTCTTATGTTAAATAATACTTAGATTACTACTTTATTCACTTTATTGACTTCATTCATTTTTATAAAATATATTTAACTTTTAATTTTCAATTTAATGAAATATTTTTTCAATAAAAAATTCATAAACTTGTTAAATTTAGAAATCTATTACATATTTTAAACATAACTCTAAAATTAACAAAAATTAAACATTTAAAAATTTTGGAATTTTTTTTTCATTTATTATAAATATGAAAATTCACAAATTTTTATTTTATTTTATGGGTTATGGACGTTTCCCCATTTTATTGAATATATAATATTAAGAGTAAGAAAAAATGTCTAAAATAATGAAAAAAAAATTACAATAAACAGATTCGAACTCTAGATGTATATAAGACCCAAGTTCAGAAAAATAAAAAGAAAAAAAAAATGAAAAATATCGCTCCTTCTCCCTCACCTCTCCACCATTGCCGGTCTTCAGCTCTCTCCTCTGTAAATCTCTCTGTTTCGATTTAACCTTAAATTCATTTTCATTTCTTCTTCAAATCTTTGAGGATAACAAACCAAATTGAGTGATAATCTCTGTGGTTTTTGTTTCTCTGTTTGTTTTGCAGATCACTCACAACAGTGAGAGAACAGAGGAAGAAGATGAGTTCAACAGAGCCACTCCAAGAAGTCGTCCGGCCTCCCAGACGCCGCTCCACCACTATTCTCTCGGTGGCTGTGGTGGCGACGGGATTCTTCCCAAACGCAGCACCAAGAAACGGCAGGAGTTGGCGGCTTCCGTCAACGGCGGTGGTTCGGTGTTGTGTACCAAGTGCCGGCCACATGTTCGAGAAAAGTTCTCTGTGGTTCCGTTGGATAGCAATGGTGTCGCCAAACAAATTTTCTCAATGGCGAGCCCTAGTGGAATGTTGAAATCGATTGTGACATCGTTGACAAGAAAAAGCCCTAAATCTATGAAGGAAGAAACGGATTGGGCGGCGAGAGAAGAGCAGTGGAAGATTGCGTTAGGGGAAATTTCGCATAGACTGATTCATGCGACGAGGAGAAGAGATGAAGCGATTCTTGAAGCTTCGAGGTTGAAAAATTCCATGGCGGAATTGGAGAAGAAACTCAATAAACTCGAAATTTATTGCCATACCTTGAGATCCGGACTCGATGAATGCGCTTCAAATCCGCGAACACCTAAACAAGAATTTTCAACAAACAGCGATCCGATTCCAGATAAACTAATTACGAATTTCTTATCGTCAGTTTCCGAATCGCGATCGTCAATGCGGCAGTTAAGTCGATCACTGGCAATGCAACTCCGTCACGTCGGAGGAAAAACCTACGAGAGGATCCAAATTCTCCTCAAATCGAAAAGCCCTAGAACCTCACTTTTGTTCCATCTCGAAGCGATTTTAAACAGAGCATTCTTCGAGGACTTTGAATCGATAGGGTTTCAGAAGAACTCACCGAATCAGATTCTAAACCCTTCGAATCGGACTGAATCGAACATCGCGTCGTTCAATCAGCTCCACCGGCTGAGTTGGGAGGAGGTTCTGAGCAAAGGAACGAGGCATTTCAGTGAGGAGTTCAGTAGATTCTGCGATCGAAAGATGAGCGACATTGTGGCAATACTCGAGTGGAACAGAGCCTGGCCGGAGCCGCTGCTACAGGCGTTCTTCGCGGCGGCGAAGAGCGTTTGGCTTGTTCATCTTATCGCTACCGCCGTTCATCCGAGCTTGCCTATCTTCAGAGTGGAGACCGGCGTGAAATTCGACAGCGTTTACATGGAGGACATCGCCGGAGATAAAACCAGAGAAGTAGCTCCGGCGACGGTGAGAATCATGGTGTCGCCGGGATTTTATGTGTTTGATAATTTGATTAAGTGTAAGGTTCTGTGTAGGTACCACGCTAATCTTGATAATTAGTCTTCAAAATGAAATTATTTATTTTCTAATTTTTCTAATTTTTTTTTTTCATTTTTCTCTCTACTTTTATTTAATTTTTAATTTCATTTTCTTCTATAGTTTAATAATTAGAATCTTCAATTTAGATTTTCTAATCTCATAAAAAATTAATTAGTAGTTTCTTAGTTTTACATAATATTAATACTTTTAATTTTATTTATAATATATTATCTCAATAATTATATATTCTATTTCATAATCTTTATTATAACTATCCACCATAATTATCAAATTACCAATGTGCGGAGTAATTTTGCTAGTCATACTTCAATTGACTTCGAGTTGCTCGAATGGGTTGCGGAGATGATCTCCTTCTTGATTACTCGGATCATGTGGCCCTTCTAGTTTAAGTATCTTGTAGATACGATAGTTTGAACAACCTCTAGCTCTTCAGGTCGGCCGAGGTATCGGTCGACCTCGTTTTTTATTACTATGACATACAAATTTTCTAGTTCAAGTTGCCTTGCAGCTAAGGTAGCATGGTCGTGTCAACCACCGAGTGCAAAGTGACTTCTTTTTAGTTTTCGAATCTTGATTTTCTATTGTTGTTCATCCTTGAATATGATTTGCAGCCTTCGTTAGCAAATTTTTTCCTCCCCACAATGCTGTTAGCTAGTTGTCAAAATATGAATAAAAAATACTACTAACCTTCACATGATAGCCCCGGAGAAGAACATGACTTGTAAAAGAAGAAAAACTACACATTAGAGTGGTGCTTGACACACCAACTCCGACATTTAAGTTAACACAAAGACTTTGAATTCGTTGTTCACTTAAGATTTCATCGTTATCAATTATTTTATAGTATCTTTACGTTACTTTTAATAAATTCGAACTTGATAATTGCTTCTCAGTCATGAAATATTTTTAAAACAATTTTATTTTCAAATAGCTATTTGAAGGTAATGATAAAGTCGTAGAATATCTTTATATTGTGCACTTTGTTAATTAGTACATGATGTATAGCGTTTTTGAGCACTTAAAACATTGAAAAACTTTTTTGATCCGTTGGTTCGAAGTTATAGCATTAAAGATAGAGGATGAAAAGAAGCGCCTTTATGAATAAAAGTTCTCTTTTTTAAGTCAAATCTAACGTTCTTTTAGCCTTTTACAGCTTTCGGGCTTAAAGAACCATCCATTATTGTTCACTCAAAAGAAGAACTAGAAGAGACAAATATCTACCGATCCCTGTTACCACTTCAATTTTATGTATTGTGAACCGTAACATTCTAGTCCATCAACTATGAAATTTTTTTAACTTCTTGCTTTATTTATAAAATTTTCGAAATTTTATTGAGAATTTTAGAGGATAAATTTCAAAAAAAGGTAGAAGAAAAAGTGCTCGAGATGCCTTAGAGACCTAACAAAACTAAAATAAAAATGTTAGCAAAAGTGGAAAATTTAGCTCCTTTCGAGATTCACTTTCGTCATCTACCATTGAAAAAGGTTTGTCGTCGCACATTCATAGTCAGATCCTCGTCATCGACCTTCATTGGAAGAAGAGGTGCAAAACCTCGAGTTTACTGGTGAAGAAGAAAAAGTCCAACAATGAGCGAGTTAGGAGGAGTGTTTCTCATTGTTTATAGATGATTTTAGGAAAATTTAATAGTTGTAGTTTTATGAATGAGCTTTAAGATCGTTTTTTTTTTCGAAGGACGTAGATGAAATTAGACTTTGTTAAGGTTGACTTAAGCTTCGGTTACCTCACAAAAATATATAATTATCAAATAAAGTCTATCAAAGTAAGTGGACATACCGTTGAAATGCCTAAAGACTAGATTGGACGAATGTTTAATGCACAAATAACACGTACTATATGAATTAAAATAACATATTAATGAATTGAATGATTATGTATATGTTATACAAGACACTCTGAACTAGAAGTATTTAAAAAGTACGATGGAAAGACCATGATTATGAATCACATTTCAAAAAAACGTTAAAATCGTGAAATATATGAAAACCCGAGTAGGAAAAGATAGACAGCTAGTGATTTAATTGTGCATCATATCATTGAACTCGTGATTTAATTGTGGGACCTAATATATGTTATTTGCTAGTAAACAAATATTTTTTTGACCATAACTTTGATGGCATATAACTCGGGTAGGAAAAAATAAACTAGTAACATCCCTTATACTAGTACATTTTAAAGTATTTTAGTCTTGGCAGATGTACACATGATTTTTGGGGATCGGTCATACACCCCTGAATTGTCATAACTTAAACAATAATGAACTAGCTAACATAAAAGCAAGTAAAGGAAGTTGGAACGAGCATACAGTCATAAGTAACACGTCTTGAATAAGCATGACCATGACATCTAATGTAATGGCCCAAGCCCAAGCCCACTACTAACGTATATTGTCCTTTTTGGGCTTTCCCAGATATTGTTCTCTTTGGGCTTTTCCTTTCGGTCTTCCCCTCAAGGCTTTAAAACAACTCTATGCTTAGGGGAAGGTTTCCACACCCTTATAAAGAGTGTTTTGTTCTTCTCCTCAACCAATGTGCGACATCACAATCCACTCGGCCAGGTTTTCACTCTTACAAAAGGTGTTTTCTCCTCTCCAATCACAATCCACCCTCTTCAGGACTAGGTTTTCACTCTTAGAAAACAAAAAGGTGTTTTCTCCTCCCCAATTGAGACATCACAGTCCACCCATTTCGGGTCACAATCCACCCCCTTCAGGGCCCAGGTTTTCACTCTTATAAAAAGTGTTTTCTCCTCCCCAACTAGGACATCACAATCCACTCCCTTCGGGGCCAGCGTCCTTATTGACACACCACCTCGCGTCTACCTTCCTTCAGAGAATAGCGAGAAGGCTGGCATATCGTCCGGTGTCTGGCTCTAATATAATTTGTAACGGCCCAAGCCCAAGCCCACCGCTAGCAGATATTGTTCTCTTTAGACTTTCCCTTTCGGACTTCCCTTCGAGGCTTTAAAACTCGTCCGTTAGGGAAAGGTTTCCACACCCCTATAAAGAGTGTTTTGTTCTCCTCTCTAACTAATACGAGACATCACAGCGTCTTTATAGTTGTATAGTTGTATTTATTTATTTTTAATTTTTAGATTTCTTTTATTAGAAAGTTTTCAAATTTTGAAACCGGTAAATTTTACGAACACCCCATCAAAACAAAATCGATATCTAACAATAACAAGTTTCACAAGCAAAATACATATTTATATTAAGAGTATTGTCTGCACAACAAGGTTAAACCACACACACCCCTAGCTAATTCCCATCCCATCCCAGTCCCTTCCCTAACTACCTCGACAACGATCATATGGATCCCGATTAAGTCATCTTCAAATCAGAGATTACGTAACATCCATACCAACCCGAAAAACCCGTCTTTCAACATATGAATCCCTTTTCATTGTCTAGTCTGATTTAACATCTTGGGCTGTGCTGTAGTATGATGCTTCACTGATCTTCGCTTCCTCCTTCAACTGATAACATGAACAAAAAACAATTAGAACGCACGAATCACCGACCGCATAGTAGACGTTATATCGATCAGGAACATGAGAAAAACAGTAGCAGTAACATATATGATCCTTAAGAAAAGGCTTACCTTCTTAAGGATCTTCTTTTGGTAGCGGTATCCCTGAGGAAGTAAACAAATGAGTAACTTTTATGAGGATGATTTAACTGGAAGAACAAGTGGGAGGTAAAATTATAAGAAGAGCAGCATTGCATAACTACCTTGTCAGTTCCGTAAATATAATCACAGTAGGTAAATACTGAAGCAAAGTTGCTATGGCTTTGTCCTCCGACATAGTGATGGTAATCATGATGGTCCGCACCACCGTAAAATGGTATGAGTTTGGTTACACTCCAGGGGAAATCATACCTGAATATAATAATATTCAATTAATGAAACCAGGGATAATCTCTACCCTCATTATAAAAGCACAATCCGAAGGAAAAGAAACAGCACTTCATTCATATTATTTCATATTTCCCTCTTGAGCTCCCTTTTTCGGGATTTAAAATGCATCTTCTAAGGAGAGGTTTCCACACAAGGAAATCTCACAATTCTACACCTTTCGAAGTAATGTTTTGTTCCCCTCTTCAACGAATGTAAGATCTCAAAATTCTAGTGGTGGACTTTGACTGTTATAAATGGTATCAAAGCTAAACACCGGTCGGAGTGCCATTGAGGACACTGACCCCAAAGGGAGTGGATTGTGAGATTTCCTTATAAGGTTGCGGTAACCTCTCCCTAGAAGACGTGTTTTAAAACTATGAAGCTAACGACGATAAGTAATGGGCCGAAGTGGACAATATCTACTAGCAGTAGACTTGGGCCGTTACATCTATGTTCATGTTATTGAATGTTAGTGTTCTCTTGTCGTATGTTTTCATGGACGTGGTAGAGATAGAAATAGTGACATTCCCATATGCTTTTACACTAAATATCAGCTTACCACTCCTCTCTATCATGTCTATAGAAAACATGGCACGGAAGAAAGCTATGAACATCTAGTTATCTCAGTCTTTGTATGAAAGAGACAAAAGAAAGACACTCCAGAAAATATGAAATATTAGTACATAAAGCTATTCATGTTCAGCCAAAGGGTTGGGGAATGTTGAGCCACAGGAAACCCACCAAGAGGGAAGCTATGTCCTACATGACCAAAGAAAATGATTATCTGACACCGTATTTATTCCCAGCCATAAGCCTTAGCATCAATTACTTTTCATTTCTATCCCGACTGAACAATTTGGAGGTCAAATCAAAGGATTCTTATTTGAGTAAGCTTGGCCCCTTTCAAATGTCAATTTACTTTTCTTTCCCTTCGCTTCTCTAAATTTACTAACAGTTTCAAAACGAGGACAGTCAACATGAAAAACCGAGCTTCGCTTAAATCCAAACTCATCACTAGCCAATATTGTCCGTTTTGGCCTGTTACATATCATTGTCAGCCTCACGGTTTTAAAACACGTCTCCTAGAGAGAGATTTTCACACCCTTATAAGGAATGTTTCGTTCTTCTCTCCAACCGATGTGGGATCTCAGAATCCACCCCCTTGATGTCTCAGTGTCCTTGTTGGCACACGTGTCAGGCTCGATAAGGAATAAGCTATTCCATTGTGCCAGATGCAGTTCTCTAGAGATGTCTTTCTACAAATCAGCTCCTTGTTCCTTTTCCTCCTTTTTCCCAACAATCCCAAGGCTACAAAATTTTAACATTAAGTTTGAAGAACACACTTCCACAAGGGGTAAACCTGAAGCTTCACAAACAACCACAATGGAGTGTGAGATCAGGAGGATTAAGAATGGGTGTGAGCTAAAAGTTCCCTTAAAGCAAAGAATGTTTGAACCAATAAGGATCAATTATGATCTTGTTCATGATCTTTGCTCGACGATATCCTTGCAGCATTCCTCCCTTCATTTCATTGTAATTACCTACCCTATATGCAATTACACTCATAAAACCACTTTTTGTTTTTCCTTTCCTCATACACTAACTTCATTCTTCTCTAACATCTATACTCCATGCCCATAACCTTAAAGCATAAAGAGGTAGTGGGTCCTTATTAGTTTAGTAAATAAGAATCAAGCTTCATAGGCTGGGATTCTCATAGAAGATTTATGAGTCCTCTTAGGCTAAGTAAGGAATCTCAGTGTGAGATCCCACATCAGAGGACAAGTAAGGAATCTCAGTGTGAGATCCCACATCTTTAGGGTCGTTGAGAGGAGAACAAAACACCTTTATAAAGGGTGTAGAAAAACCATGAGGGAAAGCTCAAAAAAGACAATATCTACTAGCGGCGGTGGCTTGGCCTTTCCCATGTGAAAGCTAAGAAAGTTGAAACTAGAAAATTCAAAGAACGGCAATTTAATCTTTTCAATGTATCTCAACAACTTCAAACTGTCATTATATCAAGTCAGTAGGAGCAATGATTCAGTATGCAATAAGTTCATGCAGTAATGATAGGATAAACATATACCTATATCTATAGATAAATATATATAATAAGAAAAAGGGCAAGGAAGATTTAAAAAAAGAAGAAAGCAATAGAGCAGATTCCAGTCCTAGTCAACAAAAGGCATGTTCATCATCCAAGATCCTTGAGATTAAAAGTACTTTAACACAAAGGGGCATTGGCAAAGAGATAAAAGAATGCAGAAAATTTAAAGGCGGCATCATTCTGTCGCAGTCGAATAAAAGCAGAACAGAGAGATAGTAGGTTTAGCATTCATACCCACTATGCGTTTCAATTGCTTCAATCTGCCTTAAAGCAATCCATAACCAGAAGGTGATCATATGACCAGGAACCATAGCCGGACCAAGAAAAGAGGGAATTCCAAGGATCAAAACCTCAGCCCAATGAGCATAAGGAGCAGCAAATCCAATTGGAGCAGTGTATTCATGATGAACTCGATGGATTTTCTCATACCCCCATTCGCAATGGAGGAATCTATGAACCCAATAATTGGTATAATCCTCCACCATGAAATAAACTACCAACTGGGAAACGATTTCCCATCCAGAAGGCAATGGCAAGCCCGTCCTGATCCCAATCATCTAATGATCCAAAACAAAGAAGAACAATCATCGTCAATCAAAATCTCAAATAAAATAAAATAAAAAGTGGGGGAAATCGCAAAATCGAAACCCAGGATTTACATTAATGGAAGGGTATGAAACGAGCTGAAGAGGGCCAACAACAAGGAAGAACATACGCATGACATCCTTATAGCAGCGGAAGATCTCGGCGGAGGGTAATCGAACTTTGGGCTGAATTTTGTATTTATGAATCCCAGAGACATGGAAGAGCTCGAGGAAGATGAGGGGAAGAGGAATAAGAGAGAAAATCAAGAAGAGGAAGAGAATGTTGTGGCAATAGAGGAAGTAACTGGATTTGTCATGGGAGTAATTAAACCAGAGGGTTTCGAAGGAGGTGAGATTCCGGCCGAGGGCGGCCTGGGCGGCGGAGAGGGAGTGAAAAGGCAACATTGGGTGGAGGAATCCACCGAAGCGGCGAAAAGGGGTGAGAGAGAAGAGGAAGAAGAGAGAGAGGGAGTTAAATTAATGCGGGAATTTTGAAAAGAAGAAGAGGAAGAACATGAAATGGTAGAGAGATGGAATGTTTGGTTATAAATGGTATCCACCATGGCCACGCCTTCCAAAGCTTTTTCACATGCCTCTACAAACTCTCACTCTCACTATCACTCCTCTTCCTAATATTTTTCTTCTTCATACAAATTCTAATGGTTTATAAATGGTTAAATTGTTATACATTTAAAAATTCCAATGATATTAGCTCAATAATTTTAAGAACACGAAGAACAACCTAAAATTTAGTGTGCCCATCGCTAGAAGTGGGATGCCAATTACTACGTTTGAGTATGAATGTGTCAAGAGGTCGAAACACCATTACAAACACTTCTTTCTATACCCATGACTTTTATTGAATTCTAACATGACAATTTGTTTCATGCACTTCTGAATACATGAATTTGTTGATATACGATGAATCTTTGTACCTATTTAATATTTAAAGAATGATAAGAGTTAGATTTATTCCCTAAATACATATATATTAGATCATTCATGTATTATTATTAGATAGATTCGTTATTTAATATCGGGTATATATTTTATAGAAATAGTTGAATTTTTCTTTTATGTCAGTAAATTTATAATTTAAGCATTTGATTTCTAAAGAGGCCGGAAAACATTTCCGTCCAAAAGGATCGTTTGAAATTTGACTCGCTAACCGATCGGCGACGGCGTTCGGCATTCGGCAACGTCGAGTTCTTCCGGTCATCCTAACCCACTTTCCAGTTCAGCCCTAATCTCTTTCTACTGCATCTTCACTCAGCTGCCATCTTGCTCGGAAATGGTGTTGCTTCAATCACTCTGTTCGCCTTTAACCAAAAATCACTTGTAATAAAGCCTGAGACAGCGGAAGAGGAGAGGAGTAGCATGGGGGATCTATATGTGTGGCTCGTTTCATTCTTCTTTCTCATAGCTCTTCTGATTGTCCTTATATATCAGGTAAATTTGAAACCCTATCTCGTCTGTTTTTCGCGAATTATCTTCAGTTCAAGTTGGTAAGGTAGAATCTGTTTGAATCAAAGACGGTTTATCTCAAAATTTCGTAGGCGGATACATTGCTTACCATCATTAATTTTAAGTAAATGAGTATTTCGATTCACGTTTTTTTCAGCTCGGAGGGATTAGTGTTTTGCACAATTATGTTCACATATTCGTCTTCGCATGTCAATTTGGAAGTACTTTTATAGAAAGCGTAAATCTCGAGTGCACCTTGGATTAGATTTGTATTGAGTGTTCCAGCAGCGGCTGGCGATCCTTGTTTTTTGTTTGTTTACTTGTTATTACTATTATTTTCTTTGGATTTCACGTCGAATTATTAATTTTTTGCCATACTCTCTGGTGTTCTTGTTTTAATAATTTGAACTTTTTATTGCTTTTCCCCAATTTCTTGAAGTTTTGATCTCATTTGTTATGAGAAGGACAATTAAAGTTCAGATTTATGAACATATGGTCAGCTCCCCTCTGGCTTATGGATGTGATAGATATGGATACCGTGGGTCAATACAGCATGTTGGCTGATTCTTAGTTTGAGTGTTCTAATATTGATCGTTAGAATATCTATTGGTAGAAGCTCAATTTGAAAGATACTGGTAGTGAGTATGAGCTCGTATTGAAACATATTCAAAGATTTTAAATTTATATTTAGAAGTTATTCGAATCGAGTTTTCCTTTTGTAACTAAACGTATCAATTGCCTCTTTTTGAACATTTGAAGTATGAAAGATCAAAATCAACTTCTTGTTTAGTAATTTATAATCATCATCTTTTGTGTAGCTCATGTGCTTGGCAGATCTCGAGTTCGATTATATCAACCCTTATGACTCTGCTTCTCAAATTAATAAAGTGATTTTTCCGGAGTTCATTTCTATGGGAGTTTTGTGCCTCTTCTATCTTTTAACGGGGCATTGGGGTATGTCAATACTTTGTGGGCCCTACATATATTACAATGTGAGAATGTAAGTGTTCTCATCCCTCATCTTTAATTGAACTTATTATCTAAATCAAGTAATATCTGTTACAATTTTTATGCACAAAGTTACAAAGATTCCTAGAGATAAGCGTGTATGCATGATTTGTAATGTACTATACTGTTTAACCAAAGAAACACATGATTATGAAAATATAGGCTATTTGCTTCTGATTTTGAGCATTCAGAAAAACCATAGCCTCCCATTGATTTGACAGATGTTAAATTTGATGATTGTCCTCAAAGCTAGATCTACCTTGTAGGGTTGGACTGTCACGGCATAGCTTAGATCTAAGAAACACAAATACGGCCATGCAACACAGATACAAGACAACATGAACATGGCAATACGTTGATTTCCAAAAAAAAGTAGGACATAACTCGTTGGTAACATGTTAATGTTATTTTTAATTTTTTAAAAATACATTTGTGTATATTTGGACATATTATGAATATCTAATACTTTTAATGTAAATTTCTATCTTTAAACATCAAAAGAACATTTATAGATAACGATAAGATAACAATTAACAAACAATGTCAACAATATCCAGTAAGTCTCACACACACACACACACACACACACAAAAAAAAAAAGAAAAAAAAAAGACTGCAACATCAACAATATGCAATATCCAACAAGTCTTGTAAAAAAAACTACAAGGTAGAATCAAACAAAACAATCCTTCTACAGATTACATATTTTCCCCATCTTTGTCCTCTTCACTGGTGGTTGACAACAACTGACAATGGTTGTTGGTTGTTGTCATTGATGAGCAGCTGTGAGTTTTTTTCCCCCTTCATGGATGCAATCGTGAATTGAAGGTTTGAAGATATTGAAAAGAAACCCTAGTATTTTGAGGTTTATATGTGTGGCTTTAATTGTTGGGTATTGTGCTTTCTTTTAAATGAGCTTAAAAGACTTAAAACTTGAAAATTTGTAACATTTACGTGTCTCAGTCATGTCTTTGTGTGTCCCCAGCTGTGTCCAAGTGTGTTCCCATTGTGTCAGAAAATGAAAGGAAAAAAGAATGATAGACACGCAAAACAGCGTGTTGAACATGTGTTGACATGTCCGACACTTGGCTATTTTACAATTATTGGTGCTTGATAGGCTTAGATCATATTGATACATGGTTGTAAGTAGAGTACATTTGGAGTTTGGAGAATATGCAACGGTGCTAATTAAGTAGAATACATTTTACTGGACCAAGGAATATGACTTACCCTCGATGTGTTTACAAGGTATAGGGTTGGAGCTTGCTTGGCTTCCATCTCTGAAAATGCTTGTGGTAGCGTAGAATGGTGGCAGGACTTCATTGATTGAAAAACTAATATACTATGCCTTTCAATCATTTGCTTTTAAAAACATTAAGCTTATTAATACTGTTTCTACGTATGAGTTCCATTGTTTTGTTATCTACCTTTTATATATGTTTTCGAAAGCTAAGCCAAATGGGTCATCAAACAGGGTCTTAGAAAATAAAGTTAGTGATTATAGATTTCTAGAGTTTTGGAAGGTAAGAAAGAGAGAGCTCCTATTCCCTTTTTCTTTTTCCATCATATATAGAACATGTCCTCATTGTTCTCAAAGTGCCTTTGGTCACTAAAGCCCTTGGTCCACACTTTCTACCAAAAGAATCAGGATCTTGTTGGCCAGGACATGTCCTCTCTATGGCCATAAACATTTCTGTTTCCTGGAAAATAAGGATAAAGTTTTCTTATGGACTTTAGGTCTATTAGTTTGTATCCTCAAGTATAAAACTATTTCTAAATGTCTTGATAATACCATTTAAAAGTATTTTTTGAACAGTTGTTTTTGTTTTTGAAATATAACTAAGAATGAAAATGTTTACTCAATTTATGTTGTTTGGAATTGGACTATGACATGACTCTGTCGGATTGAGTGGTTAAGGCACCATTCAAAGGAAGAATCCTTCTTTGGCTCAGAGTTGAAGGAAGCATTATGACAATCATGATATTTTGGTGATTCACCTCCCAGCTATTGCGTTCGCAGTTACCTGTATAGTTGAGTGGTCGTGTTTGCAGCTCCGCAGTATTTTGATAGAAATAAAAGACTTGAAGTTATATTATAAGATAGAAGGATAAAGGAATAGGAATACAATTAACTCTCCAAGTACGTCCAAGTATCTAAGGTACTTGGAACATCCCTCTTGAGCATTTTCAAGCCTAAATCAACTATACTATTCCCTACCTCCATCCCTTTTCACTTCTTTTAATTGTAACTCAACCACGTTACTAATGGAGTATAATAAATGTGGGGTGAGGATTTGAATGGTGTGAGGATTTGAACTTCTGATCTCAAAGAACTAAGGAATGCTTTTAACTCTTTCTTTCGCTAAATACTAGTACACTCCTACTATCCTAATTATAACCCTGGAAGTTACCCCAAATGGCTTTCCTAAAATTACCGTACCCCTAAAACACACCTTGATATGATATGCATATCACTATACTCAGCAGTTTTTTCTCGTGACCAGGTATCTACGAAGACAGCACCTGATAGATGTTACAGAGATATTCAATATGCTAAACTGGGAAAAGAAGCAACGGCTTTTCAAACTAGCCTATCTAGTTTTCCTCCTCTTCCTCTCTGTATTTTGGTACTTCAAGATGGGAAAGCCCTTTCATGTTATTGTTTTGTTGCCTTTTCTAATCTTAAATGCCTCTGACCGAGTTTGCCTGATTTGTGATCGCAGGATGATATATTATGCTTTGGAAGATGATGAATAAGTAGAAACAATTGTTTGCATGCAGTTGATTGTATCTTAATGGCTTGTGAGTTGAATTTCTACCCTTCAGTATCTCTTTCTGAAGCTCCCGCACTTGGCAGATTTCAAGGACATTCTCGTTGGGCTAGGAACTAAAATCTATTTTGGAGAGAGATTCAGCGCTTGACTGGCTCTAATTTGCACCTTCTCCACTTCAAATCAGGCTTGTCAATACATTCTGTTAGGTACTTTTCATGGTTGAAATAACTATGATGATTGATGTCTCCCTGTCACACACAAGCTAGCACAGACATTTTAGGCAATGGCAATTCCTATGTGACTATGAACTCGATTTATAATTATGGAGGAATTTGAGTCTAAAGGGAACAAGTGTTCAAGACTCACATTCTTTACTTATTATTTCTTGTGAATTTCTTTGAGATTTTTTTTTTTTTTTTTTGGTTTTTTTCTGTAGACAAGAAAAAGAGATTGATTCTTAATGAATATGTTTCATTTTCAACTGGAAATGAACACTCCAGTATAACTAAGCTCGAGCATTTGACTTGCGAGCATTATGTTTGTCCAAGCTAGGTTGTTTAGTTGATGAAATAACATATATTGGACAACATTTGACTCGTAGGTTGTTTAGTTGATGAAATAACATATATTGGACAACATTTGACTCGCAAGTGTTGCCAATTTGAGAATAGCTCTATTAATTGAGATATTATATCATGGATCGGTAGGTTTTTTCATGATATAAACGTGAAAAATTTCATAACTTAAGAGATATATCATATTTATCAAATTAAGAAATTGAACCGAATGAATGATTTTGTTTAGCTCTGCAAACTGTGTTCTTTGTTGAGATTTAAACAATAGAAACTATGATTTCATTTTTAACTCTCTTTTCAAAAACTATATACTTCCTCTTAATTTCTTTTTCAAGTTTTGAACTTTTTCTTAAAACTCAGATTTGGATTGTTAGCCAAATTTTAAAATTTGACAAACATTTAACAGAACAAATGTTCATAGTTGGGAAAAATCAAAAGGCAAAAATGAAAAACAAGACCGTAATTTTTCTAAATATGTTGATTTTCATCTGTTAAAAGATCAATTAAACCAAACCAACCTGAAATTTATCAAAATATTGAACACTTTCACTATCAATAAAGTTCTCAATCCTTCCACAAGAACAGCCCAAAAACTCATTTATCAACACAAGTTAGCACATGATGACTCATTTAACAAGAAAAACAAAGCAAAAACTAGCTACCAAATTTAGTGTCCCTTCTAGGTTAACCTAATGACTAATAGTAACTAATAGAAGACTCGAGAAAACGAGTGCAAGTCATGATCATCTATCTATCTATAATATAACATTACATATTTTCTTAATGACCAAATGTAGTATGCCAAGCAATTGTTATTTAAAAATAGTCTAAGTACGCACAAACTGATCAAATATTCACAAATATCTTACGAAAACAAAATCAGTCATTTTTAGGTTGAGAATTACTGGCAGCTCATAGTCTCCACCATTCCAGATCTTCAAGTTTGTTGAGATATATTGCACTAATACAAGTGAAACAGTTGGGACGAAAGATAAGTTTTAGAAGTAAAATCTATAACTTCAAAGTCCTTCACTACCAACACAGTGGGGGGCAGGGGGATTCAAGTAGGCTTCTCATACGAATTCTGATCTCGAAATTCAGACATGGCGTTTCGAATCATATCAGCTACATTGGGTTGCACAAACATGTGAGTATTGTCCAAAATATGGATGATAAATCTATGGGATGCAGGTAGGGATGCATTGTAATTGATGATAAATTGTCCCATAGGTATGTCACTGCACCAAGGAAGAAAATCATTTCTATTATCTAAGAAGAAAATAAAATTTATCTCAAGAACAGGAAAAAAAAAAAAAATCCCTAGAATCTCAGTTTAAAACTACCTCAGTAAAACTAGGATAAAGATGTATCAAGGATCCCCAATTCAAGATGGGAAAGATAGTTAATATCAGTTTTAAGCTTTGCAAACAATTGCAAATAACAAATTTTATGAACCAAGGAATCTGCCAAGGTCATAATTCTTCAAAACTTCTTTACATTCAATGAGAAACAAAAACTCATAGCAACATTCCAATGAATCTATCCCAGTGTTTATAAGAGATCATCAAGAAAACAGGGAGAAAAGAAAAGAAATGAACAAGATCCCAAGTAATCTACAATATCACACTGACAGTTTCTAGTCAATCAAAAGCGCAGTAGTTTCCGATGCCATACTAATTCTAAAGACTCTATGTAACAGTCCATGCCCACCGCTAGCAGATATTGTCCTCTTTGGGCTTTTCCTTTCAAGTTTCCACTCAAAGTTTTAAAACGCGTCTGCTAGGGAGAGGTTTCCACACCCTTCTAAGGAATGCTTCGTTCCCTTCTCTAATCGATGTGGGATCTCACCATCCACCCTCATTGGGGCCAGCATCCTTGTTGTCACACCACTCGGTGTCTGGCTCTGATACCACTTGTAACAACCCAAGCCCACCGCTAGCAAATATTGTCCTCTTTGGACTTTTCCTTCTGGGCTTCCCCTCAAGGTTTTAAAACGTGTCGGTTAGAGAGAGATTTCCACACCCTTAAAAGGAATACTTCGTTTCCCTCTCTAACTGACGTGGGATCTCACACTCCATCCCAGTGTCCAAAAGAGATCATCAAGTAAAAAGGGATGAAAGAAACGTAGAACATGACTCCAAAGTAGACAACATGACAGTAAAACTTTCTAGTCATTTAAAGAAGCTTTCTCAATTCAAATGTCAAAATAATCTCAAAGACTCTGTCCCAGTGTTCAAAAGAGATCATCAAGCAAATAGGGATTAAAAGAAGAAGAAGAAGAAGAGAACATGATCCCAAGAATTAGTAGACAACATCACAGTCTGGTCTTTTTAAGCTCTGTCATTTCAGTACTCATAGCTATCACAAGGATTCTATCCCAACAGAGAAAAGAACAGATTACCAATAGACAATATCACAATGGAAGGTTCTAATCTCTAAGAAGCAGTGTTATTCAAATGTCAAAACAATTCCAAAGAGAAGATGAAACAACCAACGGAAGAAAAGTAGATTTCACTCAATAATCAAACAAGAGAAAGTGCAGCCCAACAAAATCGATATCTATCTTTGAAGTATTACCAGGAGATGAATAGTCCTTTAATGGCATTAACCATGATGTCAAAACGTCCACGCTCAAAGGGAAGCCGCAAGCAACGAAAACTGAAAGCCCCTACATTCCAATTTCCAAGTGATTAATCAAGAATATTGAATTCTCAGAGGCTAATCGATTCGATTGTCATCAAAGAGTGGCCCAGAAGAACAAATATGAACTTCCATAAGGGAATAAAACAAAAGGATGTTGATTTCGGAGCACGTCAAAGTAAAATTTATCCAGGAAATCGATCAAAACGTAAAATTAAGTTAGGAGAAACGAATACATAGTAGAACATCGCAAAACCCTAGATCGAGATAAGGCATCGGCGTAATCAGTGGCATGAACTTACCGGTGTGTTTGTTCTTCAGCGGAGGAGAAAAGAAGGAAGAAGAAGATCCGCACGGGAACGCTCAAACGACTGCAACTCAAAAACTGAGTAAAAAATAAGGTAAATTAAATTAATAAAAATATATCGTTTTATCATTTTAATTTAAATAAAAATAAAATGAATTTAAATAGACATTTGAAAGTGATTTTAAATATTGTTATAATTTTATTTAACCAATAAACCAAATTAAACAACAATAGCATCATTTTTTTTTATTAAAACCAAAAAACATAAATGATAAATCTTTATTATTTTAATTTAATTTTAAATATAAACATTTCTCGAACAAAATTGATTAAGCAAATTGTCTCGTAACTTCTCTTCTCTCCATTGCTTGTTCACTTCAGCTATGAACTCTTCTATCCTCTTCTCCAGTTCATCGTTATTGTCTTCTTCGTCACATCGCTCGGTTTCATTCTCATCATCAACGTCTTCATCTTCCTCGTCACATTGCTCGGTTTCATCTTCATATAATTGCCCGATTTCGTCGTTGTATCTATCATCTTTCTCATTTTTATGGTCATCTTCATGTTCATCATTACGAGCACAGAATTCAATGTGTTGACAAGAGGTATAGTATCCGTGATATGACCCTGGATAGCACGACCCTTTTCGTATATGATAGGAAGATTGACGAGGTGGTGGCCAATGGTACGACGCAATTATGAGAAGAATTATAGAGTTGAAGACTGAGAACATGAAATGAGGACTCCCAAGAAGCTTAGTACTTCGAAAAAATTGAGATGATTTTGAAGTTACCAACAAAACCACCACCGCCGCCGCCGCCGCCGCCATGACAGCCACCAATCCCACCATAATTCTCATTCCCATTTTGCCATTCACTCCCTCCTCAAACCCCTCCTCCTATTTCTATTTATACTTCCATAAATTTATAAATTGATCCCTAATGTTTCTTTTATTATTATTTTATCCTCAATTATTAAAGAAGTTTTCTAATTTTTTATGAAAAAAAAAATTATTTATTAAATTATGAATATTTTTTAAGAAGTTACGAGATCTCGCAGCGGAGAAGAGAACCAAACATTTCTTATAACAGTGTAGAAACATAGTCCTAGTAGACGCATTTTAAATACTTGAAGAGAACCCAAAAAGGGAAAGTGGGCTTGGGCTATTACAAATGGTAATAAAGCCAGACGCCGGGCGGTGTGTCAGCGAGAACGTTGGTCCCCAAGGGGGTGGATTGTGAGATCCCACGTCGGTTGGAGAGAGGAACGAAACATTTGTTATTAGGGTATGAAAACCTTTCTCTCGTAGACGCGTTTTATGCATTAATTTATACTATAATAGCTTATAACTTGATACAGCTTGCTATAAAAATTCGATTATCATAAAATTTAAAATTTAAAAATTTAAAAGATCATGAATGCCCTAAAAAATGAAATGGACGTTTTATTCACGTAGCTATACTGGACTTTGTTAAATTGCACGGTTGAGGGTATTTTAGGAATAAATGATGAAATGTTGGAAGCATAATATGAGGGAGGATTTGTTATTTAAAGTAAAATAGAAGCCATTGTTCTTGCATTAACATAAGGGAAGAAGTGTTTTATATATAATCTTGGCCTTAAAGACTTTTCCTAAACAAACAACTTTCTTTTAAAACCGTGTGCCTTGGGTTATAAGAAACCCCACTTAAAACCTTGCTGTTTTTTTGTGTCCGTTTTATGTCGACTGAAAACGAGGGAGGTCATAGGTTTAGACTATATTGTCGGTGATATAATGTCTTCAGTGGGTTTCAGTTCAAAGTAGAGGAAACGAAACATTTCTTATAAGAGTGTGGAAACCTCTCCCTAGTACACACATTATACGTAATGGGCTAAAGTAGACAATATCTGTTAGCGGTGGGTTTGGGCTGTTACATATGGAGGCTCGTTTTCTTTTATAAAGTTCTTGTTGTCTTTATTAAATGTGTCCTTGCAAAAGAGATGTTTTTATAGATGTTTTTTTGTCTCTCATTTCTTTTTCGAATAAATCGTAGGACCTAATGGATCGAACTCATTTTGCTGCTATGAAATGTATTGGCTCGCTCATTAAAAGGAGTTGTAGATTTGTAAGACCGTGATAAGGTCTCATTTACTTTCGAAACTATTAGTTTAACGTAGCAGCCTTCGGTCGGAAAAAGGCTCTAAAACCCTTACTCGTAACACCAACATTATAGAAATGTACACACAATAGAAAAATAATGTATAAAATTATGCGATCCCGTTATCTATAATAACCATAATTGTATTATTAAAATTGTTGATCCACACGTTAGCAAAATGGATTGGTCTATTGCCTTGGTCGGGGTCGATGTCCACTATTTTTAAGGTATAAAGTTAATAAAATGTCCACCGAGTATAACACAAAAAAATGAATTTAGGACATAGGAGCTTGAAATATCAAACAAGATGAACAAGAAGACGAAGAGAGAACTTGGTACTAAAAAAATAATTAACTTACGTTCGTATCGGTTGGCTGACTTCTCAAATCTAGCCCTAAAGGTGACCAAGTCTCAGCACGGAATGATGGCGTTGTTGTCGTTGTCGTTGTCGTTGTTGTCATGTATGACTTCAATTCAACAGGGGATATCGGAAGAGCTGAAACCGGTAATACAATGTCTTGTTTCGGTTTCTTCGATTTTTGTTCATGTTGGTTCCCTGATATAAAGCTTCCTACTACCACCTACATTTTTCAAAGTTGTTAGGTTCAAGAAATTTACAAGTTTACGGACTAAATAGACACCATACAAAAAGTTCATCATAAAACAAGCCGATAGAAAATGAGATATTTATACTTGAATAGAACTTGCAGCTACTAACAAACCAACAACTCCACCACCAAAGACACGTCCGTCTGAACTCGCTAAGGAAACACTCATTCCACCAGTTCGACTCCTAGCTCCTGCATTGTCACTCGGGATGAACGATCCTGACAACGACAATATCTCGAACCGACCCTGAGAAGGAAAGAGGAGTATCTTAACCTATGACCATATTTGCACTTCCTGAAACAATGGCAAATTATAAAGTGAAAAAAAAAAAAAAAAAAAAAAAAAAAAAAAAAAAAAAAAAAAAAAAAAAAAAAAAAAAAAAAAAAAAAAAAA